>NC_137810.1:19390097-19611847 GCF_963921795.1 Nannobrachium achirus | reverse complement strand
ATACAGTATGGGTCACCAGCACTTTCGCCTATAACATATTCGCCTACACGCATTTGGTCTTTTCGCGTGGCTTTTTCACCGTGGAGGAGAGCCTTTTCACCAGGCCTGTCTGGTCGATTCACCGCTGTTGAAGAGCCATTTTGCCTACCCTCAGACTGTCCATGTTTGCTTCAGTGGTGTTACCTGTCAAACAACGGTGACGGCTATCCTATGCAATGCCACTCCATAGAAATCACATTAATACAGATTAGAAGTTAAAACTATTGGAATCATTTAGGGCTTTGCAATGCACAGGGCAAAAAGTCCACAGTCCGGTCCTCCTAAAGCACAATGTTATTTCTCTCTGATGCGTCCTCTCTGAGGCTCATGCAGAGAGCACAGACTGGGCAGCTCAAGCTAAGGTATGGCAACATGACTGGTGTGACACCAGTCATGTTGCCATACCTTAGCAACAGGCACGATGAAAAGTACATTTTATTATGTCCCCTGTAGCCAAGGTATGGCAGCTGCCATAGCTTGCCATACCCAATTGACGCCTCTGAAGAGCGCACCACTCACGCAGCAGAGACAGAACAAATGCTGGGCTTGTATTGTAGTTTGATAAAAGCTAATGAATGCCGTTTTACCCACCTACAGCCCCCGTCAGTCACTGTTTATTTTGTGTCGGCGCTCCTTCGCTTAAGCCTACAATCAATCCAAAAACTCTGTGACTCCCTTTTTTGCCGGTCTTTCAATCCGCTTATTAGGTCGTGTATCAATTAATTAATTATTTGGACGCACCTGATTCCAATAACTATCTGTATTGATGTGATTACTATGGAGTGCATAGCCGTGTGTAATGGTCACCGTTTGACAGGTAACACCTGTCACAATCAATATAATATTTAAATGACAAAGGGATAATATGCAAACATGGACAGTCTGACATACAGATTAGAGCTTTGGAATCAGGTGCGTCCAAATAATAATTAATTAATTGATACGTGCACTGCGCAAATAGGTCATGAGTCATGATGTCCCGATATACATCATAGCATTTGATTTTGAATATTATCATAGGCCTACTGCTGCTATGCTTTGTGGTGAAGAAGGTTTGTAAAATATAGATAGGATAAGGGCCTCACAGATGAGAGGCCGATGTTGGGTCAGATCAGATCTCGTGCCCGGGGTTTATCGGTGTTCATTTCAAACGACAGCGATCCTCTGTCTTGCGACCGGGCCCGGTATATCCCGCTGTGCCAAGTGAAATATCTCAGACCATTACAAATGAGACCGACGTCTCGCGATTCTAGCCACCCACGATCTCGGGGGGGTGGTGCCATGAGAGACGTGACTAGATGAAGATTCCGCCCCCTCAAGAGGGATAAAATCAAGAGTGTTTTTCTCTCTCTCTCTTCACGTCAGTTTAATTGCCATTTGTTTAATGTTTTGACAATGAGGGTGTTCCAGGTGATCCCCAGCTTAATGATGGAGACCAAATGGTAACCAAAAGGACTATTATTTATACTAAAGGGAATCTTTCTCCAAAATAATCAATTAGGCCTACCGCATGCCAGCAAAGTCAACGAGCCAACGACCCAATTAGCGCAGAAGTCCTGCAGCTGCGGTGTTCTGACTCGCTATGCTCCAAAATCCATTTTATTACCTAATTAAATATTAAAACAGCGAAATTAAACAAATATATTCGCTATAGTCTATAACAAAGAGTCTCTCTCTCTCTCTCTCTGTCTGTGCCATATTTGTAGCTAATAATGCAGTATTGATACTTTTACTTAAGTAAAGAATGGGAGTATACTTTTTCCATCACTGCGCAAATTAGACTACAGAGGCGCACATGGGTATGGTATAACGTACCTTGATTACAGGAGAAAATAATAAAATGTACTTCTTAAAATGAATTCATCATGCTTGTGCTTGTTGCTAAAAAGTAGGTATTGGCAACATGACTAGTGTATTGCATGCATGCCTTCACACGTGCAAGACAACAGCCATGTTACCATACCTTAGCATTTGCAGAACTGACGCTGCTGGCAGCCGGAGGAGGAGGACATTATGAGCGAGTGTGCAGGCCTATTCGTGGACTCTTTTTATTCTGACTTTGGTTGGTGTTATTACTGTTATGTTGATATGATTGATCTGAACCAAGCTGGACCCAGTGGATTATGTAGTCTACAAGGAAGCACGTTGGCTGTCTCACCCTGTCTGTCTGTCTGTCTGTCTGTCTGTCTGTCTGTCTGTCTGTCACAGCAATGGATTAATTGGTAGAAGTTGGTGTTACATTCTTCTTTCGTGTATCATCGTCCTTTGCACACAAGTGATAACTGCGCCATCATGACAAAACATTATAAAAACAAAGGTAGGTTGGTAGTCTTCTAGGTAGGCTACTGTGCGCACACTGGCCGCTGCTCACTTTATAGATATTATAATTATATATTCAGTTATGTTTTTGGCAAGCGAGACGCGAGATGTGATGCGCATCCAGCAAGACACGGCTGAGAGTGTCGCATCTCCAATCTATACTATAATTTTGCGAATGTCTGTCTGAGTGAGTGTCTGTCTGTATGAAACAGCGTTTCTCCTCGGTGGCTGGAGCAATTGACCTGAAATCGCATCACCATCAGCATATGAACACACCTGACATAACTGTGAAGCCCGTTTGTCACTTTCACAAATCGTATGCTGTATAATAGCATTTTTATGGTGTATCTATATCTATTTAGCCTACAGTACCTTTTGTGACCACACATGTTAAGGGAGGGGCGCTGTTGTTCAGGCCATGCACAATCACACACAAACCCACACACACACACACACACACGGGGGGGGGGGGGGGGAGTGTGTGTGTGTGTGCAGGCGGGCAGGCGGGCGGGCGGGCAGGGGGGGGGGGGGGGGGGGTTCTGGCCCTGTTACAGATGTTGTCCAAAAATCATGCAGATCGGTACACAGTATCTCTGTAGCCGTTAAATGGAACGGGTATTTCTTACATTGATGCTCCTACATATTAGCATGCAAGCACCAGTTAAAGTTACTTTCCATCCCTCATATACTGTGTGCACAGTGCACATCCCATAACCCACACACTGCACATCATTTCGGAGCTCATATCTTTGAACGGGTAAGGGCTAGTATCATTGATTGACCAGTGTCCACTAAAAAGCATCAACCAGCATTTTAACGGCAACCAGCCAGACATTAAACAGACATGAGCTTAATCAGCTAATAGCAATTATGAATGTCCAAACCTCGCCGTTGTGGGCATGCAGTCGCAGAAAAAAAAAAAGTTTAACCTCTCGCTTTTTTTTTTTTTTACTGTCCCACCAACATCCAAGCATATAGAATAGGGACAGGCCTAGGTTCCTCAATATCATTTAGCTGGGGACCCCCTGGAACTCCCCAAGGACTGGCGGTCCTCTTTGAGGACCAATGAACAAACTGACAGAACGAGAGGCGCAATGATGTGCCTGCAGCCCGCGCGTAAAAGTAAAAAAAAAAGGAATGCAATGGAATGTCTATAACTTTGAGTATTACATTATATGAATAAGATATTATATATCCCCATCATGTGTTGTCGTGGGGAAAGGCTTTCGTGAGGTGATAGAATACAATGCATGCCTTGTGGCCAAATGACTGCGCAGAAGAAAAAAAGGGGGAAAAAAAAGAATATAGGCTATAACGTTTTTGAACAAGTGATTACAACATTTTAGGGAGAGAGTAGGCTAAAGTAAAAAGTAAGTAGGCTAATAATAATAATAAAAGTGTAGGCTGTTCTATTGTGAGGTGACAGAATAGCCTACACTCTGCGCAGCCTAAAAAGGGAGGAGCTGGCTTCATATAATCTGAAGCAATCCCGTGAGCTCATTCAGACGACAATAATTGTAAAGGATTCCTACCCGATGACCCGAGAATATCAAGCTTTTTTGATATTATCGTGAGCGCTCCCGACGAGTCCCGAGGTCATAAAAAAGCTAATTAACATAATCCGATCGTGTCGGGGTACTGTTCAAGCCCAAGACCGATCCCGGGGCCGACCAAACGATTTTCCCGGGGGGTCATCCCGAAATCTGATCGTGGGTCCTCGGCCCCGGGATCGGCTCAATGTGTACGGGCTCTTACTCCCCAAATCCTGGCCAGAAAATTACGTTCTACCCCTCTACGGATTTGTATCGGTCGCGGTGGTTTGCGGCCACGCTCCGGTGGTCCGCGGCGACTCCGGGCGAAAAACGGCCGAAAAAAGCAATACCGCTACTGACCACTAGTTTAGCAACTTACACAGTATAGCTTTAAGTACACATTTTGAGGGATTTGTACTTTACTTGAGTATTTCCAATTTCCAGTACTTTTACTTCTACTCCATTACATTTCGGATCAAAATATATTGTACTTTTACTACACTACATTTATTGTACAACTTTAGTTATAGTTGCTTTGTAGATTGTGATTATTATTACAAAACATACATTAACCACTTCCGCACTATACATTTTGGCCATGTGAAAAAAGCCGATCTACAAGCTCACAATGCGCCGCGATGTGACGCATTGGGAGCTCTACTTTTGGTACTTTAAGTACATTTTCATACCAATACTTTTGTACTTTTTAATTTAGGGAACTTTTTGTTTTGAATTCTGGACTTTTAACAGATTATTTCTACATTGCAGTATTGGTCTTTTACTAAAGTAAAAACATGTGGTACTGTATCTTTTCCACCATTGCATTTGGTTACCATACAGTCTCAGAGTTGCAGATGGCTTAAAAAAGTATACAGTGATGATGATTGTACTGCTATCTCCTGGGTTTAACCCAAGCTGAAGCCCTGGCTGTGTCGTAGATGTGCTACTTTTGAAATGCCACTCTGGATATTTTGGAAACAACTCCTAGAAAGAACGTTACAGCACACAGTGTCATTGTTGCTAATTAACTCCGCCAACACATGGGCATTTGCCACAAGCCACTAGACCAAAATCCATTATACATTTTCAGGGGAGAGATTAAATTAATGGAAAGTTTATTTTGAAGGAGATATCAAGTCGTGCAATATGTAGGGTCAGAATTTCCAAGATGGTACTTTTTATGTGAACAACCATCCAATTTAATAACCAAGACAGAATGTGTCCTGAAGCAATGCTTCAGATAAAAAGGAGAACACAGTGTTTAGAAGGTGCTGCAAACGGAACCGTGAATACCAAGCTATTCTTCTTTCTCAATAAATTATGCAACGCCTGCTTTTAGGTAGAATACGCTAACAGTGATAAATTCTCTCAAGCCGAATTTGCATGCAAGTGAGTGCATACTGTGTGTGTGTGTGTGTGTGTGTGTGTGTGTGTGTGTGTGTGTGTGTGTGTGTGTGTTAATATTTTTAAATATATCCCAAGACACATGTATTGACATTCTATCCGTGATGTTCCATCAGATCTGACATGCAAAAATATTCTTTATATGTATGTTGTTGAGAGAGCATTATTATTTCCATTATGTAAATCTTCACACGATCACATTATTGTTTTCATTTCATCAACTGTAGAAGAGTATCTTTATTATTCATGTATTTATTCAGACTACTATACTGTAATCAGGTCACATGAATGTTATAACACTTTAAAGGTGATACACCATGAAATTTCACTTTTCCTATTTTAAAACCTTTTTTTGGGGTCCCACTAGCACCTTCTATCCTCACAAAGTCCCATTTCCGACTGTTGTGTCTTTCTCTGGTTTTGGGAAGGCGGAGGTTAAAAGCATCCCACGGGTTCTCAAAACAGGCTGTCCAGATTTGTTGCCGTCGCTGACGTCATCGACGGCCGTTTTTGAAGAAGAAACATTTTTTATTTATTTTTTTCAAAAAACTTTTTTTTCATTTTTTTTTTTTCAAAAAGATTTTGGGGGGAGGCGCAGTTCAGGCCAATGGTGGTACTGCAGTTGAAAATGCTCTGAGAGCCATTCAAAATGAGAGAGGCTCTCTATTCAGGAGTGGTAATTTAGTCTCAAACCTTTTGAAAAACGTTTTTGGGACATAAACAATATGACATAAATACTTTTTAAATGGTGTATCACCTTTAAAATGATTTTGGTTTTCACTGAATGTTCGCCTGACATGCCCACAACCAGGACGCTAGGGTTCATGGGGATATTAAAGATAAGTTCAATTGACACACTTTGAATCCAGTAAAGTAACTAAGTAGATAATTACTGCACTTAAGCACACTTTTTAGGTATTTGTACTTTAGGCCTACTTGAGTATTTCCAATTTTGTGAATTTTCACTTCTACTCCACTACATCTCAGAGGCAAATATTGTAGGGGGGACCGGGGATGTTGTCACACTTTTTACTCTTGCTTATCAACAACACATCTAATGATACATTAGAAGGAAGATGAATTAAAAGCTACAAAGTGAAATCCTGATTATTAATATAACTCTCAGTGTGCAGACATGTAAGGTCCATTCGGATTCCAAAAAATCCTGTGCCTCCTCCTCAGGCCCGTTCAGTGGTGTAAAGTAACTAAGTACATTTCAGTACTGTACTTAAGTACACATTTTGAGGGATTTGTGCTTTACTTGAGTATTTCCAATTTCCAGTACTTTTACTTCTACTCCATTACATTTCGGATCAAAATATTGTACTTTTACTACACTACATTTATTTGAAAACTTTAGTTATAGTTACTTTGTAGATTGTGATTATTATTACAAAACATACATTAACCACTTACGTACCAGTATCTCTATTCACGTCCCCGTCCCCCTGGCCTTTTACTTGTAACAGAGTATTTTTATATTGTGGTATATATATATATATAGATATACTTTTACTTAAAGCTATACTGTGTAAGTTGCTCAACTAGTGGTCAGTAGCGTTATAGCAAACCGCGGTCGCGTCTGCTTTTTTCGTCCGTTTTTTGCCGCGGACCGGGCAGTCAGACCACCGCGTCCGCCTCGCCTCGCCGAGACCTATCCATAGAGGTCTTTCGTGTCCCTCTACGAGCCTCGGTTGGGGAGTTACATGCTAAACTCCTAGCCCTGTGTAAACACTGCAGTGTACTTCCTGAAGAGCTCCGCAGTGTATGATCTGGGCTTTGATTGGCCGGTAGGGAGACACGTGTACAGAATGATGCATATAATTTTGCCGGGAAAAACAGCCCCGGTCACGGCCACCATGGCTCAGTAGAACACATATAAAGAAAAGGCTTTGGGAGCTGAAATGAACAGAGTGGGTGTTCTAAAACTTTAGCGATTTAATAATTAGGACAATTTTAAGATTTGTTTTATTAAAAAAGTTACATAGTATAGCTTTAAAGGGGTACTGTCACCTAAAGGGGTTGAGGGGCAGATTACACTGTGACATGAGCTTCTCTGAAAACGGTCTGAAACAGTCTGAAGCTCATGTAATCTGCTCCTCGCCCCCCAACAACAGCTGACCAGTACACTAAGTAGTCATATACAGTCAGGCTATACAGACAATTAATTTGATTGGCTTATAATTGCGCATCCCACAATGACATCAACAAATATTACAGTAACTTGTTTTTTAAGATGATTCTTAAAGTGACAGTAACCCTTTAGGGGACAGGCCCCCTTTAAGTAAAATATTTGAGTACCTTTTCCACCACTGTTTGACTCAAGGATAAATCCTGTGCCATCCTCAGGTCCGTTTTGGGGGATTCGGATTCTCTGACTGTGTAAACCCCTCTCTATTGCCCTTTGGCACGTTCTATTAAGGAGTCATCTGAACTGAAGCTCTTACGCCAAATCTGTCATCCCTGTGACTGTCTGCGGCTACATTTCCCCTGTCCTATAGCAACTACAACTGACTCCCCGCCTTGTGGTAGTAGCCTAATACCAAAACATTTCAGACTTTGCTAAATGCTTTGGGAAACCATGACCCACAGGTGCTTCCCTCCCCACTCCTCCCAATACCGGCAGTAATTTCGACATTGGTCAGTTGTGGATGGTTTATCTTCCCTCCATAAATTGTGTTTTTCCCTCCAGAAATGTTTTAATTCAACGTCGCCATACTGTAACTATGAAATGGCCATTAAATCATTTGTTTGTGAATTTGAGTAAACTACCATATATGTCCGGAAAAAAAAGAAAAAGAAATCATAGACTATTAGGCTAATCAAAACTTTAGTTTTCAGAACAAACAGAACAGGATCCAGGATTCAAGACAACTTCTAATAATTCGGGACTGTCTGTCCTGAATTTTTCAGGACGTCTGGGTCACTATCATGGGGAGCATGAATGCGGCCAGCAAGTTCCATGGCAATGCAGCTATTGAGATAGCTTGTGTGTGCTATTGACAATGCTGCTGTAACGGTGGTGCTACATACAATGACAACAGAGTACAAGTGAATGTGTACATAGGAGTACCACGTACAGGCCTATGGTACAGAGATTCTGCTATAAGCACAGGAAATCAAACCTTAGTTATACTGGCACTGCAAGGATAGGCTGTAACATAAACAATATCAGATCTAGGAAAGACATCTTGACTCTTACGGTACATCATGTAATCTGTGATGTATGATGGCATAATTTACTGTTACTAACTTCACTCATAATCAATCATGATAATATAATATATACTACTGTTATTAACGTCACATAATCAATCATGATAATATAAACCCTACTACACTTGTAAAGGAATAGTAATTTATTAATTAAAACAAGGAATATACTTTGCTGCACAAATTGCCTTTTTATTTGGTTTGTTTTTTGAGTTTCTTCTAAATCAAACAACTTGAAGCTTGTCTCTAACAAAATGAGCACTTTTCTCTTTCAGTAGACACGTACTGTTTCAAATGTTTTTAGAAAAGCGGCACAATTAAGGCACGAGGGGCACTGGTGGTTTGTTTTTGTTATTTTGCTGAAGAGAACCTTGCCCTGTTCTAATATTCATTGTTTTATAGATGAGAAACCGTGCTGTGTGTGCCCATGAACGACTGCATGTGACATGTACTGTACTGCGCAAGAATTCGAGGATATCATTTATGTATTCATCTGTCTTTGTGTCATCCTTTATTTTTTATGTGCAGACTGTGTGCGTGCACTCACAAGCGTGCATGCGCACATTTGCTTTTTCATGTGTGTGCATCTGTGTCTGTGGGCATGAGCAAAAGACCTAGCACACGTTGTTGTGGTTGTGACAGAGTGTGTGTCTGTGTGTGTGCGTGTGTGTGTGTGTGTGTGTGTGTGTGTGTGTGTGTGTGTGTGTGTGTGTGTGTGTGTGTGTGTGTGTGTGTGTGTGTGTGTGTGTGTGTGTGTGTGTGTGTGTGTGCGTGCGTGCGTGCGTGCGTGCGTGCGTGCGTGCGTGCGTGCGTGCGTGCGTGCGTGCGTGCGTGCGTGCGTGCGTGCGTGCGTGCGTGCGTGCGTGCGTGCGTGCGTGCGTGCGTGCGCACACGTGTGCGTGTGTGCGTGTGTGTGTGTGTATGTTTGTTTGTGTGTGTATGTTTGTTTGTGTGTGTGTGTTTGAGAAACCGAGGCCATTGTGTTGGTGTTGGTGGTGTGATGGGTAAAACGCAGAGGTCAGCTATCACTTTGAAACATGCTGGTCCTTATCTCTGTCATGAGGCCTAATAGAGTAATGAATCAACATAAAGCCTGGGCCTCTCCTGAATGGACTGCTGCCTCCTCCAACACTTGTGCCGTACTTTGACCACACTTACTGCCTCTGTAAGCATCTTCTGCCCTCCACCGTTGTTTATGGGGGGTATCAGAATTGTCTGAATTGCGGTTACGTCAGAGAGGTATTCACAATAGGGGTAGCCTTTCCCGGATGTCTTATATCCAGAGAGACGGATGGAGGTCTTTCTCAAGTTGAAGAGATGGGGGGGGGGCACATATTTGTCAGATGAACTCATGAACTCAACTTGTGGCTTTGTCTTGAATCAATGACTCCGTTCATTGTGAACTTTGTGAGAGGTCAAATCAAACATGAATGGCAGTGTGTGAACACCAGCAGCTGCCAAGGAAAAGTCTCCATGGTGCCTGAAATGAAATGTGAAGAATTAGTGTCGTGAATGCATTCATTTGGCAAACAGACAAAAGCAGCACTGTTGGACTTTAGTGTTCAAGGTTCCCCGTCGCAGTCATTTGTCCCTTAGCTCAAAGAAAATAATATATATATTTTGTACCTTCATTATTCCATGTTCAAGTGATTCTGGTCTCACAATAATGTTCCTCGAACTCATAATAATCACTAGCTTCATACTAGCTTACGTTCTTCATTGAGTATTCATGACAGTTCATGGATTTCTTTATTGCTTGGTTTTGACACTGTACTGTAGCTGGATTTCTTTTGAATTTGAATTTAAGTTTTGAACTTTTGACAGCCATTCCACCCTCACATTGGGTATGATATCCATCTTCCACGTCCAACATTATGCTGGTATGAATTATTTACTCAAAGTTTAAGGCGGCAACTGTCAGAGCAACTGCCATTGATGTGCCCTTGAACAACATTACTATCATGGCAAAGCTCCCTTGCCAACAAGCTCTCCGGTATGAAGGTGTGAGACATTAACTGTTCCTGAATGGAAAAAAGGAATAGAAATAAAAGACAAGAAAATAGGTCATGCAGTCTCGCTACACCGTCACATGAAGGTTTTTGAAGTTCTTCTGTTTGAAGTGATTGATCGATTAAGCTGATGTAAGTCTGTCAGGGATGTTTAAGATGTAAATTGCACAACTTAAGGATCATACAGTCTGCAGTGGAAAAAATCTGGAATTCTGGAGAGAGACCAAATATTTGGAGAATGGCATGATTTCTGAAGCCACAGCTCATTTTCTTCCAAAAAATTAGTATTTCTAAGCAGCAAGTGTGCACTGGTTTCCATTTTACCACCTGCCGAGACACCCAGAACAGGCAAATATTCAAAAACAAAATGCAGATTTACTTCACCGATTGTCTAAAATGTGCATGAACTTATGAGTCTTCCACATAGCGGTTTGTACCCCTTAGCATTGTTTTTCTGTTTGGATTCCAAACAGAACAGGTATACAGTGATCACTTACTTTGCCGTTGTGTTTCTTGGCATCTACAGTACTGTGTCCCAAGGGATCGAGTGGATCTACACCAAGCCCAGAAAATCCACACCACACGCTTTCAACATACTTTGTATAGCGTTAATGTGTTTCCATTGTGGAGAGAGACGAAACACCGCCTTTGTTACATTTGACGAGCTAGTTTGTAAAGTGTTCATTTCTGACGCTCTCCTTTTTAGAACAAGGCCGATGCACACCTCAATGGTTGGTGACAGGTGCGTGGGACAAAAATAGCTTATATTTAGAAGGGGATCTCTGATCAAAGAATCAAAGAAAAGGACCTGCACGCTGTCAGGAGGGAAAAAAGTTGATATTTTTTCAACGTTTCGCTCGTTAGACCTGTCTGTCCTGATGAAGGTCTAATGGCCGAAACGTTGAATAAAGAAAGAGCGACTTTTTGCAAGTTCCTGACAGTGTGCGGATTCTTTTGTTTGATGCTCTTCTTTGCCATATCTACAGTGGATATTCATGCAGCCCATATGCTATTTTCCTCAAATCATGCCCAGTTCCATTCCATTGAATTGAATTGAGGAAAAAAATACTTCCAGCAAGTTGTTTCATAATCCAGTCTGTACATCAGTGGTTCTCAGTGTGGTCCTTGGGGTGGGGGGTGGGGGGGCTTTCGGGGGGGTCCCCAGAAAAACATTGTGACATCTCAATTATATATTTTTTTTATTTTGACAGTACCAAGACACAACACAAATCTTCTCTTCTGGGGTCCCTCAAAACATTATCCGATGGGCTCAATTTGGGGGTCTTTGACACAGATCTTTTTTGAAAACCACCGCTGTACATGATGAAGCCTTTACATTTAGGCATATACTGTATATATAAGTAGATCACGGTGCAAATTGCCCGCGTTAATGCGCTCCTTCAAAGAGAATGCATACATCAACTTCCACTGGCTTTGAAAGTAAGGTTCTCTGTGTAAATCTAGAGTCTGTTCATTTTTTTCTCCTTCTTCGATATCAAAGGGAAACACTCCCTCAGCTCCCACACACATCTAGGCCTTGTCTTTGGACAATGGACCCACATACACACGCACGCACGCATTCATGTACGTACGTGTGCACGCACTCACGCACGCACGCACGCACGCACGCACGCACGCACGCACGCACGCACGCACGCATTCATGTACGTACGTGCAGTGCACGCACTCACGCACGCACGCACGCACGCACGCACACACACACACACACACACACACACACACTCTACTGCTTATCTTTCTGTTTCATCTCTCTCTCTCTTGATCTCTCTCCCTCTCTTTCTCTCTCTCTCTCTCTCTCTCTCTCTCTCTCTCTCTCTCTCTCTCTCTCTCTCTCTCTCTCTCTCTCTCTCTCTCTCTCTCTCTCTCTCTCTCTCTCTCTCTCTCTCTACAGCAATGGTGCAACTGTCAGCATTTCTCTCTCTTTGTACTGCAACTGTTCCACACTCTGGTCACAGTATGTAATCTTGGAAAAAATACTTTTCCTTTTTCCAGTGTGCTGCACTAGTGCTTCCTGTGCTAGGGCACCTGTCCCCTGCTCTCTGCCAGTGACAGTGTAGCCTACATGTGTGGATGTGTGGAAACTTTACAACAGTGACCCTCTGATTTGGCTGCATGCTGTGACTCAAGATTCACTTCCCTTGGCATCGGGCCGATGTGTCCTTGAGCAAGACACTGAACCCTAAGTGCTCCGAATGAGCAGGTTGGTGCCTTGCATGGCTGTTACGACCGTTCCGAGGTCGCCAGATTCGACCCGGGACAAGCGTGTTTCAGGGCGAGCATTCATGCAGTATTCATGCGTATTCATGCAGACCATTGACCGCTTCTGAAAAAGCAAGAGGCAATGTGCTTCTGATGTGAACCATGAGATGTATGTCTTTTCTCAATCTGGCAAGCCATCATCAAAGAAAGGGGAACGCCCACTCGGTCTGTACCTCTGGCGTATAAGCTATCATGACTCTGTGTCGAGAGAATGGTCTTTTCTTGATAGAGAGAGGTAATTGCAATGGTAACGCCCCGGAATTCTATTAAAATCACGTTATCCCGCGTAGCAAACCAAACATCTACTAGCTCTTCCAAGAGGGAATCTGAAATATGACATCAACAACAACAACAAACTCTCAATGCTCTCAATGCTTTGCTCTCAATCTTCATATCCATATCCATATGAAGATATGAACTATTTGCCACAATATTTGAAAACACGTGCAAAGATAATATGAACTGTTGCCCCAATTTGGATGCACGTGTGAAAATTATCAACGGGAAAAACATCTGTGACCTCCTTGGTCACGACGTTCATCTTGTTATTGTCATAATATTGTAAACATCGTTGAGAGAATACCCTTTAAAATCTATGTCCATTCTGTAATGAACTAGTTGGAACCTGCAGCATACATCATTATGTATCTGTAATCTTCCATCAAATACATGTGATCCATATTTATCTATATTTTAAAATCTATTACTGACAACAGTTTCTAAATGTCTCAATCAAAGAGTAGGGAGACCACTTCCAACCACTGGAGATGCATATTCTAGTAACATAAAGATACCATAAAGATTGGTTGAAAATATACTTGTATTCATTAAAATAAGTTACGGATTGCAGCTGTAAATGCATAAAGGGTCAGATGTATGCCTGTTTGGCATCATAGACATGCCATTTTGATTCGTCTCTGTCTCTTGGCCGTGTCGTCTGAGATTCCTTCGGCAGCATCACTTACCAGCCCGTACCAGACACGGCAATGCCTTTGAGAGGAGAATATAATAGTTCTCATTTGATCGTTTTGTTTTGCCTGCCGTGTCTAACTCAGAAGAGGCATGCGGTTTGGCATGCTCACTGCTTTGGATTTCCTCTGTGGAGCAGACATGTATAAATCCCTTTACGTGCAATTCAGCTTGGCTTCCCTATGGGCAGGCTTTGCATCCGAAATGTACAATTAGTGCAAACCCTTTTGGTCTGAATGAAACACTTCTGCCACTCCACTCTGGAACATGAAGCCTGAGGGTGGCACATGGTGAATGTCTCTATGAACTAGGGCATTCACCAAGTATTCGAATATTCAAATATTCGAATATCAAAGTCACTATTCGACGTTGTTCACCGAAGTCGAATATTCGCTTCTTTTAATTTTTTTATTGTTTTCTCTTTAAAAAATATATAGTTATAAAGCTTGGCTACTAGATAGGAAGTCATAAGAATGAGTTGTCAATGCTCCTGGTGGATGAATTTGTTAATGTTCTATACCAGGGGTTCTCAAACCTTTTTAGGCCGTGACCCCCAAAATAAACATATTTAAACTGGGACCCCCACCCTGACAAGCACTTGGAATTGTAAGTATTACATTTAATGTGACTCGGTTCCACAGATAAATATTGTGATAATAGCAGATCTACATGTGAGCATGTAGATCGGCTATTTTCACAATGTTCGCCTCTTGCTTACTTAATATTTGACAGTTTGGCCAGTCCTGTCGAATATTCGACTATTCGAATACTTTGAGGTCGAATAATTCGAATACTAAAAATCACTATTCGTGAATGCCCTACTATGAACCCATACAGTACATGTACTCTGTCCTACACCTTGTCACCGATCCCCCCCCACCACCCCATTTTCTCTGTCTCATTTTCTCTAAATGCATCGGAAACTGTGATTATTCACCTCGGGTGGTTATGACATTTGTGACTCATATCGTGCATTGTCGTGTCAGGAGGAGTATCTCTGGGAAGCCCAGGCAGGGGTGTCACAAGAGGGGGGGAAAGTGGGACTGAGTTACTAGGGCCCAAGGCGGAGGGGCCTTCATTATTTCATACTTTGGCTATTGAAAAATAACCAGCAAGAGCCGTTGACAAAATATTCAAACAAAGTTCAAAATAGCAGATAATACAAGCTCGCAGCGCGGCACCGAGTGCTGCGCTGCAAGCTTATAGATCTGCTATTTTTGAAAAGTCGTGAAAATGCGTGCAAATATTTGAATATACAGTATGTATTTCTTTTCAAGCGAACATTTGTAACTCAGATTTAGCTTCTGGGGGGTCCCTGGAACTAAATATTTTGAGATGGGGGTCTGTGGCCAAATACATATCATTTTGGGGGTCCTTCACATGAAAAAGTTTGCACCAATATTTTTCAAAAATAGCAGATCTACAAGCTCGCAGCGTGGCGCTCGCAGCGTGGCGCTCGCAGCGTGGCGCTCGCAGCGTGGCACTCGCTGCCGCGCTGTGAGCTCGTAGATCTGCTATTTTTCAATAGTTAAAGCACAAAATAATGCGTTCCCTGTCTAAATGGGTTAAACCCCCTCCCCCTATGAAGCACATTCATGGGAGGCCCGCAGTGAATCCTTGTACGCTGAGCCCAGAATATGGTGCGACACCCCTGAGCCCAGGCCAGACATGAAAACAGGAGAGAAGGGGGAGAAACAGAAGCTTCATCCAACCAACCACCTGGGAGGATGGGGCCAACAGCTGTTGGCCAGAACCTGGCCGGGGCTGAAAGCTGCGTGTCGTACCTGCTCCTGGCACTGACCCCTAGAGTATCCTGTCACTGTGCCTAATCTACAAAGACATTAATGCAGGCAGAGCTGGCCTATACAACAAGGCTGTTGGAAAGGCGTTTTAATCTCACTAAGTGTTCTGCTGGCAAATGGATTTTATTAATTATTTACTTGTTAACTCCCTGTGAAGGATTAACATTTTGATCACCATTATAAATGGGCAAAATGAATGAATTTTCTGGTCTCGATTTTCTTCTTCTTTTTTTTTGTTTTGTTTTGTTTAGTGACTTGTGAGTCACCATGCATGTTCTGCATCCCTGCATTAAAGGGAATTAACAATGTTGTAATGGTATTGGTATATGAATAGATAGCTACTGGTACCACTTAGAAAAGGGCCCTTAAGTCAGGTATGGCTGCCTAAATGCTGCTGTGAAGGTTTCTATGATGATTTGTTGCTCCTTGTTTCCTGTAGCCTACTGTATATACTCTAATGTAGAAGATGCAACATGGTCTACCATTGTCTTAGATTTTATACAACAGTCTCTTGCCAACACCCTTATAATTTACAGGGAATGTCAGACCTACTGATTTCTGTTTCTGGTCTCTCTGTCTATGGCATTATTAGGGTAGATTGCCTCTCATCGTGACTGGAGTGTTGTTTATTTTGGGGGGTGGGAAGGGCAGACAGCACATTGCAACTTGCTTGAGGTTGTACTTCAAACTGTCTTCTTGAGCACAGTGCCACATATTACGTTTATACAAAAATAGACCGTAAATGTTCGGTTTGTTCTGCGTGCCAAACTGAAAGCCTAACAGTTCAATACAAATGTGTAATATATATATATATATATATATATATATATATATATATATATAGAGAGAGAGAGAGAGATAGAGATAGAGATAGATAGATCTAGATAGATAGATACTGTAGATAGCATATACAGTATTGTTCCTTTAATGTGAGGAAGTAAGGAAATACTGCAGCTCTGCTGGCAGTAAGATGAACAAAAATAATGAGATATCTGTGCTGAAATTGAGCAGTGTGTGTGTTAAGCCGTGTTTGGCTCAGGCTCTTGAAATCATAAACAGGCATCGACCACGGCTGCAAATGAGAGGGCCACACTTGCTGCCAAAAAGTAACAACTCTGAATTCCACCCAATATGTAGGCCAGATCTACATAAAAAAAAGGATTGGCACAAAGTAAATGTTACGAACACAATTCCTGTCTTCTTGCAACACTGAACCTCCTTTTCCCTCATGTGTTTGCAGAGGATGACCTCAAAACCTGAATCAATTCTTTTTTTTTTCCTTTCCCCCACTTATGTAAGCTACAGGGCTGTCCTGTTTTGATTCATTTTCCACTCTACTCACACAGCTAAGAGTAAGTAACCACTCATGCTACGCTGAATTGACGGCATGGGTCCTGCTCACATTTCTTCAGGATACTTAGTGTATTTGTGATAGTTTCTGTATGGTCTCTTATCCCCCTGGATACGCACATCAGGAGGGAAATGAAGCTGACTGGGGGAATAGAAAGGAGACTATTTTCCTGGTTTCTTATCAGCAGGCGACAATGGGCTGAGTCAATGAGCAAACCCTAAACTGTTTTACCTTCAACACCAGTGGAGCTCTTCACCGCAGACCGCCGTGTCTATGACTGACTGAGCAGCAGATATTAAACATTATTGAATCTTTCCAAAGGCCCGGAAAGCAGGATCCGAAATTTGATACAGCTGATGAAAGTCCCGCTGAAGACTGTGATGGAAGTGCTTCAAATGTTTCAAATCTCTCGGCTGAAATGAATCTGGTTTTGTCGGGTCATTGAACCATTTCCATGCATCAGGAAAACGTACTTCAAAATCAAAGCATCAAAGGAGATCACAGAGCCTTACATACAGCAGAGGCGTTTCTTCCATATAAAGCACATAGTCACTTCAAATAATCCTTAAAAAGGACTGCACCACTTTGCATGTGGTGTGTATAGGGAACATGTGAGAGGAATGAAAGTGACTAGGGAAAGAAAAGATGGAGTGAAAGAGAATTATAATTGGTCTGAGGCTGAAAGCAAACAAGTCCGGACACATGTGCCATGTTAATGAATCAGACCTCATGAAAGGCAAGCACATATTTTATTTTCAAAGACACACTTTAATTGGAGCTCCAAGAAGAAGTAGCCCTTATCTTCCCCTCTCTTTCTTTATTCTCTTTCATTTGATAGTAATCCCATCATATACAATATATTATTTGCCCTGGGTGAAGCGATGATAAAAGGACATTAAGCCATATACTGTTAGGGCTAAGGCCGGCAGCACCAGCTGTGTTGTCGGCAAACTCCTTCCCCATACTGTCAGGAAATCCCAGTGGGAAAACCATCTCATCTATTTAAACAAGCCCTTGGATAAGTGATGGAGTTTGAATGATGGCAATGTCAGTTGGTGGATCCACCCAACACTTTGTTCCTATAGCTCAAAAACTACCAGCTTAATTAAATTAAAATGTGTTGCTGTCAGGAAGAAACCTCACACTGCGATGGGTACATGGGTTGTTAGATTTTAGATTAGCCATTTACACAACTTTGAAATGTTTTAAAATAATAATAAAAAAATAAAAGTTTTTTTTTTCTCCCAACAGCAATGATTTGCTGTGCTGTCCTTGCTGTCCTTTGCTCCTCAGATACTTTTGCTTTCTTCATCCCTTTTACCTTTTCTATTTCAAAGCATTGTGTTTTGCAGTGCATTATTTTACAACAATGCTCATTTAGTTTGTGTTAATCCTTCAGTGAATGTGTACTGTGTGTGTGTGTGTGTGTGTGTGTGTGTGTGTGTGTGTGTGTGTGTGTGTGTGTGTGTGTGTGTGTGTGTGTGTGTGTGTGTGTGTGTGTGTGTGTGTGTGTGTGTGTGTGTGTGTGTGCGTGCGTGCGTGCGTGCGTGCGTGCGTGCGTGCGTGTGCGTGTGATGTGCATGTGTGTTTGCATATTAAAAAGAAACTGTGTGCCATTAAGCTGCTGTACCATTTTTGATGAACAATGTTCTCTGAACAACACTATACCTTTGGCCTCAATTATGGCCTACTTTAGTAGTCTTTCATTCAGCATAATCTGCCGTGTCTCCAATCATTCAAATGCCAAGCCTGATAAAGGTGCACAAGAGATCAGTAGCGATGGGAGAAAATTACTCATTCTTATTGATGTACAGCATGTTCTAAAAGCCATCCTGGAACACATTATGGCTCATGGAGTATAATTTATGTAACATAACATCAAAGTTAAAAAAAATGATAAGTAAAGTCAACTTTGACGGACGGTCTTGCTTTGTTTGCACTGTAGAATGTGTTTTCTACATTGCAAGATGCAATGATGTTTGCACTTTTAGCAGCTTGAGCGCCTCAGTACAGTAGATGGGGTTTTGGCTATAATGCAAAACCATATGTGTGCGTTATCTCAGCTTTGTGTAGGCCAATGAAATACTTCCAGTTTGTTTAGCATTTAAATCCCTTGGTATGGAAAGGCTGGAAAGGCACTGGTTGTAGGGTACTGCTTTTGGCTTCCGGCTAGTTCTGAATGATTTATAGGCCTTTTCACGCTTGACAACATAAACATTCTAAATGGATCCAAGTTTATTTCCTGGTTCAGTCTTTGTGAATATCACTAACTGACAGGAAATAAACTTGGTCCCAAGCTGTTCCCTATAGCAACAAAATTCCACAGACAAAGTCTATATGGTTGAGTTTAAGTTGTGTTACTGTTGTTCGTTAGCCTGTAGATGTACAGTACATGTCGTGTGAATATAAATTAAGCTTAGAGATGTACTGCAGATGCATTGGTGCAGGCAAACATCAATGACGTACTGTACAAGTATCATTTTCGGCTGGGGAGTTTAATACTGCAGGCTCAAAGACCTCAGACCAAGTAATTTAGTTTGGTTGAGGTGGTTTTATATTTTGTTGTTAAAGCTAATATTCATTCGACACTATTATTATGTAAGATATTGTATACTATTATGATATTAAATAATGCAGGTTTATTTTAATTGTTTACAGCATGAACAAAAACAACATTTCTGTCTAGCTGGGCAAAATGTTCAGCTATACTTGATTTATTTTAGATTAATTTAGTACACATGTAGGCAATAAAGAACTGGACAACTTAAAATAAAACACTTCTTTATCACCATATTTATGTTGCCCAACGAGCTTCAGCAAAGTCAATGTTTTCTACTAATCGTCAATTTATATTAACCTAGCTCCCTTTCACAATAAAGCCTCCAATAAAGGATCTCAGACATTGTTTGGGAGATATAATATTATTCATACAGGATATGGTAAACAATAATATATGTAAACAAATGGTAACAAAACAGTAAAGAAAAAAAGGAGAAAATAAATAAAAAAGATAATAACAGTAAACCTTACAGTTGAATGGCCAGGCTCAGTTTCCTGCAGCGCCGCACTGCACATCACAAACAACTCATCAATACACATAACGAAATATGGTTTATAACTACTGTATAAAACAACAATTAAAACCACCTAAACCTACACCGTAAAAAGGAGCACTTTTTTTATTTAACCATATCTCCATAATTATAATCTTTCCTCATTAATGCTCGGTAGGCCTATAAGATGGTGCCATTGTCTTCTACAGGTGGCTGTGGACAGTTAAAAAACCAGATGACATCATTGGTAGTCAGGTCTTTTTTTAAATGATGCAGGAACAATGGCTTCTACTTCAGCATTCAAACTTTCCAGGGAATTAAAGGTTGTAATTTATATTAGCTTGGAATCCCCATTGATGATGTTATTGGTTGTCAGGTTTCTGAACTGTCCACATGCCAACTCTGAGACACAGAATGAGTCAACCATATAATTACCAGTAAGACGCCCTAAGGGCGAGAAGTGACCTCGAATGGATATCCAGAGTTTGATGAGGTCAGTGTTGTTGTGGTCTTCATACAAGGAGACCCAGGTGATGATAGTCAGCAGTCTTGATTGGCAAATTAATTCTGTCTTCGCTATATGGGCATTGCCAAATATGGGCATTACCAGATACAGTGCTTAATATTGATGACATCGGGACAGGGATCTCCATATATGGGCATAAAAGGGACAAGGACGGAATTAATTTTGCAAGTGTGACTTGTGTCGCATTAACCACACTGGTTAGACTAACACAATATGTCCATATATGGGCATTCCCAGATATGGGCTTAATATTGATGGCATAAAAGGGATTCTATTAGTGTTTGGCCTAACAGGGCATCATCTGGGAATCAGATGTAGAGGTCAGCTCCATATATGGAGATCTAAGTGATGATCCAGTCGTCTCCATGTATGGATATCCAGGGTTTGATGAGATCATTGTCGTGATCTTCATATATGGAGATCCAGGTGATGATAGTCAGCAGTCTTGATTTGCAAATGAATTCTGTCTTGGCCATATGAGTGAACAATGTGATGTGAACAGGTCAGCTACAGTATAGACATTGAGGCGTTACCCACTGACGCACGGACAGGATCTGACAGGTTTCATAGTAAACTGCGACCTATGGTCGCAACAATATTAGTGAGTACCAATTATAAGATATATAAAATAAGATAAGGTTGAAAATGGTTGAAGTTCTCTTTTAAGTTAATTTAACTGTAAGCGTACAAATGTGAGGTTAGATTTGTACACACTCAGGTTTACCATTGACATTTTCTGACTAATTGACCCACAGTGACCAGCACACCCAGTATTACCACAGCCGCTCTTGCAATGGCTCCATGTATGCCCCACATACTTTTGTAAGCATGTAGAATGCAGTACAGTATATACATTCATAGTTTAAACTTTGATCACCTATACCGTGAAAAGCATTTGTTTAATAGTTGTTAAACAACATCTCTAGGTAGGAATGTGCATTCATGCATGCAGATGGACAGGCGGATAGATGGATTCTCGAAACAATAACTCAGACCCAAACTTCTGTGTGCAAATTAATCTGAGCAGTCCGGATGACACATGTAAACAGAGTGCATGCAAGTTAAATTGTCTCTGCTAGGATTGCAGATTTTGCCGGCGTCACCTCATTTGTGTTCCTGACGGATTGACACAGTGGTATCTATGTGTCAACCTTTCGCCAGAGGGCTGAGGCGGAGGTGTTGATCAGAGATGTGGAGCGTTATGACTCATCTCTGACTGCAGCTAGCGTCACGGTTTAACAGCTTACAGTGACAGTGCCCTTTTCACAGCGCCGCTCATCAGCACGATTCCTCCTTTCCATATTATGCACGGGGTAGAATAGGGTGTCATGTTATAGAATGAATTTGATTTGTCAAATTAAACAAAGTAGCTGGAATGTATCGTATTAGTTAATGTGTCAGCACTGAAGCGTGGGTTCTTCTCATGGATCTTTCTTTCTTTGAAGTCATTCATCTATCATTCTTCAAGGTCATCATCTCCTTTCATACTGCATACAGCAGGGGAAAAAAAGCCTTATACTTAAGAGATACTTCATGCCATATGATGAATGCAATGACATTTATTGATACATGCAGATGATATTGACATGAATGCAATATTGATAGGAAGGCAGATTATAGTTGACATGTTAGAATAGAACACTTTGGATCCGTCCTGGTGGTGCCCACTGCTTTGCTGTGTCGGGGAGGTGGTGGGTGGGAGTGAGACAAGAATGGAATGGGAGTCCTTTTAAAGGGGCTCTCTCAATCAGCAAAACTGATCTCATCAGAGCAGGACCAATGGTGGGGATTGAGTTGATAGGTTAGGAGTGTAAATTATGACAGCTTGCTCAGTCTCTCAGTTGAACTGTCGTGATAAAACTCCTATTATGTTCATCATCATGATCTGTCATTATAGGGGAAATAAATCACTGAAAAACCAACACACCATCCCATCCACAGTGCTAGCTAATGAAGTGAAACCTGACTGTTATAATGACAGTAAGATACCGAGGTGACAATTATGCTAAAGCTTCATGCAGTGCTAAATACAAGTTAATTATTTATAGCGGTGATGCTCAGTTTGAGACTAAGCCTCCTGCTAGGTTTACAGCATAGTTAAGTTTGGTGTTTGAGAGTGATTTTGACAGTTTCTGCATATTGTGAGGCTTTGATAATGAACTACTCTGGGGCGATTATTACATAAAAGTCAGAAGAGTTGCTGATATGACATGGTGTTTCATTGCATTGTGTGTGACAATCAACAACAACTGTTAGACCTCTTTTCAATGTATTTTACCATTTTCAGGTTTGGATTCAGAATAGGCCTATTTATAATAACGCCATGGGACATTAGTTCAGCCCGTTACCTGGCAGAATCTTAAAATATACACTTCAAGGATTAAGAAAAAACAGGTGGCAGAAGAAAATCCACCTGCATGTTGACCCTATATCTAGACTAATGAGGCAGATGAAGACATTGTTGTAATTTTGAACACCATGCTTGCTGCCTGTCTCAAATAATGTTGTTTGCAGCTGCAAGGTTAATGAGGTGGGAGGGCACTTGACATCTCTGCATCAGATCAAAAGTGAAACTAAAATTGACTGACGGCAACCAGATAATTATGATAGTAATGTTTTGTTTTTGTTTTTTTTTGTTTTTTTGAGGGGGAGAAATTTAACTTTGAGGCAAAAGGGCAGGTGCCTTAATGGGTTAGGATCAGGGGCATAGTTCTGCCGATTTAAAATGACTCCAATACGGAACTAAAACTTCCTATGATTGGCCGCTAGTTGCACTGTTCCCCCCCCCCCCCCCCCCCCCCCCCGCATTGTAATGTGACCGTTGGCAGCCAATAGCATCTCTGATGCCTTTACAATTCTATGATGGCGACACCCATTCCAAGGGGTAGAAAGAGCCATTTGCGCTGCATAGAAACCAATGGCTTCGCTTCGTCCATATTTTTCTACAGTCTATGGTTAGGATCTGGCAGCAGTGCTTTGAATTAGCTGGAGGCGGTCCATGGTCGTTATATTGAGGCAGGTTGCAGAGTAAATTGCAATAATCCAAGCATTTGTACAACAATGTAAAGCAGTATGTACAGTATGTACAGTATGCATGTATTTACTGTATGTATAGTCCAAGCACACGTGTGGATCTGCAGGTATTTTTAGAAAAATCTCACCAAAAGACGGATTGGACAAAAAAATATTTTACTAATCAAAAAAAGTTGCATATAGCGACTCAGCGAGGCTTTAAAGTTGATACTGCTGATATGATACTGCTCTTAAATAATGATTAATGGTATGCTATTTGTGTCATCAAGTAGGTTGACATTTTAGCTCAGAGGATGGCAATGTCTACGGATCATCATGTCAGTTAGTTGTCCAGTCACTTGGGTGTAAGGAGCAGCATGGCCTATGCTTTCAGACTTCCAGTGGCGGCTCCAGGGAATAATCAGCAGGGGGGCCTTCAATTTTCCAAAGGGGGCACTTTATTTTTCAACACACCCGTATATATAGCAAGCTGATTTTTGTGGCGTTTTGAGCCAAACTAGTAATGTCCATTACAAGTTTCCCTGTGCTGCATGGACAACAACACAAGAATATACATCAAAACAAAACCAACTCTGTGCAGTAGGCTACCTTTTATTATTGCATTTTCATTAAACTATGAATTAATTTGAAAATAATAATCTCAATGAACATAAAAAGAACATATATACTTAACAACTGTAAAACATCTTAAAATAATGGGGTAGTGTACTACTGGCCAATCTGGACTGGGGGGGGGGGGGGGGCACAAAGTCTACTCTGGGTTAACCTCGCGTAGCCAGGCTTACTCATCTCCGGGGGGTATATTGTTTATTGCGCTCGCAATAAACAATATACAAACAAAAACATTGATTCAAGCAATGTTACACCTATTAAGAGTGAGTTAAGAGCTACAATCTATTTTAGTTTTTTCGCTGGTGAATGTAAACAGACCCGCACCGCATGACGTAACGTCCGTTAAACGCAGACTTCCGCTAGAAATCTTGGAACACACCGGAAGGCATATTGTCTACAGGGTGACTCTGGGTGGGCATTGCCCCCCAATGCCCCCCTGTGGAGCCGCCTATGCAGACTCCAGTCTTGTTCAGAGCAGGGGTATAGTTTAATTTCTGTCAGACGTACTATGGAAGCAGTGCTGATTAAGCTGTGTTTTGGCATTGCTTGTGCTGTTGATATTGGATGGCTCTAGAATGTTGACTCTCTGTTCCTGTCTTCCTGCATGACTGCCTTCTCCTAGTCTGTTTACTGTCATCATCTGCTGGGCTGGATAATGAGCTTCACACACACACAGATCCTCTCCACTGCCTTATCAAGTGCTGTACGATACCGTCAGCTCTTGGCCCTGACCAGCAGATGTTGGTTCTGTCATCAATGAGACACAGGCCAACCAGTGGTGTAAAGTAATTAAGTACATTTACTTAAGTAATGTACTTAAGTAACATTTTGAGGTATCTGTACTTTGCTTGAGTATTTCCAATTCCCAATACTTTTACTTCTACTCCACTACATCTCGGATCCAAATATTGTACTTTTACTCCACTAAATGTATTTGAAAACTTTAGTTACTAGTTACTTTGCAGGCATAAATTATGATATTATAAAACATACATTAAACCACTTTATCCTATTTTATACAATATTTGAGAATAGCCAATCTACAAGCTCAGTAGATCTGAGCTTGTAGATCTGCTATTTTCAAACATTTTGTACTTTTGATGCCAACACTTTTGTACTTTTTCTCAAGTACATTTTGAATTGCGGACTTTTACCTGTAAGGGTGCCCTCACACCAAAATACCTAGAGTGGAATCCGCCAATGCATTTCAATGAGAATGAGTTTTTTGCAGAAATCCTCTACTGGCAAAAAAAACGCTCCATTCTCATTGAAATGCATTGGCGGATTCCACTCTAGGCATTTTGGTGTGAGGGCACCCTACCAAAATACCTATGAGAGTGGAATCCGCGTTCCGCCAATGCATTTCAATGAGAGTGAAGCGGTTTCATGCCAGCAGAGGATTTCTGCAAAAAAACGCTCCCTTCTCATTGAAATGCATTGGCGGAACGCGGATTCCACTCTCATAGGTATTTTGGTGTGAGGGCACCCTAACAGAGTATTTCTACATTGCAGTATTGACACTTTTACTTAAGTCAAAAATGTGAGTACTTTTTCCACCCTGCCTTTGGTTTATGGAAATAGTTAGGCTGCTGCAACATTGCTGAAATGCTGCAATGTGTATTTTAATGTAGTTAATACTGCTGTTTTTGTGATGATGTGAATTACATCATTATTACAAATAGGATAATCCTGTGATTTAAGGATTACAAATTAGGCTTTAAAGTTGATGGTGCTGTGGTAAAGTGCCTGCCCTGCCCACCACCACAAATCCACAGTGATGCATCTTTTTCGGGTATTTACATGAATACAAATGGCCTGTGTTGGGGCCGGGGGGAAGGAAGTCAAGCGGGGAGGGTGATAATTGTCACTGCATGAAACCCTACGGGCTTGGGCGGCACCTGTCAGCAGGGAGTGTTGGGCGGGAGGAGTAGGTCGAAGGCTCTATACTTCCTCCCAGTGGGGGCTCCTCACTGGTAGGTGAGTCATCGTAATTTGCATGACGACTAAATTGGGTAGAATAAGGGCTAAAAAGCAACTGTATTATTAAATACACAAGGCATATTTAAATATCTGACCTGTTGTAGTTGTTCTTCTTCCCTTTCCATGGAAAACTAGATGTTGAGAGCTCATATATAAAAAATATGTATCTTTTTTTTTTGTATAGGCTACCTGTGTGACCAGATTCTACCAGAGTACTCTTTCTCTGTCCAGTGCATGTTGCCACATCATAGCATAGGTATTGTTGTGTATCACTTCAACACGGTACTGTATGTTATTGGTCAAACTCACATCCATTGACATCTCTAGCGTGTGACGTGATCGCAAAATAATAATAATAGTAATAATAAAAAAAGAAAAGAAAAAGTCCCATCCACTTCCAGGTTATTCGATTTGGAAAATTACCTTTTCTCTGATCTATTGTTTACTTCAGCATTTTTGTCGACAGGATTTAATCAACAGCCATTAAGCAGAGAATTGTAGGTCACGATGGACTTCCAACACTCAGCCTCCATCAGACTGAAGCTAAATATTCTGTCACTAGTTGAAAGGTACACAGTATTTTATAACGGTTCTGAAGCATCATTTTAGCATAAGGTGCCATCATGACATGATGTACTGTATAAGAGGTTTTGACTAGGTTCTCAAAAAAAGAAAAAAAAAAGATTTTGGTCTATACTCAGATCTTAGATGTAGCTATTGTACAGAACCTGCTTAAAGGAGGTGATTATACAGCACAGTAAAATGTTCTATCAAAGTGCAAAGGGTGTTGAAAATACATATTACAATGAGAGTGGGCAGTAAGCCCTCAAATATACTTTGTCATCTTGTGAAGCAATGCATCCCCAATGTGGCCTTAAAACCTTAATCTTGACTCCAGATTCAGTCTTTGTGATCACTATGGCTTAGAAAATCCCTGTCAGTTTCGTCAAACTGAACGAATGCACACACTCATTTATTTATTCCATCTTTTGCCAGCTCATTTACCCAAGTGAACCATAGAGGCATCACAGACGCATCTGTTTTCTCATCCACCATATGCAGCTCTTTGTCATCTGAGGGGTGGGTTGCAATTCAGGGAGCAGCTGATAGAATGAGTCTTTTGGGCAGTGATGAGTGGAATGTCCTTCAACGTAAACTCCGATCAGACAACAGTGGCAGGTGGTGCATTTTTCTGCAATGACCGGAAATATCGATCCATGCTTGTCTTGGCCCAACCTAATGTTGAGAGGGATTGTCAATCACTTGTGACTTGTTTGACTACTGACAGCAGCCATATTTTTAATCATTAAAACCTAAAGAAAGGAAAATTGTTACAGACCATTAATCACAAAAAGCATAGCAAAAATAATCCTAGGCCTACTACATTATATGGCTTCATCAAAAGATAGTAGAGGAAACAGAGTTGCCAGGACAGAAAGATATTTTGGTCCCATCCTAATTTACAATACACTTTAAGACAGAATAACACATAATAAATCCATAACAAGAAATAATGTGTTGGTAATTAGAACTAATATGTTTTATTAGACAGAAACAAAGACAGAATAGCAGAAAGAGCGAATACATTCTCTGGCACCGGCACCTGCCGACTGGCAGTTCGACCATCAGTCGTGCTGCATCGCCCGGCGATAGGACCGTGTGCATGGCGCACACGGAACTGTAGGTAGGACCGGTATCGCTGGTAACTGCCGCGGCAGCCACCATCGCACGGACCGGCAGTTTACCGCGACGGGACCTGCCGGTCCGTGCGGCGGCCGCTGGTCCTACTGCCGGGACTGCCGTTCGAACTGCCGCGGTAGTTCCGCGGCAGGTGCCGGTGCCAGAGAATGTATCCACTCTTTCTGCTATTCTGTCTTTGTTTCTGTCTAATAAAACATATTATTTCTAATTACCAACACATTATTTCTTATTATGGCTTTATTATGTCTTATTCGGTCTTAAAGTGTACTGTAAATTAGGATGGGACCAATATTTTCATACAAGATAATAACGGCATGTTTTACCTGTGCAATCTGTAGCTATGGATTGGATTGCAAATTATTTGGGGCCCACAATAATTTGCAAAACCCTGAGATTGATTTTAATGATTATGACATTAATATGAAAAAAGTCAGTACTTTTTCTTTAAAACATTGAAAATGTAGTTTTCATTGCGATACCGATAAATAGTAATTTAAAGTATACCACATTGGTTTCATTGATCCAAGCCGGAACACAATCGATTGATTGATCATTAAAATGAACATGCTCTGAAAACGCACGCAGCCTTAGTATCAGATGACTTGAGCATTAGGAGAGCTGACGTTTTCGTACCAGCGTCAGCTGAGCTGTGAGGTTCACTGTGCATGGTCAAGGGCACAGCTCTCATTACAACAAACAAGGACTTTTGTGTTTCTTTTGTGTTTAGAGTAGATGATACCAGTAATGTCCCATTATTCCCTCTATCTGGATTGAACCACCACCACAACAACAACAACAACAACAACACAAGGTTGTAAGTGAAACATATGGCTGGAAGTTGAGGCATTTAAAGATGCTGGAGGAAACTACAATTTCAGGAATTAGCTACCTAATTCCTGAAAATGAAGGCGCCATCAGTTTTACAGTTTACATTTTAGGCATTTAGCAGACACTCTTAATCCAGAGCGACTTACAATAAGTAAGGTAATACATCAATACAAAAAGCAAGGTCATAGAAATATCAATCTAAAATAACATAGGCAGACCAAGCAACACAAATGAGCTTCATTCTACCATTATAACAATGCACAGTGTGGGGTCTAACAAATAAACTATTGTCACAGTCAAATGTCATGCTGAAATGTATTTAGCAGGCTATCATAAAAGGTTACTAGCTCATTGAGACAATTGTTTCTCAAAGAGTGAGCTAATCTTTGTACTGACTGGACTTCTGATGAAGGTCAAGAGACCAAGACATCATTAATAAAGTATGCACTTGGCCTTGAGAGAGGGTCACTCATCTTCTGTCTTTTTAGTCTCATTTTGTTTTAGGCTGCTCCTCTAGTTGTTCTGAGCACTTACTTTTCTCTTTTCACACCAAAATTATAGCAATTATGATTTTGTAATTTGCTGACAAGTATTGTCAAAATGTCAAGCTAAAGGATGCATTATATTTAGTTCATTATACATTCTTAAATATAGAGTTTACTGTAGTGTGATTGTAATATTTCTTTTTAAAATACTAGGTATAGAAAAAGTAAGGAAATTGTGTGACCTTTTGCTGATTAAACACTTTAACAGTTTGCGAAAAAGGCACAGTGGCACAGATGTATACAAAAGAATGCTAAAAACCCAAATAAGGCTTGGTCAAGGCTTGTGTATTCAATTCATCAAGATTTTTAAAGACAAACAATAGTATGCAGTAATAGGCAGTGCTTAATTTGTCAATGAATAGGTGCCGGATCCCAGCGACACATTTTCTTTTTTTATATAACTTTTTAACCTAAATGTACGCAACCAGTATAATATTAGCAGCAACATTTGGCACATATATGTGGGCCATCAGAACACTGGTATCAATTCGGAATGATCGATCTGAATAACTGGCATATTCAAATTGTTAAAGGTTCTATGACATCATGTATCCCAATCCCAATGTATGAATGAATGAACCATTGTAAAGCGCTTTGAGCACTTGGAAAAGCGCTATAAAAATGCAATTCATTATTATTATGTATACCATATGTGTATATAGCTTGTCTATTGTGTTTCACTGTCACCTACAGTATGAAGCACCACATCAGAAAAATGTACAAGAAATTGAACAAAAACATAAAAATATAAAGTAAATAAAAATGCTGCAGCCAAGAAGGTCTCTATTTGTAAGGATGGAAACATAAATGACCAAACAGCGCTATTTTGATTGACAGGTAAGGTCCCGGATCCAGTCAAAAAGGTGCCGGATCCAAATATAGAGGTGGGGGAACATGTTCCCCCTTGTTCCCCCACAAATTAAGCACTGGTAATAGGCAAAAACAGCATAGTATCATATTCAGTCAATTCCAATAATGAAGATTAAAGTGTATTAAGAAATTCGCACCTAAAAGAAACCATTAACCAATATAGCACAGCATCATTTAATTATGTTCAAACGAAATAAATCAGCTGACGAGTTCATTTAGTTAGTGAGAGGTGAATCCTGGGGTAATGCAAGTGTTTTTCTCTTGCAGGGGAGATTAAACTGCATTCTGTTGAAGTTAAAAGCACATCTTAGGGTTTCCAGGCAGTTGGCATATCAGCCCACATGATTTCATCATTGCAGTTGAGGGGAAATAAGGTCACAGTCTCCCCTTTGTCTTGCCTTGGCTGGTCGTGTTATTGCCTTTTAGGATGCCACATTACGATGTCCCTGTCCAGGGGCGTCACAAGTGGGGGGGAAAGTGGGACTGAGTTACTAGGGCCCAAGGTGGAGGGGCCTTCATTATCTTATATATACATTCCTCTAAGAGCCGCATCCCACTTCCAAGCCCATTCACGCCCACTTCACATCCACCTCAACTCATAGCTAGATCAGATGTAGATCAGATGTATGTCGGTAGAACTCACGGAATACCGCCCTAACTCTATCATTGGCCCCCCAAAAAACTATTTTTTCTCAAAAAACTATTTTTTCTCAAAAAACTATTTTTTCTCAAAAAACTATTTTTTCTCAAAAAACTATTTTTTCTCAAAAAAAACATATTTGGCCATTACACACACCACACTGCCGCAACATGGCGGTGAGGGCCGCGCAGTGGCCTGAACTCTAGACTTTTGCGGCCCGAAGGGCCGCAAACTTCTAGTTTTATACATTAGCTATTGAAAAAAATAGCAGATATACAAGCTCACAGCGCGGCACCAAGTGCCGCGCTGCGAGCTTGTAGATCTGTGATTTTTTTAAAGTCGTGAAAATGTGTGCAAATCTTTGAATATATGTCTTTTTTAAGCGAACGTTTGTAACTCAGATTTTGCTTCTGGGGGGTCCCTGGAACTAAATATTTTGAGATGGGGTTCCATGGCCAAATACATATCATTTGGGGGTCCTTCACATGAAAAAGGTTTCAGCACCAATGACATAGAAACATAGGTTTTTCAAAAAACCTTAGAAGAATTTGAAATATATCTGCTATTTTTCAACAGTTTAAGTACCCAGGGCACAGAATTTAGTGCGACACCCCTGTCCCCGTCTTCAATCTCAGTTGATTTCTCATAGGACTTTTGTCCAAGCAATGCTCACTGTGGAATATACTGCTAGCAATACAATATTGTGTTCAAGTACAGAGCTACATGCACATTGCTGGAGAGAGGGCGAGATCATTTAGCGACCTACAACCGGGTTGCAACGTGGTCAGTAGTTTTCAGCGACCGGGTCGCTAAAGCATACGACCGGGCCGTTAAATCACCGACCGAGCCGCTAAAGCGTCCGACCGGGTCACTAAATCATCGACCGTGCCGCTAAAGCGAGCGACCGGGTCGCTAAATCGAACGACCGGGATGCTAAATCCACGGACCGGGTGGCTAAATGCACCAACCGGGACACTAAATCCACGGACCGGGTCGCTAAATCCACCAACTGGGTAACACACCTACCTCAGTAACCTTACCTCAGTAGGCTAACCTGCCGACGCAACCTCCCGACCCGCCAAAGCGAGCGACCGGGTCGCTAAATCGACCGACTGGGGCGCAAAATCTTCCGACCGGGTCACTAGATGTACCAACCGGGTCGCTAAATCTACCGACCTAAAACTGCAGGCAGGTCGGTAGATTTAGCGACCGGGTCGGTCGATTTAGCGACCCGGTCGCTCGATTTAGCAACCCGGTTGCTCGATTTAGCGACCCGGTCGCTGAAAACTACCGACCACGTTGCGACCCGGTTGTAGGTCGCTAAATGATCTCGCTCTTACTGCATTGCTGTAAAGCAGTACATAATATGTATAAGCTCAGCTCCTTTAAATTAAAACTAATCTTAATCAATCCGCGCGAACATTCGTCAAAAATACAAGATCTACAAACTCAGTTTACTGTTACAGTTTACAGTTTAGGCATTTAGCAGACGCTTTTAATCCAAAGCGACTTACAATAAGCAGATAATACATCACTGTAATAAACAAGATAACATGTCAGAACATCATCAACAATATAGCAATTGCATATGAATATCAAAAAACAATATAACCAGTAAAGAAAAGGATTCTAAAAAACCTAAAAACAAATGCTAACTAGCTTCATGTATGGTTGGTCATTGAGTGTTTCAGTAGTGCTATGGGTTTATTTAGGTGGAGTCTGAAAAGGTGAGTCTTCAGTCCACGCGAAAGCTAGCGAGTGAGTCCGTTGTTCTACAACGTGTTGCAATGCGACACGTTGTGAGCTTGCATATTGGCTATTTTCGACAACGAGATTTGGTGTTGAGCAGTAGTTCTCAAAGTGGGGTCTGGGGACCTCCAGGGGTCCGTGAGGGGGTTCCAGGGGGTCCCCAGCCAAAATAACATAGAATAGAAATCAGTTTAACCACTCATTTTGTACTTCGGCTATTGCAGGTGATTAAAGTATTTTGCACGAAGTGATAAAAGACTCAGCGACAGGTCAATAAAGAAAACGTGCATTAAATTAAATTAAAACATTTTGGTCAAAAACCTCTCAGGCATTTCCTCAGAGATCGGTCGAAAGTGTGGGGGTGTCTATCCATCTTCATACTTCGACTATTCGAATAGCTGATATTCAAGCTCACAACATGTTACATTAGTGGCGTTTCCATAAATTAGGGAAGCGTATTATCAGAAATACGCATTAAGACAAAGCGAATTTAAGCATGTTTCCATTTGCGGGTGTCATTCGAATTAGCGACGTCGCAAGAGTTGATCGGGCTGATTTTTATCAGACCGAACCTGAGCACTGCACCGTCTGCACGTCTGACTGCTGTGACTCGGTCGCTGTCTAGTGGGAAGAAGGTGTTATCATCATCATGGTCCCAAATAACTTTTAAATACAATTGGCGACGAGTCTCTTACGAAATTGGCAAGAGTTCCTCTCAATACATAAAGCTACCGGTTCACCGGGAAAACCGCGGTCGCGTCGCTGCAGTTGCACAGTGCAAGTTTTAGCGTCCTCTGGAAGGTCAGGTGGCCGATCTGCAAGCTCTCAACGCGGTGCGGAGACGTGGATGCAAGCTGCTGCTGTGCCTGTGAGCTTGTAGATTGGGCACGTCAGGCACGCAACACCGTGGGATGAGGAAGGGTTCGCTCGCCACCGATGGCTTGAGGTGAAAACGGGAGGAATTTACACATGGTCCGTGTCACTCCGTGTGTAACAAACAACAGGTTTGTTTTGTGGGCTAACGCTATACCATGGACAAAGCGGCAGGGGATGAGGAAATGGACCTAGAACGTCATCATCTATTCGCATGTATTGTCTGACCCGTTTCCATTCACTTAAGCGCATTTAGTTTATTCGATAAAGGCTCAAAATCCTCCTCCTCCAAGCGGATAACTTTTTTTTCGGATAATGAAAGTTTATTCGCATTTTGTTTCCATAAAAACATTTTGCGATTAAGCCGTTAATGCGCAAAAAGTGGCTTTATGGAAACGCCACTAATGTCATGTGACATGAGCTTGTAGATCAGCTATTTCCGAATGGTGGAATCTGCCATTTTTGATACATTAAAAAAACAACTTCAAGTAAAACCTGTTACCTCTCCTGTTCCTTTCTCCCCAAAAGTTAGAACAGACTTGATAGAGCACTTTATTTTCAGATCTTGATACACGTGTAGCATGTGTGTCTGATAAGAAGTGCATGGTGAAAACACTCTAGTCTATAGTCAATCCATGAGCAACAAGCCTAGCAACAGTAATCCCCCTGAGAGAGGAGATTGGCTGGATAGCAGGAAAAAAAATCATCCTCTCCAGATTGCTACGTGTTACATGGTTAAGTGTTTGACGTATAGACACCTGTTGAAGTTTGCCGTTGTTGCATAATGTTACGAACCATGGCGGTCTAGGGGCATAGCCCGTAACGTAAGAGTGGACAGGACACCAATTTATCAAGAATACAAAATAGCCGATATTAAAAGCATGATGGTCCTGCCATTTGCAGAAAAGTTCCCAAAGTTCTCAATGATGTTTCACAAGATATTTACAATAATGCACATAAATGATATGAGGTGGTCAATATCATAATATCATAGTTAGGGTTTAGGTCAAAGAAAACCACACACAAGCGAAATAGGCTATTAACTCAGTTAGCGCCGGGCGACTTTACGAGCGACTAGTTCACTATGGCGTTTGGTGCCGAGCGACTCGGAGCGACTTTTATATAAAAGCATTGTTTAAGCTTTTAATATGTGTTTATAGACGGAGCGAAATGGTTAGCTTACCTCAGCTAATGTCCACACGTAAACCGTGAAAAAAAAGGATACGATTATGACGTCACCTTTAAACCAGGGCTTCCTGTTGACAACAGGCCTCTGCTAGCGTTAGCCTCAATGCAACCATCCGACCCTCACGTAGCTTCACTAGGTCGGATTTTGATTCTGAAACTTTCTGTGTGGCATCTATATACGTCCCGATGCCCATACCAATGGTGGTTTGAGACGATCAAGCACGAATTGAACAGTATTGAGCTGAAATGGTGACCGGCGGCCCGTCCATGTTAAGTCAATGAGGACCAAGTCAGCGTCTCATCCTGTTATGTGGATTTAAACAGGCTTAACATGGGACCATGTCAGTGTATGGTGTATGGTGGTCTCTAGTGGTCATCTGGTGGTATGGTATGCTGGACGTGCATTCGTTAAGGTGGTCTGGTTAAGGTGGTCTGGGGGGATACAAAATAGCTATTTCCTGGCGTTATAAGCGCACATTCATATTCATATTTTGGAAATCTGGCCCTGTATGAGTTAAAGGACAACTTCAGTTTTTTACAACAAGGGTTCATATTTTAGAATATAAAAGATGAGTGTTAAAATTATTTCATTTACTTCTTTCTATTGTTTTAGAGATAATTATTTCAGTGGTTGGGGGCATGCGTACAAGTGGCTAAATATGTCATTTTACACAGAATAAGCCCATTCCCAAGACAACGCAACCTTTCATGGTCGGATGTGACTTATGGGGGCTAGAAGTGTTACTAAATAGCAATAAAGAAACTGCTGGCTTATTGTGTCTAAGAAGACATATTTAGCCACTTGTACGCATGCCCCCATGCGTACGCATGCCACACATTTTAACACGGTAAACATGATAAAACAATAGAACGAAGCAAATGAAAACATTTTAACACTCACTTTTTCTTGTCTCTAATTACAATCTATAATGTCCTTTAAGGGAAAACAGAACACCAAAGGGTTACACTTAACCAAAGCAAACAGATCCCTTTCCGAAGGGGATAAACTACAGATTGAATCATAAGGCCAAGAAGCAGAAAGTGAATGAGTCGGCGGCGAGAGCGCAGCCCTCCCACAACTATGTGGTGTGCTCTCTTACAGAGCCAGGCTCAAACTGAGGCTTTTATACTCTCAGCAACCAATCAAACAATCAGTCGGTGGGCGTCGCCAGGATCTGTGGGTGGATCATCCAGGCAATTGCCCCTCCCTGGCCAGATCTCCACGCCCCCGTTTCCATGGCAACCTCCACTTACTGATCTAGAGGCAAAAGGAAACACATGTCAGACTCTGTACTCATAGGGTACTCATAGCACTACTAGTATAACTAAATACATAAGCCCAGCGGGTATAACACATAACGACACTCAAGCAAGCAATGTGGATCCATTATGATTTCATAGATCCATCTGGGTCACACCTTTCTTTCCATTTAGGCTAGTAGTCCATTTTATTCTTCATCAATATCCAGTATGTATATTCATTATACCCACCAGCCATGTCTGTTAGGGCTGATAGCCGAAATCAGCCCCAGGGTTGAAGGAACTCAACATGCCTAACACGGGTGCTAGTCTGGAAGAAGTTTATCCTGGCAAAAAAGGAACCAAAACAAACTTCCACTAATAATAATATACTGTAATTCTGTGCATTATTATACTGATTCAAACAAAGGTTTGTCAAGTGTATTCAAATTTCAATAATGAAATAAGGTCAGTGAGTGCCTGTGGCCTCGAGTGTTGTTTAGCATGCCGCCCGGGTTGCAAACCAAATCGGTTATCATCAGTTTTGAAATTGCATATACCGGTAAATGATTATGAGCTTAGTTTGACAGGATGAGCCAATGCAAGAATGGCTATAGTTTAGTCAAAACGAGAACACGGCTCAGCCATACAATACAACAGTGTTTGATGCAGGATGTAAAGGGCAATCCATGGGTAAAACACCTGTTTTTTAGGGAGTCCACTTTCAAATCGGGTTGCTACAGTAGAAATAAGTGAAGGTAAAGCTGTAATGGCTCTGGGGGCTTTTGCTTGCTGATTACCCTAGTGATGCTTCAGTGCAGAGAAGTTATGAACTTAAAAGACTGCAAAGATGCCTTGGGTGCAGCTATTTGGCATTAAATCCATATTTATGGAGATGTAAGCATGGGAGGGAGACTAATGGATATAGCAGAGTTTAGTTTTATGGGTCTCGGTTATATAAGATAGATCAAATAAAACTTTATTGATCCAAAGAGGGAAATTCAGGTGTCATAGCAGCAGCAGTGAGTGAAACACAGGAAACAGGTAGAGTAAGAGGCAAGAACCACAATGCGAGAGATACAAATTAAAATAAAATAGAAATAAAATGGTTAGACTTCGATTCTGACATTCCATATCTGCACTCGGTCTCAGAATGAACAAGTTAGCATAGAGTCTATTAAAATAAAGTACAAATCTTCAAAATATCTCTGAATATTTTAATGAATATTCAAAGTTCATGAATAAACTATCGCTAGTGAGTATATGAATGGATATAGCCTACGTATGTACAGATTGTCAGCAGACAACATGAGATTGAATATATGAACAGTGTCAACAGTGAATGTGGCCGGTGGGGTTTAAATCCAAAGAAGTCATGACAATGGCGTTCTGAACACTCTTTTATTTGGCATTATTATTCGGCACATACAGTAACACACCAAACCAACTGCCTCAATGAGCACAGAAGAGACACATTTCCCGTGGCAATTAATCACACAATAACACAATAATAAGAACGATAAGTGTCCAGACATGCCTCGAGGCATGCTGGCAAATCTCTCCACAGCCACTTACAGCCCGAGATGCTGCAATATGTACAGCCTATCATCAGTCTATCAATTATGGATATATGAGTGAACTCTGGGTGACTATAAATAAGTCTCTCAATAGTTATCCTCAACAGACATCTGTCAAGGTTCTGTAAGTGCACATCCTTGCTCCGGGAACACTTACATGTACAACCTTGAACTTGACAGTCCCTGCTGTGCACGTGTGCCGGGGTCAAAGCAGGAGTCAGTAGTAATCCCATAAGAACAGAACTGACAGTGAGGTCCAGTGGTATAGTAACTAAGTACATTTACTTAAGTACTGTACTTAAGTACAATTCTGAGGTATTTGTACTTTACTTGTAGCTCCAATTAGCTTTTTTAATTATTTGAAAACTTAAGTTTCTAGTTACTTGATAACTAAAAAGCATACTGTACATTACCCACTTCAGCCCTATAGGCCTACATTTTGGCCATTTGAAAATAGCAGATCTACAAGCTCATAATGCATCGCATAAATATTTGTTATAAATGTTATACATTTGAAAACTTGAGACTTTCTGCATAATGAGTACATTCTACTTTTGGTACTTTAATTACATTTTGATACCAATACTTTTGTACTTTTACTCAAGTAAATTTAGAATTCAGGACTTCTACTTGTAACAGAGCATTTCCACATTGCAGTATTGATACTTTTACTTAAGTAAAACATTCAAGTACTTTTTCCACCACTGATGAGGTCTCATATCGTCGTTGTCGGGTGGAAACCATGTCCAAAACCGTTTGTTTTGTATTTATCATTTAAAAAATGATTTAAACAAGTGAAAACAGCCGATCAGTGCTTGTAGACCTGCTGTTTTCACTACTTCTGTGCGACGGCCTTGTATGATGAAGCAGGGCTTAATTTGCGAAAAAACATACACATTTGAAACTTGGAGATACAAGGTTTCTGTCCGACAGTGATGATATGGGGGTCAAGCTTGGATGTGGAGCCTGGTAATGGCTACTGGTGAAAAGACTGTCCAAGTCGCTAGCCAAAGGAAATGCCTGTGGAATGTGAAAAGAGCGGTGCGTATAATTTTTTTTTAAGCATCTGGACTAGACTTGAAGCTGTGGGGTTATTAATCAAAAGACTTGTATTGTATGACTGAGCAATCTTGTGTGGTGTGGCGAGGTGCACTAAACATTCATTCCCTCTGGAAAGCAATTTATTGGATCACTTTCAATCCTAAGGCGGGGACTCGGCACAGCAACTTCTAACCATTTATACAGTATGTGAAGATATTTCTGTTTGCACAGGGGCATGGAAGTGTGCGCGCAAGCGTGGGGGACCGGGTTATATGCGAAAGTGTCAGCGTAGTTGTAGGCCTATTTAAATGTACTGTATGTGTGTGGGTGTATTTGCATGTGTGCAAAAGTGCATTTGTACGGTATGTGTGCATTCATGCATGGTAGCGTATAGCTGTGCAAGTGAAATGCATGCATGGATGGGGGAGTGGATCAGCAGTATACATCTGTGTTTGCATTGTGAATATAGTGCACAGTAAACTCCTCAGTGTTAATTTAACTTAAAGTGTGTATGGAACCAAAGGGACCCGTAAGTGATGTAACTAAATGGACCCATTTGGTGCCATTTGTACAAAATTAACACTAAGAATTTTCTGTGCACACAAATTCCTATACTATTTTCCTACACGTCCTCATATTCACTTATATTAATTCACCTCTGCAGTTGAGCCATACTGATAAGATGTCAGGGCAGAGAGACTACTCTAGTCCATCCCGGTGGGATGTCAGGGGAGAGTACACCAGGTCTTTAGTGTGGACAGAGGGGTCGTACTCTAAATTGATTTTTCCTTGTTGAAACACAAAGCATTTCAATAAGACACCATAGGCTTTATTTGCTTTTTTAACAAAGGCAAAAGTCATAGGGAGAGTACTATTGTACACTTGCATAGTTGTGATGCAGAAGATGAAGCTGTATTTGTGGCATCGCTAGTATTGCAATATCATGTTCACTTAAACAATAAAATGTTACTGTGTTGCAATGCATATATATGTTATTTGATACTCACTCAGTATATGATTGTGTAGGTGAAACAGTGGAGCAGCAGTGATTTGTATGCAGATTCTAATGAATGACTGAGCTACCTTAATGAAAACATGTCTTTGTTGATAACAGCCCAATGTAGAACCTTGTTATTAAAAGACCATCCCTGTGTTACTTGTCACTGTCCATAGTCAACATCTGCACAAATGTTTACATTTTGGGCCTTATTAAAGATGCATAAAAGAATGTGCCTAAAAATAATTCTCAATGTGTTTACATGGACACTTTTAATCAGGTTAAAACACGATTTAAAATAAACCTCCTTCTCCATGTATACACTAGGGTGGATCTTAAATGACCTTTTTTAGATTTTCTTGAGTCTCACCCCCCAATTATGTTCCAATGTACAAAAAAATGCTTTGGTTAAAATGTGGTTGAATTTCAAGCATATTTAGAGGTAGCTCAATCAAGTCAAAGATTGTACATTTTATTGGTCAAAATCGAATTGCACTGCAGGCACATTTAAGTTATACATTACACATTATTCTTATACTAAGCACAGAAATTATATTTTTTAAGCTTACAAATCTAAACACAAATCTGATTACATGTGTGTCATAATATGTCAAACCAGAAGTAATGTATTGTAGGAAATAGCAAAGCAAAGAATGACAAATTGCTATTTTTCATTTAACGTGCACAATGACATGTCTTTATTGCACACTCTTCAATCATACTCACAAAACACAACAAGCACACAGCCCCACTTCCTTGTTTACCCCCAAAACCCCCGAAAGTCACTGCAGTATAGTAATTCAGTAGTTACTGATCAATAAAAGTTTGTTTACAGTTATCGGGATACTTGTGCCGGGGGTTGTGCACAATTTTCAGCAAGTATTGGAGTTGGGACTCATCTTTAGTAATGAGACCAAAATATTCTTGTAGTAGGGCAACCCCCACGCTCTGCATGATCATTGACAACATTCATTGCCTTCACTACAGCCAGAGCTTCTTGGTAGTCCACCCTGGGCTACCGATCAACGTCAAGGAGAGTCATCTGGGAGATCCATCATTTTGAAAAGCACCTTGGATTTGGGAAACACAAAATCTTCAATGTTCTTCCTTGCAATTGTTCCAAGGTCAACAGTAATTCTCTTCATATGCTCCTGTTCATCATCTTCATTTCCATCTTTCATGGCTCTCACCATCAGCCTCTTCGTTTGCACGCTCACTTGACTGTCAAATAATGCAAGTCCGACGATCTCTGGAGCCAAATCATTGGAAAACTTTTGAGAAGCAGCTTTAGACACCTCAGCATTTATTGATGAATATTCCAGCAACGATTTTAACAGCTGCCAAGTCATTTAGTGGAGCGCTGACAGCAACAGGTGCCATCATCCATGCCTTCACATAAATGCAAACTGCAAAAATGCACAAATACATGCATGCTTTTTCTTCCCTGAGGGTCAGTTTGAATTGGCCATGAAACATCCAGATCTTCAAACAATAAATAACCTTTGCCATCCAAAGGGCATGATGGGTAGCTCCTGGAGCTCTTTATTCATCAATAAATGCTGAGGTGTCTAAAGCTGCTTCTCAAAAGTTTTCCAATCACGTATGGTGAACAGGGGCATATGAAGAGAATTACTGTTGACCTTGGAACAATTCAAATCAAAATGATGGATCTCCCAGATGACTTCTTTGACGTTGATCCCAATGAATGGGAGCCCAGGGTGGACTACCAAGAAGCTCTGGCTGTAGTGAAGGCAATGAATGTTGTCAATGATCATGCAGAGCGTGGGGTTGACCTAATACAAGAATAGTGTGGTCTCATTACTAAAGATGAGTCCCAACTCCAATACTTGCTGCAAATTGTGCAGAACCATTGGCACAAGTATCCCGATAGCCGTAAACAAACTTTAATTGATCAGTAACTACTGAATTACTATACTGCAGAGACTTCCGGGGGTTTTGGGGGTAAACAAGGAAGTGGGGCTTGTTGTGTGTTGTGAGTATGATTGGGTTAGGGTTAGGGTTATGAAGAGTGTGCAATAAAGACATGTCATTGTCCACGTTAAATGAAAAATAGCAATTTGTCATTCTTTGCTTTGCTATTTCCTAGAATACATTACTTCTGGTTTGACATATTATGACAAACATGTAATCAGATTTGTGTTTAGATTTGTAAGCTTAAAAAATATAATTTCTGTGCTTAGTATAAGAATGATGTGTAATGTATAACTTAAATGTGCCTGCAGTGCAATTCGATTTTGACCAATAAAATGTACAATCTTTGACTTGATTGAGCTACCTCTAAATATGCTTGAAATTCAACCAAATTTTAACCAAAGCATTTTTTTGTACATTGGAACATAATTGGGGGGTGAGACTCAAGAAAATCAAAAAAAGATAATTTAAGATCCACCCTAGTATACACCTAAATAAACCCGATTAAACCCAACCCGATTTAAATTATAATCGGGTGCAGAGGGGTGGTTTAGACCTTTTTACAACCCGATCAAACACCAGATTGGATTGATTTCACCACATGTAAACACTTAATCACTTAATAAAAGGTGTCCATGTAAACGCAGCTAGTGTCAGCTGTACAGTAACTCACTGTATCATTCAAAGCTGTGTTCAGTAATCTTTAGAGATCAGTTGTCAGTAAGAAATACAATGACAAACATATTTGAGGGGGGGGGGGGACAATTGCTCTAAAAAGGTTTTTTTTTATTGATCAGTTTATTTTTATGCTGACATAAAAACGGTCATTGCTGAATGTTTCACAGATCACTGAGTCTGTCTCTGCTTGACTGGGCTTTGTGTCTGGACTTTACCCAGACAAGTTCTTCCAAGCGGAAGTAGAACGACAAGGAAACACATGAGTTTCTGGATCATTGCCACCCCAAGTTCCACCTGAACCAGCCCACATTTCTACATGACAGCACCCCAGCGGGAGAAGTTCCCTGGGAAACCCTGGCCACAACACAGGAAAAACTGGGCCAATAATCTGTATTAAAAATGATTTGAATTACTTTGGGAGTTTGCATGCTTTATACTCCCTGGAGGGCAACATGGGCAGAGGTTTGCACTTCAGACACAATCTGTTCCACAGTGCCAGATAAACTTGATTGATGCCAGGGAAGCAACTGAATCAATTTTAACTTTCAATTAATTCTTGATCTGCTTCACTGGCTTATCAACCACTAGCATCTCTTCATAACATGCTGTAGGAATGTCTTTTATAAAACTTGAAGCTACCGTTGAATTCAAGGATAGAAAGATGCTTGAATATTGTTGCTTTCTTTAGAGAGAGAGAGAGAGAGAGAGAGAGAGAGAGAGAGAGAGAGAGAGAGAGAGAGAGAGACAGACAGACAGAGACAGAGACAGATTATGGAATTAAATTACATTGAATTTCACTCACCCAATTATGCTTTCACTGTGCACATGCTCCTTCTATGTACAACTAAACATTTAAATTAGTTTGTCAGTGCCACAGTTAGCCTGCTTCCAGACCATAGACCCCACCCACTCTGTGTGTGTGTGTGTGTGTGTGTGTGTGTGTGTGTGTGTGTGTGTGTGTGCGTGCGTGCGTGCGTGCGTGCGTGCGTGCGTGCGTGCGTGCGTGCGTGCGTGTGTGTGTGTGTGTGTGTGTGTGTGTGTGTGTGTGTGTGTGCGTGCGCGCGCGCGTGTGTGCGTGTGAGACAGGCTGTCTATGTGTGCGTGCGTGTGTGTGGGGAAGGAAAGAAGATGGCAAAATAGAAAAAGAAAGATAAAGTAAACATTAAATAAATAAAATTAGAAGGCATGAAGGAAAGAGCACATACCATTAAGGCTCAGTCCTTGCATAGTCAGCCTGGGTTCGATTCCGACTCGAGGCGCTTTGCGGCGTGTCCTTTCCCATGTCCCTCTTCTGCCATTTTCTAACTGTCTCTACTGTCACTTGACAAGCTGAAAATATGCCCCCAAAAAGGCATACAAAGACACAAGCATGGTTAAAAGAGAAGCAACGGCCTTGACCTAAAAGTAAGGTTTCAGAATGACTAAAAAGAAGGCACTAGCATCAGGCAGGACATTCCAAAACGTTGGCACGAGGGCGGCAAAAGACCGACCACCCCAGGTAATGAGGTGAGTTTAGGAACAACCAAGAGGGCCCTATCTAAGTATTTCAGGTGGTGCTCAGGCTCATACGGCGCCAGCATATCTAAAATGTAACTATGAGCCTGGGCCTAGGCTTTAAAAGTCATCAGTAAAATCGTAAATTAAATTCTGAAACTCACAGGCAAGCAAGGATTAGAGTAATAATATTTTTAGAATTGGTTTACAGCAGAATTTTGCACCAGACAGGAGATAGTTTCATCTTACAGAGTCCTGTGTGTCAGGGGTTACAGTAGTCTAATCGTGACTAGCATGAATCACCTTTTTAAGGTCTGCAAAAGGTAAGAAATACTTAATTTTGCCTATGTTATCAGCATGCTTGTACAACCCATGTACAGCGTGTCTGCGTGTGTACAAATGTACCCATGTACAAAGCTTCACTGAACAAAACATGCTTCCAACAGGTCCAGAATGCTCCTGCCAGGCTACTTATAGGACCAGGAGGACATTCCCATCCTGGCCTCCTTGCACTAACCCTGTCAATTTTAGGATCCAGTTCAAGGTTCTTGTAATCACTCCATGGTCAGGCACCCACATACAGTATGTAGCCACTAGCCAGCAGGTTGCTGAGATCCAGAGCTTAATTGGTGACTGTATCTCGCACTACAAGGCTGAGGCTCAAGGCTTTATATAATTGCCCTTGAATTGTGTCGACAATTTTAAAATGCTGCTAAAGACCTTTTTGATAGGCATTTCCATTTTATTATTATTATCGCTTGTTGATTATTAAGGTGTAGTAAGTGATATTTTGTTGTTTAGAATAAATGTTTCATCGTTCTATATAGTGATAGTAATCATTGCTATAGCATAGTGTTCCGTAACCGGGTCTCCCTGGGTCTCCCTCTCCACCTCTTTAATAAACAGAAAATAAATCTAATTTTATACAATCAGGAGAGGGAACTCAAACAGGATACAGGATATAAACAAGTTAAATTGGAAGTGATGAAACAAAGAACAGGGTAAAGTGACTAAATTGAACTGGAACACTAGTTGATCAATGAGTCTCCTGATTGACTGAAAGTGGCAACCTGCGCCTGAAATGTATTTTCTGTTTATTAAAGAGCTGGATAACAAGGGAGACCCTTGTTACTGACAAAACCAGTGGTGTAAATGGTAAATGGTGCATTTATATAGCGCTTTTAATCCAAAGCGCTTTACATAGATTGTGCATTACATTCACCCATTCACACACACATTCATACACCGGTGGCAGAGGAAGCCATGCAAGGCACCAACCAGCTCACCGGGAGCAATTAGGGGTTCAGAGTCTTGCCCAAGGACCCTTCGACATTAACTCAGGGGGAGCCCGGATTCGAACTGGGAACCCTTCGGGATTTATACCCTTCGTGCTCTAATACCAGTTTCTCTGAGCTATGCTATAACTTGATGACATCACACATGATGTCATCAAGTTGTGATTTGCAATACAAACCCCAAAATCAATCCTCCAGTTCTAGGCAACACAGAAGGGGGGGGGGAACTTTTTTTTTATTTCCACACATCTCCTCTAAGGTATATTAATGACATAGTTCAATATTGAAAATGGGTGGTCTTCCCCTTTAAGTGCTGTACTTCAGTACAATTTTGAGGTATTTGTACTTTACTTGAGTATTTCCAATTTCCAATACTTTGACTTCTACTCCACTACATCTCGAATCCAATATTGTACTTTTACTCCACTACATTTATTTGAAAACTTTAGTTACTAGTTACTTTGCAGATATAAATTATAATATTATAAAACACATATTATTAAGCACTTTAGCCCTATTTTATATCTTGGCTATTTGAAATACCTTGGCCAATCTACAAGCTCACAACGCATCACGGCGCGTTGTGAGCTTGTAGATTTGCTTCAAACATTTTGTACTTTTACTTTTGGTACTTTAAGTACACTTTCATACTTTTACTCAAGTACATTTTGAATTTCTTCTTTTTTTTTTTTTTTTTACTTTTTAACCCTTGACACCAGACCATCAACCCTTGTCCTCCAAAGTCATAGGTGGATTGGCAGGAGGAAGTGACCTTAATTTCCTAAAACTTTGAATAAAAATGAGAGCTTAATAATTGGTCTACTGTAAAATTATTAAAAACCAGGTGGTCCAGATTCCAGAAGTGTTGGCTTCTTTAGGTTGAACCAAAGCATTCTGGTCAGAGAACAATCCTATAATGGGGGATATCTGATGGTCAGGAAGAGTACGTGATAATTGTTTCTAGGGTCATCATAGAAATCTGCTCAAAATGGGTTGGCACAGCATAGAGTATAGTTGCTGTCGGGTGGAAACCTCATATGTCCAAAAGCTCACCTCATATGTGCAAAAGCTCATCTGCTTTTCACTACTTTTGCTTGGTACTCTTGTACAACGAAGAAGGGCATTAAAGTGAAAAAAAGAAAAAAAAACATGAATAGTTTAAAAATTGATATTTGAGGTTTCTGCCCGACAGCGACACGTACCAAGGTCTCTCTGCTCAGAGGAAATCTGCAGCCTAATCACCTCTATTTTATTGTGAAGGAGAAACTCTTCACACCTACCTTTCAGAGGATGACTCTAATGGCTGAATAGGCAGCGGGCTGATCACTAGTCAATGGTCTGAAAAAGAACACCGGGGTTGTGATACTGAGAAGCAATTAGACTGGAGAAGTAAGAAGTTCAAGTGTCCTTGACAGCACTCTGATAAGCAGACATCATGTTTCTAAAAGTGTTAGATTTTTTCCATCCTGCATTGTCTCCAGGCAGGGCTTTTAAAGGGTGTTATGAAGTCAAGTCAAGAATATTTGAGCAGATTCTGTTCAAAACAAATTCATCAACAGTGTTTATATTGAATGGAAAGATTGGAAGGAGCAGCTTAAAAGGCCTGCCGGAAACTATGACTAGAACTGGAATTGAGAGCATGTGAATGAAAGGAAGTATAAAGGTCGTGGGAACAGGACAAAAGATCTGAAAGATCATGACTTTATGGTCAGAAACGGGAAGTTCTATATAACACATTAAGCTGAGAGAAAGAGAATCTATATGTCCCTTAGAGTGTGTTCAAACTCTGCCTGGGGTCGACGTCATGCGGTCGCAACGGTTTCCTGACGCCAAATCAAATGGTTTCAGATCTGAGCCCATCCTCCTGAAGAGGCGCGTCTAAAGCCTGTCCTGGACTCTCCAGATGTAAAAACGGATTCTTTCCTTAGAGTGATTAGGACCAAATTTGAACAAAATCAGCTTCTAAAGAAGAATAAATTATTAGAAATGTTGACGTTTGACATACTGTAATTAAATCCTGAAATAAATGATAATATAGGGCAAAGGTAAAACAGCTTTCTCCAAAATTATAAGATTAATTAATACAATTGTGACTGATTTTTGCCTTTACTGTGAGTGAAATTGTACCAGGCAGTGGACGCTACTGCCAATCACTGATGATGTGAGTTGTGATGCATGGCAAAGCACAAACAATATATGTGTCAGTGTAGCGTGATTATGGATCCCACTGGGAAAGATGGATAACCACGCCCCGGACTCATTTTTGAAGCTTGTGATTGGCTGAACCGGACGTAGGAGGCGCTCCGTTGTAGTCACTTGGACCGCGCAAGGTGCACCAAAACCCAATTATCATTGCGTTTATCGTGCGCTTGCCCAGGCCGTAATAGAACAATTGCATTCACCACGGCTTCGTAACTCGCGCGGCGCTCCGCCTTCCACGCGGCCCTGGCCCGCGAAGCTGGCCTTCGCGCCGCTTGCAATCTCGTGGACAATAACTGTGAAAACGAGCGCTCTATGCCGTTTCCATCCATCTTTCCCAGTGGGATCCATAATCAGGCGTCAGTGGAGGCCAGGATGATTGTTGCAACCGAATCCCAGATCACACTTGCAAATTAATTACGCCCTTGTCCGTTTTATGCCCATATATATAGATCCCTGTCCCGATGTCATCAATATCAAGGGCATATCTGGGAATGCCCATATTTGGTAATGCCCATATATGGGCATATTCTGACATCACATTGTTGACTATCATGCAGGGATCTCCATATATGGGTAACTGGTCCGATATCACTGGCCAGATGGTCAAGAATTTGACCATCAAGAATTTGACCACCCCGGATGGGGACCCGTTTCGAAACGGGTCCCCATCCGGAATCAATGGGGTTAAATTTACTCGAATCAAATTTTTGTCTTAGGAACCAAAATATATTATTGAACTCTACTCTCCATGGCTAGAGTAATCAATAGAAAAAAAGTCATTTTGGGGGTGAACTACTCCTTTAAGGACATATCTGGGAATGCCCATATTTGGTTATGCCCATCTATGGGCATGTTTTGACACAACATTGTTGACTATCATGCAGGGGTCTCCATATATGGGTAACTGGTCCCCTATACTGTACATCACTGGCCAGATGGCCAATAATTGGCACGAGCGAGGTCGCATGTCGCCCTGAGGTGTCTTACTAGTATTAATGCATTATTTTCATTTGCTGATTTCAGTCTGACCTTTTAGGAATTAGAATTGCAGACAAGGTAAATCCTTTGTGTTGTTTATTTACCCTACAGTACATGGATTTACCCTATACAGACTATTGTATTATAGGGTGCATTTACCTTTCCTTATTGCATAAAGACGTCCCACACCTGTTACATTGTTGTAGTGAACTGCCTAAAGACCACACCTGCTGCTGCTTTTAATGTGGCCTCTGGTCTACCCATGGAACTGTGCAAGTGTTTACAGTGTATGAGAGTGGTCTGGCATATTTTGACAATTTAATATGATTCATGGGAAAGCCTACAGTATTTGACATTATTGCCGACTATTTTCAGAATAAGACCAAGATTTCACTATTCAAGGTTTCAGGTTTGTTCTGCTTCTCGAGCTGACATTACTGTTACTATTTTCTGCTAGACTTGACAATTTCATCCATGCTTTAAAATGCAGCACAACTAAAGATAACACAACTTAAATAAAATAACGTAGACAAAAAATTACCGTAACACAATTTAGGCATTTAGCAGACACTCTTATCCAGCCACTTAATATGCAAGGTAATCATAGACATAACAGGGAGACAGACACAGTGTAGTGCCACAAGAAACTACAATCCCAGAAAAAAACAAAAACCTACTGTAGTTTCAGTCTAAAATAATTATATTCTAACAAAATAAATCTGTACATTGAAACAATAGGATACCTTACTAAACATCTGTTAAAAATAACATGTCTGTACTGGTATGGTTGCAATGACAAACATAATGGCAGCAGAAACGTGACCAGCTCAAGTGTTTTCTCAATGTAATGGCATATTTATGATCCAAGAGTGTTGAAGGAGAATGTTCATTCCGTTTAATACAGTACTGTAGTTCTCTCCACAACTGTCTTGCAGCCAGTTAAAAGAAGGATTATCTTGTTGTATATTGTATTTTGTTGTTAGCACAGTCTTGCATACTTTGCACAGGTCTGTGAAGAGGTACACTGATACAGTGTAATGAATGCTGTGCGCCTTCTTCCCACACCCATGATTCATCCTCTAAATAAGCACTCAGGCCACGTCTGTGTTCTGAGCCAGTCTACATAGCCTCGAGACAGACAGATGTACAGCGTATACTGTAGATAACAATCATGTTATGCCACCATCTCTAGTGCTGTCATTATTTCTGCAACACTGGCATTTAGCATTTCTTTTGTTAATTTGTTATTTCTTTATTTCATTATTATTAAGCTTTTTCTTACACTCTTTTTAGCTCTTTCTCTTTCACTACCTGCTGAAATTGATCCCACACGGCCCACATCCATGGAGGCTCTTTCACCTTTGTCTCAAACACAAGTAGTTACACTAAAATCCCACTTAAGATTCTGAGTCCAGGCTGCCACTTATTTTCCAGAGGACTGGATCAAGAAAGGCCATGGACTGCTCGCAAAGTAGGGCCACTGCTATTGAGCGGCCTTCCAAACGAACTGCCTCACCTGTGCCACATCATTGTGCATGCCAGTATAAGCTCCCCAGACGAATGTTTTCAAAATGGAAATGACCACAAAAAAAGACAAAGGCAAAAAAGAAAAGAAAAGGCAGTTTTGCTCTGAGCTTCAAGGATAAGTGCATTCCATTTATTCATAAGGTTTCAAACTGCATCAGGATGCATAGACTGAATTTCATCACAATCTCTCTTATTAAAAATAGTCGTGTCACATTTGCCTTAATTATTTAAGGAAATATGCTGTCTTACGAACGTGTTACTTACTGAGTGTTCAGTCAAATCCAAAGACTAATTATGTCTTCATATAATAATGAGGCTGATGATTATTAGATAATGTACAGTAATTAACCCATTTTTTATATACAATACATTTCAGAGTATGGTAGGCATTGGCTAAATATGGTGAAAGGCTACAATTCTCAATTTATTGTTGCAAACAAACAGACTCCCTGGTTTTGAGAAAAACTTTCATAAACAATTATTAGCTTGATTCGTTATAGCCTGGAAACCTCAATGATCTGACTCCATGCCTGAAATTAAGGTGTTACGCAAAGTGTGTTGTTGATCTGTATGAAAAGTAGCGTTTGCCAAATCTTCAACTTTAAAGACAAAAGCAACAGATAATTATAAAAAGATGGTGATGATTGTTCCCCTCAAAGTCTTGATGACACAGCTGGAGGATATAAACCTGCAAAAGAAGCTTTAGGGTACGGTCACACCAAAGTACGGTTGCCATACTTTATTTGTTATTTGGGCCAACGTGATATCAGAGATACAGTAACCACCCCAGTAACACCAGTCACGCTGGCCAAGACTAAGATTAATTTGCACTGACCTGTTCTGAAATCAAAATGATAACTCGATCAGCTCAGCTTTCTCAACTCGCCCGAAAATTAAGGCCTGGCCCTAACTGGCCCCCAACTGGGCCCTAACTGGGCCGGCCAGAGGCCCCGTCTGGCCTTACTTATTAGCATAATATAATTTATGCTACCCTACCCGGCCCAAAAACTTCAATATTAAGTCCGTATATGGGCATTCCCAGATGATGCCCTGTTAGGGCAACCACACTAATACAATCCCCTTTTATGCCCATGAATGGAGATCCCTGAAGTCATCAATACCCCAAAATGTTTTTTTTTATATTGATTTTATTTTATACACAAATTATTGGCTTTGGAATGTGACAAAAACTAAAAACTTAAGTCTCCATGGGTGAGTAATCGATAGAAATAAAAGTAATATTGGGGGTGAACTACTCCTTTAAGCTCATATCTGGAAATTCCCAAATATATTGTGTCAGTCTCATGATAACCAGTGTGGTTGCCACGACATGAGTCACACTCGCAAATTAATTCTGTCCTTGTCCCTTTTATGCCCATATATGGAGATCCCTGATGTCATCAATATTAAGCCCATATCTGGGAATGCTCATATCTGGGAATGCCCATATATGGACATATTGTGTAAGTCTGATGTGGTCTATGACGTCAAACATCTATGAAAATATGGCCAAATTTTGGCTACATTTTGACCAACTTAAACAACCAACCAGGTCTGTGCATTTTTTGGTCAAAGTTGATCCCACGCCAGCACTCGCCCAGCAGTCCGCTGTCACCCAGGAGGAAGTGTGCACGCGCCAATGTGCACGTGCCCATGTACACGCGCCCATGTGCGCGAGGTCGCTTCTCTTAGGGCTTAGGTCGTCTTACTGGTGTGATAAGGTATGTCTTACTGGTGTGATAAGGTACAAAATAATTATGTATTTTCTTTTTGTGAATTACATTAGTTTTTCTTTTCAATAAAAATACTGTTGAAAGAAAAAGCAACTGATAGTGTTTTCTAAATATGATCTACCTTGCAGCTATGTCAAAGTGTAGTATTACTATATGTGCTACTCTACCTTTAAATTATCTGCAATGTGTGCTGTGTACCCTGCATCTTGATGTGCAAGATTATGTCAAACCCACATGAACTTTAGGTACTTGCCCTCTACATATACTGTATAATGGGATACTGGCAGGGGTGCAGAAATGTATACGCTACTACGGCTGACAATAAATACTGTGGTATGTAAATCGAGCTGTTGTGTTCCTATTTAACTCATCTTATAGGGGTCAACTCTAGAGAAAGGTGCATGAGTTACTTTGCATAATCACACCCTGCTCATTACTGTGTGCATTCGCAGTCCAAGCACTATTTTAAAACAGTTTTCTTTTTTTCTAGCTCAATGCAAACATACATCAGCAATGTTAGCCGATTCCTTCGCCTTATCGCCTTCGCTGCAATTGCCCTCATGGGAAATCTATAGCAGGACTGTATTAAGCAAAACCTCTGTGAAAGCCTTGTGCTCCAGGAATGCTATAGTCTCCCAATCCTGCTTGTGCTGACTCATAAAAATGATGTAAGGGCTCTGTTGACATGATCGCTGACATCAGCCAAATATAATTCTATTAGAGCACCCATTTGTTGCAGGGTTTTCATTGCAGCTTCATTCAGTGGCCTAAATGACCCCACATTTATTTTAATGCTCTGTTGGGAAACAGGGCGGCTCCTGAGCACTCAGGATGATGCTCCGGATGTTGGCCCATCATAGCTCAACAATGCATCATGTTGATGCACTTTTTTTAAAGGTCCTCTCCTCTGCCTTGCCCTCCACTCATCTGCTAATGCATGTAATGTTCTCGCTTTCTGCTGCTGCAAATGTGGGGCTATAGAGGATACATTCAAGTGGAAGTTGGGATACGGTATGTGTTTGTGTCATGCTTCTTCGGGCAGTTTTTAGAGTAGCTGTTATTTTCACGAAATGGACCATGTCTAAAAATATGATTAATATATTATCACACAGCAGGGCCAATGTAAGAGTGTGAGAAAAACTTGCAGAAATACATTTTAAAGGTTTTGACAATGCACAATAAGCAGAACAATGTTTTAAGCAGTGCATTGAACCTTGCTCCTCAGAAGGGTGCCTTGTTGATGATAATGCACAGTAAAATAACATGTCCCTCTGAAAATGTATATGTGTAACCCAATGTACCCTCCCATAAGGTTCATATTATGTGATATAATCTCTTGACACTGAATCATTTACAGTATCAATGTGTTTGTGAGGGGCCCAGCATGGAAATAAGTCCTGGACTTTATGGTGTTTTATCCTGAAATGATTTGTGGGTTATTTGCAATTCTATATTGTTGCTTTAGTTATCCTGCTTAATTATTTCACAGGGTGAGCTCTCCTGTTTCTCACCTATCTCTGCTACCCTTCAGCAACAGTAAGCATTTTGAGCAGAGGGTTAGAAGGAGCTCTCTCCATTTCTCACCTTCTCTTTCACTTAGTTTATTCTTCTTTCACCATCTTTCTGGTCCCATCTCTAACTCTCTTTCTATCATCTCCCTATAGAGTATCACACAGTGCTGAGCTTTAACAGGTGGCCCCTATCTTGAGACAGGTGTTTAAAAGCAACCCTTCATTCCTCCATCTCCGGTCCAATCACTGGGTGCAATGGCTGTCCCTTCAGATGGTCGCCTGTTGCTCAGTTCAAGGCACCAAGGACCTAAACAATATGCCCTATAACCCCCCCCCCCCCCCCCCCCCCCCCCCCATATGACTGACACTCTCTCTTTGCAGGAAACTGTGGAGTCAAGGCATTATGTCATATTTCCAGCCAGTGTTAATTTTGACAGCAACATTTGATTGTATAAATCTTTGAATAAGATTTCATTCAATTTAGTTATATTTTAGTCATATTAAAATGTATACAGTATTTTCTGGACTATAAGGCGCACCTGACTATAAGGCGCACTGTCAATGAATGGTCTATTTTCAAACTGTTTTCATTTATAAGGCGCACCTGACTATAAGGCGCACATAATAGACGCTTATGCATCCAACAGATGGAGCTGTGCTAAAGGGAATGTCAATGTCAATGAATGATCCATATATAAGGCGCACTGGACTATAAGGCGCACTGTAGTTTTTTGAGAAAATTCAACAAGTCAACAACAAGTAGGTCGGGAGTGGCTTATTGTCGGTATCAGCCGGTAACACGCGGGAGTCTGTCCCCGTTACAATGCGCTAGACCCCTGGGAGATGGACTGCTGAGGTGGAGCGCCACACCTACCATCAGCTCCCAGTACTTGCCGCACGACCTGCCAAGCCATGCTACTCATACGCTGAGTTGGCGGTGCCCGGAATCGAACCCATGACCTTGCGGTACAAAGGCGAGAGCTCTACCGACTGAGCTACCCGGGCTGAGAAAATTAAAAGCTTTTAAGTGCGCCTTATAGTCCGGAAAATACGGTAGTTTTAGTCTAGTTTTAGTCGAATAAATAAATATGTAATAGTCAACTAAATCTACAGTTGATTTTGTCATCAAAAAAGTATTTTGGCATCGTAACACCAGATTTTACACTTGATTGTATGCTGAGAAGAGCTGATCTACTGCAACACGTCGCAGCGTGACACTTTGTGACCTTGTAGATCTGCTATTTTCAGAGCACAACACCCAAGCGCAACCAAAAATAAAATTACTTTTCTTAGTTCCACTGGATCTCTTCTCCACTAGTCCCTCCGTAATATTTATATCTAGTAGTCGCCATAGCTTAGATTTGTATTTAATTTGTCAATGAAAAAAGGTATAGACGAACATTTTTCATTTTTTTGTTTTAGTCGACACTTCTCACCCTCTCTCACTTCATCTGTCCATCTCTCCCTCCAAGGCAGAATGTTTCTTGGTTGATTACGAACGTGGGTCTGACAGGATATTCTGTACTGTAGTGTTTAGTTCGTGGTAAGTATAAGCTACTTTCTTGTTAAAACTCAAGTCAAACTCAAGCACATATATGTTCATTTTCCCCCCCTTATAGGCCCATTTAATACATGCTCCCACCAAGGACAATTATTTCTTAAAGGATGCTATTATGTTTCCCCAAGCGGGAACAGCAGATTCTCAAGGACGTTAAAACTCAGATATCAGCGCAACAAGAGGATGCCTTTATTCACTAGATTGTTTTCGAAGTGGAAGAATGGTCAAATTTAAATCTAAGTCTCATGCTCTTATTCACACTTGAAGTCTGTAATAGCTTTCTTAGTCAGCAACGAAATTGTGCATAATACTGTGGCCCCTCACTCCTTAACAACTCACCATGTCGCAATCAGCTCAAGTGGAACTCAAGAGATTAGATTTCAAATGGCAATATTTACAGAAGCAGGTTGGGTGAATTTGTTTTAGGGAGCCTGTAGGCTGTGGAAATTAGTATTAGATGTTTCAAGACGTTAATGTTAAAATGTCATACAAAATGTCAACAGCAAAATGGGTGTCAGCACACTTTACTTGAAGTGTTGCGCATAATAAAGCGTATTATAGATAATTGTCTGTTCATTATTAACCACTTACACCCCATTATCGCTTCGCTGAAAACAGATGATCGGCGGGCTCACGTTGCGGCGCGTTGTGGCTTGTCGACCTAGTGTTGATTTTGTCCGCAAAAGTTCGATTTAGTTCATAGTCATACTCTTGAATAAAATGTAATTTAGTTTTAGTCATATTTTAGTCATCTGAAACGTTTTAGTTTTAGTCTAGTTTTAGTTGACTATAAGATCAATGTCGACTAAATCTTTTGTTGATTTTGTTGCCGGAAATGTGTAATGGCTGATTTTACACTTGGTTCCACTCGTGTTGTGAGCTTGTAGATCGGCTATTTTCAGAGCGCAACGCCCCAGTGCAACCAAACATAAAATTATTTGTCTTTTAGTTCTACTGGATCTCTTCTCCACTAGTCCCTCCCTAACATTTTAGTCTAGTTTTTATTTGTTGATTAAAATTTCTATATATTTAGTATTCGTTTTAGTGATCATAGTTTTTGTTACGTTTTTATTTATTTTTCGTCAGTGAAAAAAGTTTGACAACATACATTTTTCATCAAAGTTTTAGTCGACGAAATCAAAACTATGTCGATCTAACCATAAAACAATATACACTAGGATCGAGCTCTCAACCATATGGGGATTAAGTGGTTAGGCCTACAGTAATATTATCATTAAACAGAATAGTCATAATCTGCCCTGTACAGAAAAACTCTATAAGTGAATTATAATCTGCAGAACGGTCCTAATAGAGATTTATATCAGATTCAATTCTGCAGTATATTATAAATCTGGTCTATGATGCTGAGGTCATTACAAAGTAGTGCATACATAATGCCTCACAAAGCATGTCTAGTTTTTACATTGTACATTTAAAATCGCAACAGATTTGTTTTTACACTACCAGAATACATTTTACACTGAGGATTTTACCGTGCGTGTACTACTGACCTACGGACCCTAAATCCCCACCAGTTAGTTATGAAACCATACATGGCCGTAATGTGAACTACTCTAGCCTATATGTCTTATCCCTGCACAGCCCGGATGAAAGAGACAGGCGGAAAGGTCATAAAAACTGTACTTTTCACCAGGCCCCCTCCCCTGGTATCAGTGAGCCATGACAGTATAGTCAATAAATCTGAATGACACCTTGGATCATTGGTTGTGGTCTGCGGGTAGCTGTCTGTCTGGCCGTCTGCCTGTCCCTTAAGTGTCCCTGTCATGTCTATCTTCATCTGGACACTCAACAAGCAAATATTGATCCCGCCATTGTTAGCTGCTCATGTTGTCTGTTGCTTCAAAATGTCCCAAATAATTTTGTTCAATTTGATATCTATCTATCTATCTATCTATCTATCTATCTATCTATCTATCTATCTATCTATCTATCTATCTATCTATCGTATCTGGTATCTATCTATCTTTGGTACCTATCGGTCTATCTATGCTTCTATGGCATCTATATATCTATATATATTCTATGGTACCTGTACGGTATCTATATATCTATGCTTCTATGGTATCTACAGTATGGTATCCATATCTACTGTATCTATCTATCTATCTATCTCTCTCTCTTCCTTTCTCTTTCTTTCAGTTTCCACCGTCATTCTCCTCCTCTTTCACGCTATCAATCTTTTTTTTTAACCGTCAATCATTTCTTCAGAGATTGATATAATTATTTTTGCTTTGCAAACAAGGCAAAGGGGAAAGACATGTTCCCTTCTCTCTCTCTGCCTGCCCTTTGGGGCATGCTGACTTATTGATCCGATAGCGTTCACGCCCGGCCAGAGAAGACGTCTGTGTACATTCCCCTGCCACGCATCTTGGTTTCCTTGGTAACGTAATTGCATGCGTGTTTCTGTCTCCAAGCAGCCTGCCGTTTGCTATCAGAGCTCAAGGTGTGGTTTAACTACTCCTTCCCTCTCTTAGGGTTGCCATTGCCATCTACCAGGTCAGGAGTCCCTACCTGGTATACTATATTATTGTAACCGTAGGTCGCAGTTAACTATGAGAACCGGCACATCTTGTCAGTAGTCAATAGATAGTTTCCAAAGAGGGGACGACTCTGTATTTCAAGGGATGTTTACCAACCTTCTGTGTCTGTGTCTGTGTCACTGTCTGTGACTGTCTGTCTCTGTCTGTCTGTCTGTCTCTCTCTCTCTCTCTCTCTCTCTCTCTCTCTCTCTCTCTCTCTCTCTCTCTCTCTCTCTCTCTCTCTCTCTCTCTCTCTCTGAAAAACAGATTAGGGTCTCTACTCCAGGGGCGTCAATTGGGTATGGCAGGGGTATGCAGCTGCCATTCCCTGGGTCCAGGGGGGAAAATATAAGTTACTTTTAAATATAAATCCATGAATATCTCTTTGTCTATCTGCGCTGGTTATTATGTTGTTAAATTACAGTAAAATAACTACAAATGCAAAATGTAACATAATGGTCACTTTAACAAGGTATTATAATTATATTCTCCACACTTGTATTCTCCCCATCTTGACAGAATGGTATATTCCCAGGTTCTGCAGGTCAGCTGCACAGGTGCAATGCATTATTGTTAATTGTGGCATGTTTACTAACATGCTAAGTTTAGCTGCACTTGAATTCCAGGCTGTCATATCCAAACCAAGAAACCGTAGAAACCTGGGTAAAAAACTGACAAAAGTCAGGTTTTTTTTTCAGACATTTTGAAAATAGCCGATCTGCTATTTTCACTATAGAACCGTGTCATCCAAAATGTAATGCCTATTTTCCATGAGGACTCCCATCTTTGCCATACCCTAGCTTTTGCTGAACTGACGCCACTGCTCTACTCCCTACCAGTATTATTCTGTGAACTGTCACTGCTGATTGGAAGCAACCATCCATGTAGAATGAACCACAACACTGTGACGTGATTACATAACAGGTGACACTGCTGACTATATACCATGGACAGTGTTTTGGTCAAGCCTTTGCCCACTCTCATTGCACTTTTGCTAATGCACAAAACAAGCAATTTGTTTTTATTCCTGCTGGTCCGGAACAGAATGCTTTGTTTTACAATATTAGTTTCCTGCCACAGGCATTTTGCTACTCACCATAGAATTGCGTAAGAATTGCACAATGTGAAGAACTCACAAATGGATGTTTAGTCACATGGTTCCTAAACCTTTTAGCTCGAGACCCAAAAGAGAAATTTGATGTCTCTCCAGCTAGGACCCAAACTATAGTGAAAATCTACTTGCTCACAACGTTGTGAGCTATTCAATTACTATTCAATTACTCGTGACCCAGGAAAATGTGTCCGCGACCCAGCAATGACCCACAAGCTACCTCTAATGGAGCCCCTCCGTTGTCCCGCCGCTCCCCAAAACAACATTGGGTTAATGTGACGTGACTGAACAACTTTTGTTGCAATTATTGCTGAGTGTAATTAGCTGGTCTCGCCTGGGGGGGTGTGGGCCTCACACACATTAATCACACAAAATTGGCTGTCCTGTGATGCATTATTGTCGAAGAGAAGAACAGTCTTGTCTCAAAGTTGCAGTACTGTGTTGATGTACAGAAGATTTTTACAAACAACATCCTGATTTATTTATTTTTCATGCAGTACATCACTGTATCTCATCAAATGCAACAGGGGATCTTGAGGGACATTTAGCAATTGTACACCTCAGAATCTGTTTAAGGGCTTTCGAACGGGTTCATTGTTTCTAGAGCAGCCATTTTTCAAACTGTGATTACTGGTATTCAATCAGTGACCATTGCGTCCATACGTATATTGGTATGCTTTACGCAGAGTAAAACAGTATGTACCAGTCAAACAGATAAATTCCAAGCCTAAGATATATCATAATGATTACAATGTAAGTGTGAAGTCATAATATTTGATATTGTTAGTTCAGACGTGACATTTCTGGTGAATTGGATTGTGAGATTTGTTTAAACTGTGAGGCCACTGTTTATAATGGAGAAACAGTAGTCACCTTCCCTCTTCTTGCATTACTGGTCTATCACATAAAGCATTGCATTTATAGCCTTTGTCTACTTATTGTGGGCTTTGGAAAGTTGTGATTATATTAAAGACTAATATAGTCCCTACTTTTTATAATGTGGATACAAAGATTTGCTTCCACTGTTCAGGACTCTAAAAGCAGCTCTCATTAAATGACTTTCACACGAGTGTGCAGATGTTCTTTTTTCATATCATATTTTTTTAAGCTCCAGCACCTCAGCTAAACACAAACCGAGTGAGCAGTGTGTGCTCTCTTTTTTTCGTTAGCCATGAATAAAAAAAGATATAGGCCTATATATAAATGAAAAGAAAAAGATATTAGGGTTCTGCCTGAAACATAATTGTCCAAATTAGTCCTAAAAACACACATATTGACATTCATTTTAGTTAGAATCATGGATCCAAATTAAAATGAAAAGGAATGCAATAGAAAAAACAAACAATGACAAATTTAATAAAAAAGAAAAGTTATAATTTCGTGCATGGCTAATTGGATTTGGCTATGGCAAATGTTTAGAAAAGATCTGTTGGTTGAGGTATATATTTAGTTCCTAGGAAACATTCTTCAATGTGTGCATTCTCTTTCAGCACCTTGTGTTAATTTACATAAGTAATTGATATTCTGGGAAATGTGTTATATAGAACGCAGCAAGTCTTAAAGTTGCTGCTAACACGTTTGGCAAGCTTGTGTTTAAAAGTATATTGATGTGAATTGTTGTTTAACATGTCTAATCATTTTGTCTCTTGTTCGTACTAGGTTCAAACTGACACTCATGTCAGAGCAATAAATTATCTATACGGTAATAATGTTGTAACCTCCGACACCAACTATTAACTACAGTTTTACAAATGTAAAGAAAGGGCACTGCACTACATAATTGTTTTTTTTCTTTGACAATGACCTGAGAATTGCCCATCTGGGATTCTGTGGCACTCCCCCTCTCTCTCTCTCTCTCTCTCTCTCTCAGTGACTAATGTATAATTTATACTTGGTTGCGCACCGTGTCATGCAATAAAAATAGCCAATCTACAACGTGTCACATTGAATAGCCGAAAACAGACGATCTTGGCAGGGTTCCCATGGTCATGAAATTCCTGGAAATATTTTTAAATTAGAAAAAGATTTTTCCTGTACTGGGAAAGGTTTGGAATTGATCAAGGGTCCTGGATGGTCCTGGAAAGATATTTGGCTATGCATTGTTTTTGGCAATTTATTCTCCAGGAGGGTATAACATTACACAACATAATGATATAACATGAGTAGTTTTTCTCAGAACGGGAAAAAAACTGCAGCATGATGCGTAGTTACCTTGTAGATCTGTTCCTTTGTCACATGACGTGACACCAATCTGTGCAGTGCAACCTAACTATTCAGAGCAACCCGTGAATCGTCGGGGTGAAGATGCATAAGCAATTTAACTCCTATATGATATATCTGTTGAACTATAGTATCCACGATGTTCTAGGATAGGTGGTGTAGGGAAAAGAAATAGCACGAAATTTGGATACCATTATTTTTGCTACACTGCCTGTCTTTGGGCATTGCTCATAGGAGTAAGAGACTCGTTATTGCGCTGAATGATTGTATCATTCATATTGTGTATTGTATAAAGGCCTGGGAATTGCGCTAAATATTCTGGAAAAGTTTTGGAAATTCATTGGTAGAATTGTGTGGGTACCCTGTCTCGGGGGCTGTGTGTTCACGACGCGTAGCCTACCACATGGTTCTGATGCCTGACAGCAAGTCCTGGGTTTGATACCCGAGTATGGTTGGCCTTTGCTGAATGTCACTCCCCAACACTCTCTTCCTGTCAGAAGAGCCCCCCCTCCAAAAAAAAAGAAAAACATGGGAAAATTTTAAGGTGATACACCATGCATTTAAAAAGTATTTATGTCATATTGGGGCTAAATTACCACTCCTGAATAGAGAGCCTCTCATTTTTGAATGGCTCTCAGAGCATTTTCAGCTGCAGTACCACTTTTGGCCTGAACTTTTTTTCTTCAAAAACGGCCGTTTATGACGTCACAAACGGCAGCAAATCTGGAGAGCCTGTTTTGAGAACCTGTGGGATGCTTTTAACCTCCACCTTTCCAAAACCAGAGAAAGACACAACGGTCTGAAATGGGACTTTGTGAGGATAGAAGGTGCTAGTGGGACCCCAAAAAAAGGTTTTAAAATAGGAAAAGTGAATTTTCATGGTGTATCACCTTTAAGCGAGTTAGTTTATGCATAACACAAGAGTCTTGCCCACCTCAGCTGTAATCAGCTGTCAGTCAGATGCTCATTCAGAGCTCTGCTGGTCATTACGTCACACTGTCATACTCCAATCAGAGTTCACACTCAGTAAGGGAGGCTTCTCTAAATTCACTATAGCTCTGCTTGACTTGGATTCGAAGCTTCGGATCCGCTGCCACTTACCTGCATGCCTCCTCCACTCCAGCCTCCACCTTTTCTGTCTAGCATAGGCTCAAATACTTGTGATTAATGTCTGCTGATTCAAGCAAATATGTCAATGTATTGCTACTGTACTGATATGCAAGCTCTCTACGCACATTGTGAGCTTGTAGCTTGGCTATTCTTTTTTTTACGTATAAATAACCCTAACATTGAGCTTCATGAGCCATATCTCCCGGCTCCACCGGGCGCGTCGAGCATCACGTCAACACTGGGAACACTCCCGTTTTAATTAATGAAGGGTTCTCCACAGCCGACGTCAACGGACACTCAAAAATGCCCCGACGCTGGCACGACGCTGTCTTTTTGGTGGAGCCCTAGCCTAAGAAGACAATAAAGACAACATAAAGCAAACGCTGCCATAGCTAGTCAATCAGCTTTTTCCACCCCCTGCCAATCAATTGAGCACTCTCCTTCAGAGAGGCCTGGAAATAGATTGAGGTTGGCTTTATGTGACACAGCAAGCGAAAGTGCACTTAGCTGCTGGTAGGAAACAGATAGTATTTCCATGTCTCAGTAAATGCACATCAAGAGTGTGGTAGATTCTGCTTTGGTCACATTTGACTACCAAAGAATGTTTCTGGAGTCAACTATCCTATCCTCACTTCACCTTGCCAAGCTCAGAAAATGACAGCTGTAATTTTACACATAAAAAAAATCTCCCAGGAATGCAATCTGTGGTGAAAAGGTTCAGGGGATAACAATATTCTGATGTTTTAAGATAACACACCATTGCTTGCAACCTCTGTGGCTGTCATTCTGCTGTAAAGAAATCATCTCAGAATAACTGAGTTCAAACGGAGGCTTCTGGTTTCAGGATCAGAAATGTCTTGGAGATAGGAAAGAAAAACTGTCTGAATTCTAATGTCATAGTACAAAGTAACAACTTGACAGACCATAGGTTCCCCAATGTCTCGAAGAGTTCAGCTGTGTCAGTAAGCTTCAATACCATAAGAAATGACAAACAACATCAAATGGCATTGGTTCAGACAAGAAATTGCACAGAAAACAGAAAATTCACAAACTGCATTATGAAACATTGAGCACTGTCATCTAACAATGGTAAAACTGTTGGGTAACACTTGGTATGCATCCTATGTCTAAATATGTGTTTCAAACTTTAACATTATTATATGTGGTAGCATGTGGTAGTAAATAATGGAATGTATGTAATTGTAATTGCTTAACAATCGAAATAATATTTCAAAAAAATTGATGGTCAAGCAATGGGGCAATGGGACATTATATTATAATGCTTGACCATCCATGTTATTCCTATTCATTTGATGTAAAAGCTTAATAATCAACAGCAAGTATATAGAAACATGTAATTAATAAATTACTTACTAATATGATATTATAAATTACTTGAAATATGGATCATTAATATAAATGGATAGACATAAGGAATCTCAGTATTTTTACCCTAAAAATGTATGTCATGCCTGTAAAAGCTCAGTATGCCTGTAATTTACACTAAATCTACATCAAAATATACAGTAGGAAGTCGACAGTGTTCAGAACAACGCACAATAAGAACGATAAGGCACCCTGCACATTGTTTGACGCTATCACCGTTGCAAGTCAAGGTCCCCAGATTCAATTATAAAATGTACAATACATATAGGCTAATGCTGTATAAACCAAAATAGAGTCACCTTCATGAAGAATTTAAACGACTCGCCACACAGTGACTCAAGTAAAGGGAAGTGGGGATATGAAAGGGACAGCCCGAAAGTTTCCATCTTGTTTTCCCTTGGCGTGCAATTTGAGTTTGAATCTGACTCGCCTAATTAAAGTAGAGGACCCAGGCAGTCGATGACATCTAGCGCTGCCGCGGTTCTCCCGTTCAGATGTTCACTGCAGAGGAAAGGTATTAGAGCCATAAGGAATGACACAGCGCTGGCTACTCACACTTAATTGCTCACCCAGGGAGGATGCACTGAGGCTGGTGGCCTGACAAAACGCCCGAGGTGTCAGTTCCTGTCAAGATGATGAAGCTCTGCACTGCCCCCGGTCTTGCTCCGAGACCCTGGTGTGGTCCAAAAGGGACGTCAATTTCAGCTATATATGAATCTAAAATTGATGAAGGATGTGGCAGCTTTAAGTTCAGACTAAAGCCTTACATTCTGTTTGCAGAGAGGCCCTTTACTGGGGCTCATCTGGAACCTTGGGTCTAATTTATGAGGCAGTTAAACCGAGTGTCTGTGGGAAAGGGGAGCATTTGTTTAAAACTAAAGAAATCATACAGTGTTAAGATGCATCTTTTACAGCCCTATGATTTAACATACTTAATATGTGAAGAAAAACATAAATTGTGCAGACCTTAAGCTGTTTAAGCTTTAAGTGCAAGTTAGTCCATGTTGGAAAACAGCCAAACGCTGAAGTGGCAAGCACCATAGATACAGTATATATATTTGAATCCCTTCTTTCCAGGGATCTCTCCCAATCAACAGGGGACTGATTACTGTACCAATACATGCTCTTTATTCAGAGTTCTCTGACATACACATCATCAGACGTGGCCTCGGTTGCCCCAAGGGAGCAGTAAAATTAGAAAAGAGACAGGAAGATGGACTAGGCCAGCGCAGAAATAACCTCATCCGACATGGATTCACATCTGGTACAGAGGAAGCTGGCCACATATTTCCTCTGGAGGGGAAAAGAGAGCGGATTAGGGTTTGAGTGATGTCGGAGCAGTAAGATAAATCAAATCTGACTGCAGAGTCACTCGAATAAGGTGACAAATGACACCCCACCCCACCCCATGAGAGACAGGGCATTATTTTAATCTCTTTTAGTTTAGTTAATTTATCCAGGACCTGCATGCAACCCCTGTAAATTCTTGACAATTGTCACTTTACCAGACTCTACCAGTGTGATTAGAAAGGATTTAAATAGAACAAAGCCTGGAGAAATAGTTTATAAAAACAGGCACAGCAGACATGCAGCGTAAGAAACGTAATGAAAGGGCATAATAGCGTGCACACCAGGGTCCTAGAACTAGAATTGGACTGTGTGTCCGTCTGAGAAGGCGCCAGAGACCCAGCAGCACGCCCGGCATGATTAAAAAAGAGCCTCCAAGAGAAACATCTGTTTAGCAAGCGAGCGCAGGGGCGTCACAAGGGGTAGGAAAGTGGGACTGAGTTACTAGGGCCCAAGGTGGAGGGGCCCTAGTAACTTTAGCTATTGAAAAATAGCAGATATACACACCGAGTGCCGCGCTGCGAGCTTGTAGATCTGCTATTTTTTTGAAAAGTCATGAAAATGTGTGCAAATCTTTGAATATGTATTTTTTAAGCGAACATTTGTAACTCAAATTTTGCTTCCGGGGGGGGGTCCCTGGAACTAAATATTTTGAGATGGGGGTCCGTGGCCAAATTCATATCATTTTGGGGGTCCTCGACATGAAAAAGTTTGAGCATCACTGACATAGAAACATAGGTTTCTTGCACACATTTTCAAATTTTTTCAAAAATAGCAGATCTACAGGCTCGCAGCGCGGCACTCGGTGCCACGCTGTGAGCTTGTATATCTGCTATTTTTCAATAGTTAACATTCATGGGGGGCCGGCAGTGAATCCTTGTACCCAGGGCCCAGAATTTGGTGTGACGCCCCTGAGCGAGCGGACATACTGTTGCCCAGAGGAAAGATAGATTCTCAAGAGATTTGCATCTGTGTCTTCTCTCTCTCTCTCCTCCACTCAGTCAACTCAACTCATTCCCTCATCCTAGTTCAGTCATTCACTACTCAATCTTCTATAAAGATTTTTTTTTCTCTTTTCTCGTCATTTTTTAATATTGTTTATCTGGTTTATTTTATGTATCGACTTGAATGTGGTGATGATGATGATGATGACGATGACTGCAGTCACATTGAAAGGGTTTTTTGCATTATAGCTGTGGAAAAATATAACACACATTTGTATTCCAAAGGGAAAGCCTAATGAGAGATTAAGGCTTATTGCTGGGGGAATAGGCTGTGGTAATTACATTAAAACAGATAACAATTCTTAGCACTTAAAGCCCCAATCCATGACAATACATTCGCCCGGAAAATATCCTGTAGGGATTAACGCTTTGAAAGATTTGAAATGTCACATGACTGATGGGGCCATTATGTTCTGATTTTGCATGTTGCCATGAATGCAGATAGGCTGGCTTTAAAATGAGAAATATGATATCACCTAAATTTGATATTCATGTATATGGGAGGAGCACTCAAGTTACACAATAGTACAACCCCCCCCCCCCCCCATCATCGCTGGTTGGCCAAAGCCTTCAACTGTCAGTTTCCGTAATTACAAAGAGATAACATGACAGATGGTGTAATTACTTTGTTAACATGAGGGGTGGGGGGGAATCTATCGGACTATCTAGCAAACACCACACACCCTGGGAGGTGAGGCGAACTCTCCGCTGATGAGCAATTTTAAAGACAGTCACATTTAAGTAAAAACGTCAAAGTTATATTTTCATACCAGATTCTGGCTGGTATGTCAGGCAGAGATTCTAGCTTTGGGCATTGCAAATAGTCAGGATTAGGATCAGCACTCATTCGCCCGTTAAGAATGATTGCGTTCAGGAAAGGCGCTTTGGTTTATTGAACACAGGGATTTATCTGATCCTCTCAGCCAGCTCAGATCGTTTAATGCTGCCTGGCTTTCTCCCAAATGAATTCCCGTGATTAGACAAGGCACAGCCTCGCCATAAACTTTGGTTTTGGGACAGAGCATACAGGGGTGTAGTAGCATGGGGTGCAGCAGAGCCTAACCCATTGTGTCATTTTTATATTATTAAGAGTGAAGAGAATGAAAAAGAAAACAATATGGAGTATAGTGGCTTTGATAGTGGTGTTGTAATCTCATTTGATGATGTTTGACAGACCTCGAGGAGAGTGTGTGATGTGCTCTACTGGCTTCAAAGTGAATTACAGAACAACATGGTACTATACTTTGAGACTATCAGAAGAAAGAAACAAACAAACAAACAACACCTTTTCAAGTGAAGGACCCCCAAAATGATATGTATTTGGCTACAGACCCCCATCTCAAAATGTAGTTCCAGGGACCCCCCAGAAGCAAAATTTGAGTTACAAATGTTCACTTAAAAAAATACATATATTCAAAGATTTGCACACATTTTCACGACTTTTAAAAAATAGCAGATCTACAAGCTCGCAGCACTGTGAGCTGTGAGCTTGTATATCTGCTATTTTTCAATAGCTAAAGTATAAAATAATTAAGGCCCCTCCATCTTGGGCCCTAGTAACTCAGTCCCACTTCCCCCCCTTGTGACGCCACTGTCTTCAGGCATTTCTAACTCTTCCTAACATCTTTGTTCAGTACAGTATATGAATGGATCACCCTCTGCTTCCCTAACAGCCTCCTATAACCTCACCACTGCATGATGACTTGGATTCTTGATCATATCTGGCTCCTGAAACCAAAGTGCCAGTGGGCAGTAAGCCCGGAGGCCAGGATTTTCTCCACTATACTGTATAATACTTGTTACATACCTTCAAACAGCTCTCTTTCTCATTAGTCTCCATTTTAGGATTCCAATTATTCTTATCTCCCATTTTCTGCAACAACCAGCAAACGGTACTGCCTGTCTTTGAAGAAAATTGGGGGGATAACTGGGCGAGTGTGTGTACGGTCTATCCCTTCATTTAATGACTGTGCTATATATGGCTTCCGTTTGACTTGATTCATTTTTTAAGAGCATGCCTTGTTTCAGCAAAGGAAAGTGTGTCATGCATGCACCAGGAACTGGCTTTATGAGGCTAATGCACTGGTTTGTAGTAGCCTCTACTGTGCAGCTTGATGCCAATATATACAACACGTACTTGGAAGTACTTCCCGCCCAAGATATGAAATTCCATCAGAGCATGAAGCCAACTGGGACAATCAAACATTGAGTTAAATGCACAAGAGCTGCTCCAAACACTGTTGGTTTGTTCCCAGATGTAGACACATTTCATAATGCATTAACTGTTCACAGTGTGGCCTACAGAACCATTATAACCTCTGGCATTGGGGACGTTTTGTGAAACTGCAAATAAGTTCAAATCAATAAGAGAGAGAAAGAATCAAACATCAAACGGCAGCACACAGCAAGCGCAGACAAAAATTACCCAGAATGAAGCAGTACAGCAAATATGTTGTGGCTAGGATCAATATAGAGCAGGTGCAAGGTTATGAAAGTCTTGTTCTTGCAAACAAGAAGCCTTCTTGGAGCAAATCAATCTGTAGAACAGAGGAACTTTGTCGAGGCGCAAATACCACAGGAAACGTGCAAGGTGCGGCAAAACAGTTAGGCTAGGAAAGGACAGTGAGGAGGAAGCATAAAGGGATATTTCAGTTTAAAACACTTCTGGGGCTTAGTAAACCATCCCAATGTGAATTTCATGACCTTGATAGTTAACAAAGCTAAGGCCATTAAACTATCTACTCTGATTTTAAGCTGCTTGAATAAATATGTTGGTGTTTCATTCATTTAATCAGACACCCCCACTCCTATAAAGCGCATTGAACTTCAAACTCCATGTAGCCATGTTATACAGTATAGACCTTCTAATGGATCGTTCCATTTAAGTGTTTATTTTATGTCATTTATTGCGACCAAAGGTCGCAGTTTACCATGAGAAATGTCACAGCTTGTCTCTGTGTGTGTGTGTGTGTGTGTGTGTGTGTGTGTGTGTGTGTGTGTGTGTGTGTGTGTGTGTGTGTGTGTGTGTGTGTGTGTGTGTGTGTGTGTGGTCGCATGTCGCCCTGAGGCGTCTTACTAGTTTATTCATTCTAAAAAATTAAAAAGATTATTTCTAATTATTCCTTGTTTCTCAAGTTCATAGAAGCAGCTTGCTTTGTGTAGCATTAGTTGTTTGTAAATCATTTCCAATGAGCAATATCTTTGAACAATCAACTTTATATTAGGCTTTAGATGGGCAGAATTATATTGGGTGATCTAAGCTTAGGAGCAACGTATGATCACTAAGCCCAAAAGCTCAGTGACTTGGTAAAGACCCCAGCTGTCTTGTCTCTTGGAAACAACAGTGACATACTGTATGTTACTTGGACAGGATCTAAAGTCAAGCCTATACACTGTGACAGACAAGCTATGGCTCATAGCTCTGGGCATTTATACACATAGCTCTGGGCATTTTATACACAATATAGTACAGGGACGTGCAGAGAAGGTTAGAGAGGCAGGGGCTGACAATTCTAAAAGGGACTTTTGGTGAAAATATCAAAAATAGCAGACCTCCACTGCGACAGGTTGTGAGCTTGGAGGTCGGCTTTATTCAGTGCTTGATACTCTGAACTAGGCATAAGCAAGCGAATACCGGAGATGTGGCTTAACGGCATGGATTTCTGCACAGGGAGGGCAATTCTTTCAACATAAGATGCTGCATTCAAGTTCAGGAGAGTTTGGATGAGGCAATTCTCTTGAATGCTTTCTTCACGTATGACATGGAAAGGGGCATTGGCGTACGGTTAGGTTCCCAGGTGGGGGGCTCCTATTTGGACCGGCCCAGCCCACAACGGCCTAGTTCAGTATGATTCGCGCCTAAAAATTCGGTTCGGATCGGCCGAAAATTCTGTTTGGTTTGGGTTTCTGTGTGCATTTCCAGTTTGGTTCTGGTGTGTAACAATACCACACAGCGCAGCATGTACATACGTGCACACTACACACATACATTAGTGATGCGCGGGTCAGGGTTTTTATGGACCGCGGGCCCCCCCACATTTTAATTTTCTGGCCCAGCTCAACCTGCCCCAACACAGCATCAATTTTCACAGCACTGCCCAGCCAGCCCAGCCATTAAATACATGTCAAATACGTCTTTGAATGTGGATTTTTTTAAGGCAGCCAATTTCAACTGTGCAAAAACAGAATGGAGGAGAAACTTTCAGCACTGATTTAGAGCACATAGCCTAACAGTGCAGTGCAACAGAGCCATATCGTTCGAACATTTAAAAGCAATGAACCGTTAATTACATGACGGCATGACAAGTGCATGCTTATTTTAATTGATAACACTCCTGTATGACTATACACACGGAGCACAACTACTACAGTATCACAGAGAGATGAGGATCGAGTATAGCCTAGTCGCTGGTGCACTGCACAAGACAAAATAAACAACTATAAAGAGAAAGAGACGGTCGAGACACCAAAGCAACAGCTCTATGCCTCTAAACATATTTTCTACAATCTATGCTCTCATCACCGCAGCACAACAACAGCCAACCAGCAGAAGGTAATTAACCAGCTCCTTACCTAATCTGCTGCGGACATGCAAAGTTTAACAAACTTTCAAAGGGTGTATGTTGTTTAAGTCAAAGGAGCATTGTTTTCATATCATAATATGAACTTTAGTTTAGTCAAAAAGCTTGTAATCCACACTGGTCCACACGTGAGTTCTGTTTACATTGAGCTGCATACAGGCTGCACCAAGTAGCCAATAACAACAAGCAGAAGCACTTCCTCTCAAAATGGTGGATTTCAAAATAAGATAGGCTACTCCCGTAATATGATTAGGCAACTGGTTTTATTTTTAAAACTTACAGGAAGTAATGGACTTAATTAGAATTACATGACACGGACCAGTTTGGCTCAGTTTGGCATAGGGAAAGACACTTGACATTTCTTGGCCCAGCTCAACCCGGCCTGCGGGCTGACCGCAGCCTCTTCCAGCGTCCACGTGGTCCTAGTGCCGGCCCCATTTGGGGCTTTTTTCCTCTCCTTTTTGGAATCTAGCGTCGCGGCGGCCCAACTGGTGGTCCGCGGCCCACGGGGGACGAAACGTAAGAGTCCCCGGCGGGGAATACGGCCCTGGAAAGGGGGTATTTACATTTATTTCACCACAGTAAAAATTGTATTCATGGTCTGGAGAGGGCACTTTTTACAGACGGGTAAAAGGGCAGGGGCTCAAGCCACATGTCTGTGTGCACGTGCCGGAGAGTACATCCACTCACTGACACGCGTCCTGCGTTCATGGAAACGGGGTGAGCTGCTACAAACTTCAATCAGGAGCTGCTACGCATTTCAGGAGGTATGCGGGCCAAGTGGCTGACAGCCTGAGAAACGTTCCAAATGACATCAATGAGCTAAGAAGATCTGGCTCACAGGGGTTGTCTTAAACTCGGCTTGGTTTTCTCAGGGGAAAAATACATGGTGTCATAACTACCAGTGAAAGTCCCTGGCATGAGCAACTGAGAGGCAAAAACAAACACATGGAATTATTTTTCCCGAAAGGATAACTTTATTTATTTATTATTATTTTTTTAAATTATCCCACGATTTTTGTAACTCAATTTTTTTCACCCAGTGTCAATTGTCTAATGTAATCCTTGGCGCTACACCCTCTGCCAACCTGGGGAGAGAAACGTACTGACCTCACGTTTCCTACTATGCACGAGGAGTCCAAGCCGCTTCTTTTCACCTGACAGGGGGGAGTTTCCCCGGCTGGACGTAGCGCATGGAAGGAACGCGTTATTTCAACCAGTTCCTTTTTCCTCCATCAGGGGCCCCAGCTGGCCAGGGGGAGGCAGTATAGAGACCAGGATGTTTTTGTGCCCCTTAGAAAAGATAACTGTACTGAAAAAAATAGTATTGGCCAATGCAACTACAGTAGGTGTTGCATGCATTGTACACAGATTTCCGCCCCCAGAAGCTGCTACAGGTGTAACACTACGAGCTATTGTTTGGTAAAACAATAGCAAAGAGATACTGTACTGATCTCAACATTGGTTGTCTGTCTGGAGACACATCGATGTCACTGAGTGGAGGATTGATACTCCTACATTAAGAGCACAGTTTGAGCTTCTTCTAAAATGTAATCTTGAGACTTCCAGAAAGGAAAACATCAATTCTATTGAAGGTATATTGCAGGTTGTATTAATTAAAGTGTCTTGGTATGAGGCCATGCCTGCAGTGGTGGAAGAAGGAAGGTTAGAGGAAGAGCACTCGGAATTGTGAAAGCCGAATGCAGCTCCATTGACAAGAAAAGCATCCCTATGGTGAAAGCAAAGGCTACCTGAGCATACATAATTAAGTAACATGTATAATATACTGTATACCAGTATATATACTGTATACCAGTGTATTATACATGTATAGTATAGTAGCATTGTGCTGTACATCAGTATAATTCACTAACTGAGCGAACACAATGTATATTCGACTTGAACCAGGTACAGAGGGGCACCCGCCGGCCTACTGGTCCAGACGCATACCACTTAGGCATTGCCACATAAGTGTGGCGGAGAGAGTCGCAGCCCCAGCCTTGAAGCCTCAAAAGTCTAGTATCTGCCCTCGTTCCATAGGGATATCCCTTTGAGGAGTAATGGTTAAGATATTGGACTTTCACGCGGGAGACCCGGGTTCGAAGCTGGGTGGGGAGGTTCAGATCACCTCCGTTACATTGGTGCCGTGACCCGGATCCGGGCTTCCCCGTAGGAGGAGGTCAAAGGGGGGTGAGTGTGGCGGAGAGAGTCGCAGCCCCAGCCTTGAAGCCTCAAAAGTCTAGTATCTGCCCTCGTTCCATAGGGATATCCCTTTGGAGTAATGGTTAAGATATTGGACTTTCATGCGGGAGACCCGGGTTCAAAGCCGGGCGGGGAGGTTCGGATTACCTCCGTTACATAAGCATGGATGCCTGGCGGCGTCACCAGTTCGATCCCCGATCTGGACGAACTTTGCCTCATGTCACTCCCCATCTCTCCCCCCATTTCCTGTCAGTCTAACTGTCCTATCAATAAAGGCATAAATAAAAGCCCCCCCAAAAAAGGAAAAAGGTGTAAACAGTGTATTTGCATTTTGCTACTATATTTAGAAAAATCCTTGCATGAGCAAACAAATAATAACACACACCATATATATATATCTTGGCTCATGTGATAGCCATACAATATTACAGTATTTCAATGTTTCCTTTTCTGAGTTTAATAACCGTGCAGTTATTGAGAAGTGAGGCACAGAAATAAAAAGTCATTAATTCTCTGTCTCTATCTCACACACGCACACTCGCAGGCAGGCAGGCCAGAAACACACACACACGCGCACGCGCACACACGCGCGCACACACACACACACACACACTCTCTCTCACCTTCTGGCACCAAAGACAGACACCCTTTTCCCCCCCTGAATTAATGCAAGCACTTCACCATGTTTTTATTCAAACATCAACACTGTGGTCAGACATTACTCAGTTTTTTATGACTGCTATAAAAGTGGTTTAATAGCGAGTGTTAAAATGTTAAAATTCCCAAGGCAAACAGTAGCAAAGTTCTGTGACTTGATTGTGAGTCGGATGTTTAAATAAACTGTGGCGTTAAAATTGGTGAGAAAATCTAAATGATTCTGTGCATACAACAGAAAAATTGGTCTTAATACCTTTTGTCTTAGAATGTCATAGAAAGAATTAGAGTGTATGCAGTAGCATTGTATTGTTATTATTGCATACTACTTGCAATTGCATACTACTTGCACCTGTATGAGTGAAAGTGGCCTCCCTTGATTCTAGATTTATGATTCTTGATTCTTGATTCTTTATTGTGAATGGTGTGTGTGTGTGTGTGTGTGTGTGTGTGTGTGTGTGTGTGTGTGTGTGTGTGTGTGTGTGTGTGTGTGTGTGTGTGTGTGTGTGTGTGTGCGCGTGCGTGTGTGCGTGTGTATGTGTGCGTGTGTATGCGTGTGTGTGCGTGCGTGTGTGCGTACGTGCGTGCGTGCGTACGTGCATGCGTGCGTGCATGCGTGCGCGCGGGGACTATCTGTCCAGTTGGCTAAATGTGGAGTTATGGGGAACCCTAATGTCATCAACAACTGCTGACATTGTGTTGAAGACATCACCAAAGGGGTCAATGCTAGAGGATGACATTTGACAGGAATTCCCGTGGGTCCCGTGGGATTCCCGCAGGACAAAAAATAAAGAAGAAAATGTAATTTGTCTTCAAATATAAAAAAAATAAACATGATTTGTTGAATAGCTTAACTTGTATACATGATTATTGTGACAGATTGTTAGTGATAGATTGATAGTATTGACATTGGTTCTCAGTTAATAAGGTATGTTTATAAATGGCAGTGGTACGGCCACTTGTACATGCATGTTTAAAATAAAATAATGAATATATTAATCTTATTTTAATAGCTTAGTATTGAATGCACAATAACATGGTATGTTTATACACATTTTATATATGAATATACAATATATGTTGTAGCCCCACCGGCCACCCCACCCTACGAGGTAGGGGGTCCTTGCTCCATCGTTGAAGACGTTGAAGACCCCTGTAACTAGTCTATGATGGTACCGACATCATAGACTAACATCTGAAAGGTCAAAATGTATGGGGTTGAGTGAGACTGATTTGGAAAACTATGTTAGTGGTTACTCTGACAATGGATACAACGACTATTCTGACAACAAGTGCAAAACTGTTTAAACAGGTAGGGCATGCATTCCAAACTTGCACAGATCCAGACCTCCATTGTTATCGAGTCAAGTTTCTTTTGTTATTATTTCTTATTTTTATGAAACATATTGAGTTAACCGTGTATGAAATGTGCTATATACAATTCATTTATTCATTAAATGCATCTCCTCGCCTCCTAAAAGGAAGTAATTCATATAACTAGAGATTCACGGCCGCTAGCGCGGCCGCTCATATCTAGAAATCGCGCCCTAACGGGCGCTCATATTTGATCATAGTCATTGAAGACAGAACTGTTTTAAAGTAGTAGTGTTTCTGGCAATATCAGCAAAAAGACAAACGAACAGACAGACAGAGGAAATGTAATATATAGTGTGTTGTTACTTTGCTCTCTCTCTCTCTCTCTCTAGCCCCTGATACATGTGGCAATATTTTCATCAATATCAACCAGCAATGACCAGAGGCGTCAACTGGCACCAGTCATGTTGCCATACCTTATCAACAGGCATGAATTTATTTTAAGAAGAACATTTTATTTTTTCCCCCCTTTAGCCAAGGTATGGAAGTTGCCATACCCAATTGACGCCTCTGGTCGTTGCTGGTTAAATTGCTACGTGTATCAGGGGCTTCTCTCTCTGGTGGCCCCCTCTCTCTGTCCCGTACTGGGAAAGATCATAATGTCTGCACTACACTCTCCCTGCCACCAGGGGACACAGTAGGCCTACTACACTCAAAGTACACTGCACCGTGCGTGGAACTATTTGTAAGTATGTGTTTCGGCCGGAAGGTTTATAATGGATGTACTATGATGTAATTCGCGTCATAGCATTAAATTATTGTTTTGTTTAATTGTACATCGTGCAATTACAATACGTTCAGGGAAAGCAGCTAGGAATGTAGGGGGGAAATGCAGCGATGTATGTGTGAAAGGAGGAATGTGTAGAAGTAGTCGTGTGAGAGTCTATCAATGACATGCTTAAACGGCACCATGAGGCTGGGCTTGAATTAGTAAGGAGATCAGCCAATAGGAAAGTTAAAATGGAAATAAAATGCCTTAGAAAGGCTAGGTTGAAAAGACAAGATTTCAACAGAGCCTGCATGCTAGTGCAGGCGTTTCGGGCAGTATTTTGATGGAATCGTGCACTTTATGAAAGAAGCATGAAATTTGGCGCACAGTTAGAACATGCCATATGGAACATTTTTGGCTATAGGGGCATCGCAGATTTGTCTTGGGAAACTTGTGGGAGCCAATCAAAGTTGGGCTCTCATAGACTTTACTATAGAGTAAAATAATACAAAACATAAATAGTGTGAGGGGTCAAACTAGATGTTTTTCATGATTCTGAATCCAATGCAAACATTTGTTTTGCAGGAAAAACATTCCTTGGGCTAAAAACGGACACCATAAAAGTGATAAAACTATGGTTTATTGATGAGTCATCACTTTCCACAGTTTTTTGGCGTCCGTTTCTCGGAAAGGAATGTTTTTCGTGCAAAACAAATGCCTGCATTGGATTCAGAATCCCGAACAACACCTAGTTTGACCCCTCACATGCTACTTAAAGCATATTTATTTTTTGTATTATTTTACTATATAGTAAAGTCTATGAGAGCCCGACTTTGATTGGCTCCCACAAGTTTCCCAAGACAAATCTGCGATGCCCCTATAGCCAAAAATGTTCCATATGGCATGTTCTAACTGTGTGCCAAATTTCATGCTTCTTTCATAAAGTGCACTATTCTTTCCTGAAACGCTTGCACTATGCCTCTCTAATGTCTTTAGGTAGGTAAAGTGTTCCATAATTTGGGGACATAATTGAGGAAAGCTACCTCTCCAATTTGCTTTTGAATTGGGTTATGCATTTCTAGCAAGCCTGAAGCAGAGAGGATCAGGATCTTGACAGGAAAGAACATAAAACAACAGGGAGTCTGTGATATAGGCCAGCCCTAACTCGTTGAGCTTTATGAATAAGTAGAAATAATAACATCAAAAGACACAGGGAGGGAGCCAGTGTAGTCTAAGGCTAAGTGATATGTATTGTCGTTTTTGTTTTTGCAGTATAGCAGCAGAGTTCTGACCTGTCAATGGGCTTTTTGGAACACCCATAAAAAGTAAATTGCAGTCCAAATATTTCTGAGATGAAAGAAAATATTTTGTCACTTTGGGACTTTAATGTCAAATCAGAATCTAAAATAAGCTTGTTACATTTTGTGAGTCAGTGTGCCAAGTAACATTTCTTTCTTATCCTAATTTAATTTTAGAAAGTTAATTTTAGAAAATTACTCGTCATTTATTGATTGCAGACTGGCGGTCCGGGAGCTTAAAGGAGTAGTTCACCCCCAAAATGACATTTTTTTCTATTGATTACTCACACCATGATAGGGACCCAAATACATGGTGTGAATAATCAATAAAAAAAATGTCATTTTGGGGGTGAACTACTCTTTTAAGGCATCTGCATCATTTGATTAAACAGATACTTCAATTGCCAGGCCACCAGCAGTAATACTTTCAATATGTGAGGTAGAAAGTGGTGAGTAAAATCTTGAATTATCTTTAATGAATATACATTGAATATTCAATGAAATATAAATAATAGTACTATTGTACATTTCTGATTCATGATGGGGTATTGGTAAACCTAAAAGATTTGTAGATGGAACACACACACATACACACACACACACACACACACACACACACACACACACACACACACACACACACACACACACACACACACACACACACACACACACACACACACACACACATGCAGTACATATTTAAGAATATATGTGAATATAACACCCATTTAAAATAATACCAAATTGGGCTTTTAACCATCTCAATATCAATTTAAAGGGCCTACACCATGCTTTTAAAACTATATTTTTTGTATAAATATATGCTCAAAATTGAGTCTTAGACAGGTTTTAACCCTCAAAAAACACTCTGACCATTCTTTTTGTTTGTTCTAGCTCTACTATAATGAGGCTCTCCAGCTGCAATACCAAAACGGCCTGTTTGCTCAGGGGCGCATCTAGTGGGGTTTTTCCAGAAAAAAAAAAAGTTTTTTGAAAAAGAAAAAGTTTTTTGAAAAAAAAAAAAGTTTTTTGAAAAAAAAAAAGTTTTTGAAAAAAAGTTTTTTGAAAAAAAAAAAAAAGTTTTTTGAAAAAAAAAAGTTTTTGAAAAAAAAATTTTTTGACTCTGCATTGCATTTTTTTGAAAAATTTTTTTTTTGAAAAAAAACATTTTTGAAAAAAAAAATTTTTTGAAATTTTTTTTTGAAAAAAAACGGGAATCCGTGTGACGTCACACGGATCAACTCTCAGAACAGCACTGTTCTGAGAACCTGTGGAAAGCTTTTCATCTCTGTCTTCCCAAAACCAGAGAAAGACACAATGTACAGAAATAGGACTTTGTGAGGATAGAAGGTGCCAGTGGGACCCCAAAAAAAGGTTTTAAAATAGAAAAAGTGAAAATTCATGGTGTAGGTCCTTTAAATGAAATTAAAAGTCATAACTTCACCAATTCAAAAACATGTCCTGTTTCTGCCTGCAGTTGTGGCTGTGGCCAAGCAGGCCCTCAGTAAATTGAAGCTCATAAAAACGACTTGCGCTCTACCATGTCCCCCTGTCCCAGGAGAGGTTAAACGGGTTGGCAATGCTCTCCATAAAGCGTCAACTTACCCAGAAACTGGACTTTAAGGAGATCATAAATGACTGTGCTATTAGGAAAGTTCAGCATTTGACATTTGGAGTTCAACGCTAAACATGCTGCACCAACAGCAGCCTAAGACACTGGAACTAATGAGATTATGTGGATGTTATTGTTTTGTTCGGTAAAGAAAAGGTTGGTACAGTGAATTACATTCATTCATTCATTCAGGCATGTGTGAGGGAATTTTCCATGGACGACTTATGCATTCAAATTTGGAATGATACTTTAGCACATACTAGTAAGACGCCTCAGGGCGAAATCCTAGGGCGAGGTCGCGCCAATTCTTTGCCATCTGGCCAGTGATGTATATCGGACCAGTTACCCATATATGGAGACCTCTGGTATACCCATATATGGAGATCCATGTATTATGGTACATCCCCTTTATGCCCATACATGGAGATCCCTGTCTGAACCAGCCACACAGATATGGGCTGTCTTCCTCCATATATGGGCATTCCCATATGAAGTCCTGTTAGATATGGGCTTAATATTGATGACATCAGGGATCTCCATATATGGGCATAAAAGGGATTCTGTTAGAGTGATTCCCATGGGGCTTTGGAGATCATCTTGTCCTGGGAATGAAAAGACATGGAGGGCCTTAGAATAGTGTCTCTTACTGACTGACTGAACCATCCCAGTTTCAGAATGGTTACCAGTGAAGCCTGCAGATCTTGCTGCTCCGCTATATTCTGCTGCTGCTCTGTTATTGTACTGCTCTGTTGTGCTGCTGCTGCTTTGTGCTTACAATACAATACAATAAATAAATACAAAATATTGACAATAACGTATCCCTGGAGGTTGCAGTCTGGGCTCAGAGCGCTAAAAAGCACTGAGTCTGAGCTCTTAAAGGTTACAAATGGCCTATTTTGACTGTAGACAAAGGTGACTTAGTTTAATTTCACGGCTCAAGCACGTTTGCAATCCAGGGAACTTTGAAATTTAAGCTTACATAAAGAACATTTTCAGAAGTCAAACCTTGTTGCCTTTTTTCACTCCCTGTATGTGTGATCCAGAAACCCTGCATCTTCCAACTCTACACTGACGACATCCAGCCGTAGGCTACCTCCCACTCACACCGGACAGAAAATGTAAACCCCCTTTTTATTGCCTCGCCAAAATAAAAAGCTGGATGTCAAATAACTTTCTCATGCTTCATGACAATAAAACATTCTATTCGGTTCCCCACACACAAAACCGATAATATAACCAACTCCTTTGGACAGCTATCACTTAATTCACATGTGGGAACTGCTGCCCTTGAATTTGACAAACGGATAAAGGACGCTTTTTACAATTTAACCACAGATTACCAAAATTAAACATTTCCTCTCTCCCTACAAGCTGGAGAAAGTAATGCATCCTCTTATTTCATCCTGGTTAAAAACTACTGCAACGCACATGCTCTCAGGAGTTGCTATAGTTCTTCCCTCTCTCAACTAAAGCTCATTCAAAATAGACTCCTGACTAACACCCACAAAAAATTGCCGATCTACAAGCTCACAATGCGTCGAAATGCGACGCGTTGTGAGCTTGTAGATCTGCAATTTTTTGGCAAATGTTCCGCCCCAGGATAATGGATTTTGATTATCGCGATGATATCGTAAATCGAGATTTATTTTGTCACAATAATAAAATAATAATCATGATATCATGATTATCGTCCCATCCCTAGTTTGTAATGCATACTTAATACATGCCATGTTTTAACTCCCATGTTTTTAACCTAATGCTATCGATATATTTTTGGACTTTTATCAAAATGTTAAACGAGGAAGGGATGACTTGCTTAGCCCTATGAAGTTTCTGCGCTCAACCGCCAACACAGCATCGACCTGTGGGCTCTGTTTCTATATGATTACCTTTTACCGTATAGGGGGCCAGACCCATGCAGCCGCCACCCATAAACGTAATAAAACTGCATACTCCATCTAAACTTAGTTGGTGTATCTTCTGGAAACTGCATGAAAAGAGGGACCAAGTAAGTGATAGATTCCTGACAGAAAATGTTCTCTGCCGGTTACTGTATGTCCGTTCTCCAGGGCCGTTCTCCAGTTGGCCCGGGCTAGTCTTGTTTGAATTGACAGTACACAGCATGCAATGGAGAACAAGCTTGTATTCTAGTAGAAAATTGTGTTATGGTGTAAGGAACATGGCCAAGCCTTTTGCAATTAGACTTTGGAGGTTGTATGGTCACGCCTATGGTCAGTATTAAATTCAGCAATACTGACCATGGCCCCATAATCTTCAGCTGACAGTTTGTCATAAAAGCATGCCTATTATGACATTATTATTCTCAAAGCACACTAGTGAACAGGTGCAAAATGCCATTCAAAAATCTGGCAATTCAATTTTCCCTAACAGGTCAGTTAATGTTCACCGTGCTTGTGACATAGATTAAAAAGGTGAATGTTTTGTATGTGAGGCATCCATGATACGCCTGAGCGAAAATCTCATTGTCTTGCTTGGCTAGCGTGAATGCTGAGCTAACACCAGGGCTGTAATCTATCACCACAGAGATTGTACTTGTTCCAGTGTTGTTTTACAAGCTACTGAGGACTAGGGCAGATAAGCTTTATCCTGCCCTCACTTTCCGTGTGAGCCTTTGAAATCCATCTGTCAATAAGATAGAAACCGTGTGGAATGAGGAACCAGGCCTTGGCCAGCTTTGTTGTTGGGGTTTAGTGGAAAGCCCTGAAATGTATGTCATATTGCATGTTGTGGTTAGATACTGTAGGATCAGTGGTGGACAAAGTAGTCAGAGTAACCAAATGTAAAGTAGAGATATACTCAAAAAATTTACGTAACCACAGAACTCAAGCACAAACTGAGGATGATTTAAAACAATGTGTTTAGAATTTACACTAAAGGCCTGTCCATACTCTCTCCGAAACCAAACTTTTCGTCGGAGAGTTCCAACTTTCCGACGTGCAGATTTCCCAATTCTAATTCAGGGTATTGCTTGTGACGTCATTTTGTAGTTGAACCGGACCTTTCCGACAAAAAGTTTAGTTTCGGACAGATTTCAACTATTTACTAAAATGTATGTACATCCTGCTGTTAATATATTATTATCATGATTAGGATCGTAATCATAATCATAAGCATATTATTATCATTATTATCATGTGTATGCTTCCAGTAAATGGTAGAGCATATAGAGCTGGCAGTTTGATGTACACAACACATGCTGCAAAGACCTGATGTAAACTCAGGTCCCACTGACTCATGGTCAGTGGGGATGTTACTGTTGGCCTTTTCATCCTGATGCTTTTGTAGCTATGCTGAGATATTGATGAGGTGTCCAGCTGTCCATCAACTCCAGGCTGCCGTATGGAATTTCATCCACATTCACCACTCATGCTCTTCTCTCTCTCTCTCTCTCTCTCTCTCTCTCTCTCTCTCTCTCTCTCTCTCTCTCTCTCTCTCTCTCTTTCTCCCCCCTCCTCCCTCCCTCTTCAGTCCTAGATTTTAATTTGGATCCAGGTATAGTTAAGGGGATCAGAGATGGGCAGAAGTGGGCCTATTGCTGGCATGAGACTTTGCTGGCATCTCTCATTCAGCTTTGAGAGCCTTAAATAATGGACAGAGCGTCAGAGGCGATGGGAGTTCACTTTGGGCTGACGAGTCAGAGCCTGCAGGCTGTGTTGATGGGTGAGATGGCAGCAAGAATAGGAAAAGAAAGTGCAGGGCAGCAATCTAGCCGTAGCCAGAGGGAAAAGGTTGAGGCTCTGAGATCTGATACTCTTCATCCCACAACTGGGACATATGTTCAGATGGGAACCCAGGGATAGAATGACAATTGATTAAAAACAGTGTCAGAGTATTCATCACTATCATTCTCTCTCTCAACCTCTCACTCTTTCTCCCTCCCCCTCTCTCTCTCTCTCTCTCTCTCTCTCTCTCTCTCTCTCTCTTTCGATCGAAAATTGACTTGCCTTAATCACTGGAGGAATTACTGTTGTTTTTGCCAGCACTGCCGTGGAGGCACAGACCTGACCCACAGTAATTGTTTTTCACAGTTTCAAATAACATGTTTAAATCTTTGCAGTACTTCAACAATGCATACTGTAGATGTACCAATGATAAAACTTGCAACACTGATGCTAAACAGTCGCCGTTGTGTAGTGTTTGCAGTGTCCCAGATGAAGGTCTATATGTCACAGGCTGCCCCGTGACATATAGTGTGATGGAATACGCAAGACCAGCAGGTTTCAAGTTTCTGCAAGTTTATTTTCATACAGTACGCAGTATGAATGGAATCTAGAGGCTTCCTTGAAAATCAAACAAACCACAGTATGCTTTATTGGAAAAATGATTGGCAGGCAGTAATATCAAGTACTTTATGTCATGATGAGTCACTGCAAACATGCCAGAACACCGGTACAGTCCTCATGCCACGTCACATTATGTGAGGAACTATAGACACTTGGTAACAAATTTAAATTGCATTGGTTCTGGTACTGCACACAGTTAATTAAATATTTTAGGATCATTTCAGGGTCTGGATGTGTGTGTGTGTGTGTGTGTGTGTGTGTGTGTGTGTGTGTGTGTGTGTGTGTGTGTGTGTGTGTGTGTGCGTGCGTGCGTGCGTGCGTGCGTGCGTGCGTGCGTGCTTGCGTGCGTGCGTGCGTGCGTGCGTGCGTGCGTGCGTGAATGTTCTGCGTAAGATCCTGTTTGCCTTCCATTGCTTATAATGAGGGCTGGTGACCAGCCGCTGTCTTATTACCAGATATTGCTTTAGCTCTGCTGCCTTTATTGAAGTGTTCGAAGTTCACACCTCCAATCCGCTCTTGTCGTGGTTGTCTGGAAAATATCTTCACGCCTGCATCTTGCATGGATGTCACTGCAGCATGATAAGCTCTTGCTGGCTGCTGTTGTTGTTGTTATTGCTTGCAGAGGCAGAGTGATAAAACAGAAATGTCAGCCGCGGCTGGCCTTTGCCTATACTGGAAAGCTCATATTTATGAGTGTATGTAAATCCATCTGCATTGTTTCTGCTGCCAGTGAAATACAATGTAATATTGAACGGAGCTGCAGAGAAATAACGACTGACCTATAGTATAGCTATAGTAGTTGTTTGTGCTGGAATAAACCTTTTCATTTGGGAAATGCTGTTGTATACATTATGGTCCAAAGAAATAGTTTCCCTGTACAGATGAAGTAAAAGAAATACTGTTTGTCTGTGGATTTCAAATGATAGAGAGATCTCCATTCTGTTTAATCCAGGGGTTAACCCTAACCCAAATGGCAGGCTGGAATGGCCAAGAGGCGGATGTTATGTTTTTACCCCTGTCTGTCCTTCCGTCCATGTGTCTGTCCGTGTGTGTTTCTCTGACCAGCTAATTACCGGTATAGTTCTAGTTTTTGAGCGGTGCAAACTGCTCCCACATTTCACTTTGTGTGTATGATCACGGATCTCTGTGTATGGATAACCAAAATGTATTAGCTTAACAAATGAGCACGAATGTATGGAGATCCTCATACACATAAAGTAACTGACGTCACGGGCAGACGGCCCATACACGGAGATATGCACGCGTGTCGTGTTTGCACGGTGCTCACTTTGCACAGGTGCATTTTTTTTTAAATCAGCCTTGTGGTGTTGCTATCGTTTAGCCCAGGGGTCTTCAACAGGGGATCCGGGACCCCTAGGGGGTCCTCAGTTACTACAGGGGGTCCTCCAAAATTTCCAATCCTTTTTATATTAACAACTTGAACCCTAGTGTCCATATTCTGAGAACTGTACTGTAGCCAAAAATAGCAGATATACAAGCTCACAACGCCTCGCGCTGCAAGGCGTTGTGAGCTTGTATATCGGCTATTTATGGCAAAGTGCTTTGGTGTAGAGGGGAAAAAGAGCAGACTAAGTACACGGTAAAAGGTCAAGTTTATTAGGTAATGACGGCTCAAGTGGTTAAATATCTGAAAACACAAATTGACATGAATCCAAAATACACTGATGATTGTGCTGTCAAACGATGAAACTACAGTATATGGAATCTATGAAAAGGTTGTGGGGTCCCTGCTTCATCTCTCTCTCAACTAAGGGGTCTATCTCAGGCCAGGGGTTTATGAATTATGGTTAATAAGTTCTGCCAAAGATTTAATTAGCGGATTAAAATCGCTTTTACCTATTGTTGTATCCAGCTACAAATTGCTAATAGTTGCTAGGAGACGAAATAACCCGGAAACAAAACATCCGTTCCCCATCCGGTCCCATTCAACCACAGGAGAAGAATGAGCCATATCTCCGCCCCTAGGTTTCGAGAGGGGAAAATAGCCCCGCCTGCATGAATGTTTGCACGCGGCACGCGGTATATACTTTTAACAGGGAAACAAAACCACTGCATGCTGAGACACACAAAGGGTATATAGAAATGACGGCAAGCAAACGGAGAAAACGCACGGCACTGTGTAAAAACACCTAAAATACCTGGCACTGAACTACAAAAAAAAGATAAGAAGGAGATCTCCGTTTTTGGCATAAAAAGTTAACCCTGAAGCTTCATTGTGTCCTGACAGTTGCACCCCACAAAGCCCTGGGAAGGCGACCCGGCCTGGAGGAGATCTGCGCTCAGAGGTATGCACTTTTCAGAGGTATGCACAGTTGACATTTTACTGCTGTAAAGGATCTGTTTATTTGTTTGTTTGATTTTTTCTTTCTAATGAATAGCCTAGCAAAAGCAAAGTGGTATGATCACTATCCATGTTTGGGTTTCTCTGTTTTTAGAGAGTCTGCATCATATTCGCCTCACAATCTCACACATCTCTGTATACTGAATCAAAATATAGCCGTGCTGTCAAATTTATGGAGATGTAGGAGAATGATGTACAGTAGTGAGACGACTCCCAGCGCAAATCCAATCATGGAACAATAGAGGTGAGCATAATATGTTTGGAAGTGAGAGCACTTATGGCTTTTCCCCCCCCCCAGCTTGAATTAGAACGTGAACCAAGGCACCTAAACATCCTTTGGGAGCTCAATCATAGGCACTGCACTACCTCGGCAGCAGATTTAGCCCACCGCATACCAAAACAGATTCAATCTGGATCAATAACGCTGTAATTATGCTTTCCATAGATTACCCTGCGCCTCCATCCATCACAGGGATCTGACAGTTGTTCCTCTAAATCTGTCTAGGGGTCTTGATTTACACCAACATATCTGCTAGGGGTCTTGATTTACACCAACATATCTGCTGGCAGAGTGGCAAATGTGGCCTGAGAATGTTTTGATGCCAGTTAATCTGTGGGCCCTGGTAAATGATGAGTCACTTAGTGTGTTGTTTAATCAAACTGGAAATTATTGCCTGGCTCCACTCCAAGCACGGGGCCTTGTGTGTACACGGACGCAAGCTTTGTTTTCATAAAGGGAAATTATCCTGTGGAAACAGTGGCGCTTTGGAGAAGAGCTCCTGATTGGTTTTCAGTCGAATTCTGCTTGTGTACAAGCTGTCTTCATCCACTTGTAGCTAGCATTTTTGTTATCCTATTACAGAGTAATAGAATAAAATGATGGGTCCAGAGATCCCATCATGGGTTACAATTCTATTCTGAACAAAGATAACAGCCTCCAAGGGATGACTTTGAATTGATGTCAATGATAATTCTATCATGAAGGAATTGTTGTCACCTCCTTTCAGGCACGTGCACACATACAGTAGACATCAAAGGGGGCTTGAGCCCCTGCCCTTTTTCCCTGCCTGTAAAAAGTGCCCTGTCCAGACCACGAATGCAGTTTTTACTGCGTGATTCCTCAACCCACCACGGTTCTGTTAGGTTCCTGTAAAGGAGCGCTTGTTTTCAGACACCGCAGAGCAAGCGGTAGCGAGCAAGTCGCCGTGTCGAGCGTTGCGACAGCGTGAGCCGACTCAGTGCTGTTACCGAGTTATGTGCCGTTATGGACAGAATAGTAAATCTTTGTCCCCCCGAATTTCGGCACCTCTGCGCGGTCCAAGCTTCCGCGGGGCGGGTCTATAACTGAAGCCTGGTGGGTTGAGGATACACACATTTTTATTATGTTGAAAGAAATGCAAATGCCTCTTTCCATTCCATACCTGAAGGCAGCATTCAAGAGAATTGCCTTGTCCAAACTCTCCTGAACTTGAATGCAGCAACTTGTGACCTCCAAGCTTACATTGCGTCGCAGCGCCACACGATGTGAGCTTGGAGGTCTGCTATTCTTGATATTTTCACCAAAAGGCTCTTTTAGAAATGTCAGCCCCTGCCTCTCTAACATTCTCTGCATGTCCCTGCCTCCTCTGATTGATCTGATTTGTTGACATTTTCATGACGTTTGCTGTGTCACAATGTTCTAAGTGTTTAAGTTGAGGTAGTTTAACTTCCATACTGGACTAGTAGTGATAGTTACAGACTATATTATATTGCATGCTTCTGTGTGATTACATATACGTACTGATTGTCTTTCTACACATTGGCCAAGCGTCCCTCATTAGTGGCTGTGTACGCTTTGTCAAAACACCTAAGGGGGGAAATAGCCTTGTCACACAACCACAAAGCATATTGTCCAAATAATCATCTAGTAGTACAGTATGTCATCATCAAAGATAGAATAGTTAGAATTTGTATTTTGGCCAGGGTGGCATATTTAATGTTGCAATGAACACCTTTTTTAGGGTGATTATTGCAAGTTATGCTTGTTCTTTTTGCTGTAACACATGCATTTGCTCGGTTGGCCTAACACAGAATGAGCAAATTGCAGAGCAATCATTACCAGGCTATGGGATGTATGATCCTAACAACCAACATCTTCTTATCATTTGCAGGGCTCTACAGTGCAACCATTTCACTCACATTTGCCCCTAAAAATAGATATGTGTGAAAAGTAATTTACAAGTACAGTGTGCAAGTAAAGATTACAACATCTAATAATTTCAGTCCAAAGTAGAAGAGAATTTGTTCAAAGCAAATCCCAAAACAATTATTGTCATCGGTTTTGGTAGTTGTAATTGCCTCTGGACAGCATGTGCCCGAGAGAGAGGAACAGATAGAGAGAGAGAGAGAGAGAGAGAGAGAGAGAGAGAGAAGGAGAGAGAACATTACTTGACGGCACAAACAGAAAGCACTCATTTCATGGTGAAAAGAATGGTCCCTAAGAATAGATATGTTAGAAAAGCAAAAGTTAATTTATGAGCACAGTGTATTTTCAATCCAAAGTAATTCAAACATTTTGTAATCAGAATTCTCCACTATAACACTGCCTAGCGCCATGCCTTTTCATGACCGCATGTAAACCCGAAACAATTATTCACATTGGTTTGGATAGCACATTGCATACTCCCTCGGGACTGAAAGAACGGGAAGACAGAGAGAGAGAGAGAGAGAGAGAGAGAGAGAGAGAGAGAGAGAGAGGCAGAGAGAGTTGCGTGTGTGCGTGCGTTGTAGCAACCCATAATGTAATAACGGCTCATAATGTAATAAGGGCTCATAATGTAATAAGAAAAATGTAATAAAAACTCATAATGTAATAATCAGCTCATAATGTAATAAAAAAACGAGCGCATAACGTAATAATGGATTTTTCAATAATGTATGTAATAATGTGTTACATTAAGAACTTCCACATAGGAGGCTCATAATGTAATAAAACTTCATAATGTAATAACGTATTTTTATTACATTATGAGCTGATTATTACATTATGAGCTTTTATTACATTTTAATTATTACATTATGTGCTTGTTTTTTTATTACATTATGAGCTGATTATTACATTATGAGTTTTTATTACATGTTTTTATTACATTATAAGCCCCTATTACATTATGAGTTGCTACACACCCTGCCAACTTTGTTGATGAAGAATGGAGCAACTGGGAGCGCCCGCTGGCCTGGTGGTCAAGGCGCATACCACATACTAGGCTATGATGCCTGCTGGCGTCACCGGTTCGATTCCCGATCCGGACGACCTTTGCCACATGTCATTCCCCATCTCTCTCCCCATTTCCTGTCAGTCTACCATCCAATCAAATAAAGGCATAAAAAAGCCCAAAAACAAATCTTAAAAAAAAAAAAAAAAGAATGGAGCAACTATCTGCTAAACATGCAGCAAATTAATATATATGGGGATCATTTAACTGTACAAAGAGCATCCACAATTTTCAACATACAGTTTGTGATTGTATCGACATTGGGTGTTGATGCAACATCGATAATATCCCCATGTGGTCAGTATGACGACAGTCTGCCATTGCTAGTTCTGGGCCACTTTTAGTGGGAGAAATATGTAACAAAAATAGGCTAATGCGTTCACTTCCGGCAGAAAGCGTGAAAATTTGCACCTAGGGGTATTTTTGTGCGCCGAATTCAAAAATTGACGGTCCCAAGCACTTTTCCCATGGGATCTGGTGGCTCTAATATACTAAAAATGGACCCTACACAACTGTAAAAGTGATGACTCATCACTAAACCATAAGGTCCATTTCTTGCCCAAGGAATGTTTTTTGTGCAAAACAAATGCTTGGAATGGATTCAGAATCATGAAAACCCCCTAGATAGACCCCTCACATGCTACTTAAAGAAGATTTTTGGGGGGTCTTTTTTCCCTGTATGGTAAGTGAATTAGAGAAAAGTGAATTTGAGAAAAGTGCTTGGGACCGTAAATTTTTGAATTCAGCGCACAAAAATACCCCTAGGTGCAAATTTTCAAGCTTTCTGCCGGAAGTGAACACCTTTTTCACATATTTCTCCCACTATTTGCCGAACAGGCATTGACACTAAGGCTTGCTCACCTGCCCCCGGTAAATAAAACTTTGGGGCAGGTGAAGTTTGCTTTCAGGTTGCCCGACCGGGCAAGTGCTCATTTGAGAGGGGACACGACCGTCTATAAACACGACACGAGATATCTGTCTAAACACCTGAACGTGGCCATAAAAAAATATATAAAATTACAAAGTGTGAAACCATAGCAATCATAACTACCTAGGTATTTGGATTTGGAGGTATTGAGGTATGATTAAAAATTGTTATCGAGTTAAATTGAGTGGTAATTAAAATCTTACCTATCATTTTATAATGGACGAGTGTTGCGCAAGTGTACATGACCTTTGGGCAAGTAGAACATGACCTGTACTTGCCCGACGGGCAAGTGCCTATTAGACCTTAGTGTCAACCCCTGCCGAAGGTCATGGGGACCATTATGTAAGCCTTGATGGACCAGTCACACACTTGATTCAAAGAGCGCACCACTTCGATCTGTCCAGACTTAGGGCCAGAGTGAGGTACCGGGTCAGGGCCAGAGTGAGGGCCTTACGGCGAGAGTGAGGGCCAGATTTAGGGCCAGACTCAGAGTGAGGGACCGAGTCAGGGCCAGAGTGAGGTACCGAGTCAGGGCTGAAGGCTAGACTTAGGGCCAAAGTGAGGGACATATCGAAGTGTGCGCCATCCTCTGCTTCCTGGACTCTTTGAATCAAGTGTGTGACTGGTCCATCAAGGCTTACATAATGATCCCCATGACCTTCGGCAAAGTGGCCCAGAACTAGCAATGGCAGACTGTCATACTGACCACATGGGGATATTATCGATGTTGCATCAACACCCAGTGCCGATACAATCATGAACTGTATGTTGAACATTGTGGATGCTCTTTGTACAGCTAAATGATCCCCATATGTATTAATTTGCTGCATGTTTAGCAGATAGTTGCTCCATTCTTCATCAACAAAGTTGGCAAGGTGTGTAGCAACTCATAATGTAATGAGGGCTCATAATGTAATAAAAACATGTAATAAAAACTCATAATGTAATAATCAGCTCATAATGTAATAAAAACAAGCGCATAATGTAATAATTAAAATGTAATAAAAGCTCATAATGTAATAATCAGCTCATAATGTAATAAAAAATACATTATTACATTATGAAGTTTTATTACATTATGAGCCTCCTATGTGGAGGTTCTTAACTCTTTGCGTGCCAGTGCCCTCTAGGGGCCAAAGAATGCCAGCGCATCTCTCATAGGCGAGCGCTTTAGCTTCCAGGACTTCAGCTTCCAGGACCTGACGTGCTCACGTTGATGCACGGCATAGAAATGTCCCGGATGAAGATGCTAACAGAATGGCTATTCCCATTTTGTCATCTAAAAGATCATTTTTGGGCGATTTCGCCGTAAATAAACCTCGCGCCGCTTTCCTAAAACACAAAAAAGAGATATAAGCCTTTAAAGATGCGGTCTTTCATTGGATTAGGCGGAGATTGGCGATTGCGTTCGCAAATTACGGCCGGCCGGGACGTTGTTAGCTTTCGGCTAGTAGCTACAAAAATCAAGCCAGGCTTCAGAAGGCCTCTTATCATTTTATTCATTTAATTAAATAAAGCCGAACTACTTCGGGATCGGCACACTCGTGTACTCATCGGAAGCGGCGCCGAACATCGGGTGAACATTGGGGAGCTCAAAAATGTATTTTAAACCATTTTTAATGGAATATATCGTCGGACAGAGTAGAATGGCTAACTGGCTAGCGGCTAGCGAGCCAGGACCACCCACGACTCTACAAGCAGCTCGGGGTAAGTGAATTAATAAAAAAAAGATTGTATTGGATTGAAATAAAGCCGAACTAGTTCGGGATCGGCACCAGATGAGTTAATGTAACACATTATTACATTATTACATTATTGAAAAATCCATTATTACGTTATGCACACATTTTTTTATTACATTATGAGCTGATTATTACATTATGAGTTTTTATTACATTTTTCTTATTACATTATGAGCCCTTATTACATTATGAGTTGCTACATGCGTAGAGCACTTGTGAGCATCAATGTCCCCTCAAATATAGTAGAATTCGAGAAATAGACATTGTGAGGACAATTTTCCTGGTCCTTGCAAGACAAACGGTTGGTTTATGTTTAAAAATAATAGACTTACAATTAGGAAAACATTCAGGTTGGGATAAATGTAGGATTAGGCATTCTGAGGTTAGGTGATGCGACCTCCGGGTTACGCTTAAAATGGCAAAAGCATAAATACAAATTGCATTTGTGAAATCGCCGTCCTAAAAGGTTGATGTACTGTACTCACATAGTAAGACAGACATGTGTGTGTTGGGGGAGGCGGGGGGGTTAGAGAGAGATAGAGCTAATTCAAGGCACTTCAGGAACCCTTTTTTTTTTACAGTCTTAGAATGCGCTCATTTTTGCCGAAATAATGTCATGGTTGAGAAGAGGTGCAGTTTGCTCCTCTGCTGTGCTCTGTAGTCAATCAAGCAGAGAGCGGCTGCTGCTACATGCATGGCCACGGACACGGTCGAGCACATACAGTAACATGGACCCTTGTTTCCAGTCTGCCTGGATGATCTATTAAACTGGCAAGACCAAACCAGCAACACGGGAAAGTGAACATCGCTGAGTGATGAAGTTACAACACTGGTCAGCGCCTTGTGTGTCGGCGCTTCCTGCAACCTGATTAAATTTAAAGCCCTCCAGTGTTTCATACAGGGTCCAGCCATATACGTGTAGGTCAGTGGTGGAATAGTATTGATACGAAATAAAAAGAAAATAAACAAAAATAAAAATAAAACAATTCACAGGCAGTGATCACCCCATGTGCACACTGCACAGTGCACACGCCCCCCCACCACCTCGTACAATTCAGCCTACTCTGTTACGTAAAAGTCTGGAATTCAAAATGCACTTGAGTAAAAGTTTGAAAGTCTTGGCATCAAAATGTACTTAAAGTACCAAAAGTAATAGTACAAAATGTTTGAAAATAGCAGGTCTACAAGCTACAAGCTATAGCAAAATAGCAGGATATAGCAAAATAGCAGATCTACATGCTCACAACGCTCCACAATGCGACGCATTATGAGCTTGTAGATCGGCTATTTTCAAATAGCCATGCTATAAAATAGGGATAAAGTGGTTTATGTATGTTTTATAATATTATGATTGATCTGCAAAGTAACTAGTAACTAAAGTTGTCAAATAAATGTAGTGGAGTAGAAGTATGGAAGTTGGAAATACTCAAGTGGATGTGTGTGTGGTGTGGATGTGGGTGTGGGGGCATGACTAGTAGTGGGTAGAGAGTGCTGTTGCTCTCTGGTAATAGCTTTGGACACAGCTGTGTGCATGACTGACTCTTCCTCGGTGCCTGGCCTTATCTCTAGTAAGGATTGGGGGGGGGGGGGGGGTTCCCAACACATGTCTACGCTCTAAGGAAAGACGTTTGCGAGGAGACGTATATAAGAATAAAGGGATTGAGCTATTGTTTCAAGGCCCTGCAGTCCTGACGACTTTGGCCTGGAAGTTGCATCCGTCGACAGCAAATATGCTGTTGCTTCAATTTGGCTCAAAACACAGCCAAAATAGTCTATTTATGTCCAACAATGTAACAAAATGTATGAAAGGCAATTTTGTTTTATTATTGTTGAATTTCATGTCTTGAAGTCTCTCTCCCCCCCCCCCCCCTCCCCAATTACGTTGCAGTATTTCCACTCCCAACATCTTCCTCAGCTGGGTCTAATTTTTGAATCAGCACAAGGCAGCTGTCGGTGTTGAGAAGGAAGTGAAGGGATAGTTGGCAGCAGCTTGTAATTAATGTACATGAAAAGAGAAAATACTCTCTCTCTATCTTTCCCTCCCACTCCCTTTCTCTCTCTCTCTCTCTCTCTCTCTCTAGATATTGTGAGTGTGAATATTATTTACTGGAATTTGCACCTCAACAATCATAAATTGAGTGCAATCTCTTAATGGGAAGATGGGCTTCTTCCTTCCTGACCTATTTGGAATCTTTGTACTTTCTCCACAGCTGGCAGGCGTAAAGCCTGATTTATACTTTATCTTTCGGCGGTGTCACACATCAGAAATAGCTGATGTATGAGCTCACGATGCGTTGTGTTTAAGTGTAAATTAAGAATTACACCGGTAAATGAATCGCCAAAAGATTTCAAAGGATGCTACCAGGTGTCTGCCACCTCCCACGGTGAGATATGAGCCAATGTTTCTGTCTGGAGTTATAGTGTTGATGTTTCTTTGTTGCATAATGATGTTTGGTGCATTTTCTCTTCAGTGGTGGACTCAAAACGTATGAATACTGCAATGCAAAAAACACTCTGTTAAGTAACAGCCAGCTATTCAAAATGTACAGTTGAGTAAAAGTACAAAAGTATTGGCATCAAAATGTACCAAACGTAAAAGTACTCACATACAGAATGTCCCATTTCAAGTTTTCAAATGTATAAAAATCCTTTGAATATAGCAGATCTACAAGTAGATCGACTTTAAGTACATTATTTGGATAAATGTACTTACACCACTAGTTTTCTGTTTGTAGTATGAATTATGTTTGGTACATCTTCTCCTAGACTGTACACGTCAAGCTCAATCTCCCACTTGCTCATTTGAAGCTTTCTCATTTCACTTTCACTTCTCTATTCACGTTTGATTGCTTCCATGCTGAGTGATCTTATTCTTTCAAAACACTTAACACAGTTAATAAGCAAAATTAGCAAGCAACTGTGGCACCCAACCTTTTCGCAGCGAAAATTCATACAGGTAGTTGCAGTTTTCTTGAATGTTGAGTACGAATCTAGGGGGTTGCCTAAAGTCAAAATGTTGTATTTGCTGTCATTGTTATTATGGTAAGATTCCAGTCCTGTAGGATTTCATGAGGGGGCTGAGTATTTAAATATTTACTTATATTGAATAAAAAATTATAATAATGTATTCATTTTCACAAATATTAAGTTTAAGTATACAGTAAAGTCGACGTTTCCTTCATTAACGTGATGTGATATTAATGTGTGAGACACGTGTGTCCATTATTCCTTTGCTTGTCTGGCCCAGAGAGAGAGAGAGAGAGAGAGAGAGAGAGAGAGAGAGAGAGAGAGAGAGAGAGAGAGAGAGAGAGAGAGAGTAACAGACGGACAGACGTTGGACCGCCTGTCCACCTCCCCCCATCCTCTCTCTCTCTCTCTCTCTCTCTCTCTCTCTCGCTCTCTCTCTCTCTCTCTCCCTCTCTCTCTCTCCCCCCATCCATCTCTCTTTCCCTCCCTGGAGAGAAGCAGAAAATAAATTACTCCAGAGGTGACTAATTTGTTTGAAGTATTCACCACCATGCAGCCCCTAGGAAGTCTTTCTACAAAAAAAAAGAAAGAAGCAGAAAAAAAGAAACACATCAAAGGCAGCTTTAACAGCTTTCACCCAGTCACCAAAAAAAATGCTCTCATCAAGATCTCTCACGTGGCTCTCAGTATCCAACCTAGACGAAAAAGAAACAAGAACAGCAGGGTCTACCGTTGAGATGAACCAGAGCAAGAGGAGAAAAGGTGGCTGAGGTTAAGCAGAGAAAGGGGTTTGAAGAGAAACCGAACTCGCAGCACTCCAGGAGATTGTGGAAGGCAGCTTCTTCAGATTGTCAAGGTTTGACAGCTGTCTCACACCTGAATGGCACAGCGAAGCAGAGGGAGCTGCATGCTGCACTCAGTAGCCTGCCTACTGCATGGAACGTGAAAAAGCAAAGACAATCCAACACTAAGTAGAGCACATATCTCCACCAGGAGGCCTGTTCTAATACTAGCGATTTATACACAGTGAAATTTCTACCAACAGTCATGAAAAGGTAGCGTGGCAAATGATTACCAGTTGTACATCGTCTCCACTGTCTTCCTGTCTTTCTCGTACAGATTCATTGTCCATCTGTCATTCATTGTTATCTGTAATCCACAAAGACGGATTACTAATTCCTTGTGTCAGTTATGTTTGTATCACCAGTCAATCAAAGGTTGTTGAAATGAATAAAGTGTCAGGTTTTCGCTCTCCCATTCTCCTGGTGTGAGTCATTCATGAGAGCAAGTAAGATCTGTAATGTCACTAGCATTACGGCTACACAAACACAAAACAATTAATTGTGCATATAACTGACTGAATGAGATGAGATGTATATCTGTGTTCTTCACAGAGATGTGTGTAAGCGTGCATGTGCATGTGCGTGTGCATGCATGCGTGCATGCGTGTGTGTGTGTGTGTGTGTGTGTGTGAGAAACACAAACAGTCTGTATGAAACAGATAGGGGAAAAGAGATTGCTGTTTCAGGCCACACACACACACACACACACACACACACACACACACACACACACACACACACACACACACACACACACACACACACACACACACACACACACACACACACACACACTTGTATGGATTGACAAGAACTTACTTGATACATGCCATACAAACGTCTATGACTGGCCATACAAACGTTTATGGCTTGAAATGTGTCGCAGCGCGGCATCATAATGTACTTTATGTACCTTTAGGTCCAGGGGAGATATTTTGTTTCTCAAGCTGAAAAGTTAAACCCCTGCTCTAAACTCTGTAAAAGGAGCTAAAACGAATTAGTTCGACATTGAATTTGATCGTAATTTGATGTTTTGGTGGTATGTTATCTTTATAAATGTATGTTATAAATGTTATAAATGGTGTTCATCTAATTTGAATGTCTGTGATTGGTTTCTGTAGCTCCTGTACAGTACATGTGCCGGAGAGAAAGGAAAGTTGTGATTAGCCAGGCCTGGTGAATGCTTATACTGTACCATAGCCTGGAGGGATGATAGCTCTGTGATTATAAATAGAACCCAAAATGACAGTTTATTTGAGAGATATTTGAGAATTTAGATCCTTGGCCTGCTGTCAGTGTGCTGAAGAAATAAGACGCTGATTGGTCTAGCAGTATGCTAGATTGGATGCGAACAGAATGCATTATCTCCTGGCATCGATAATACATCTCTTGGCTTATGCTTGCTTACCCCACCCTTTTCAACTTCAGATGGAAAGAATACTCAAGTTCATGGTAAATTATCATTGCTGTGCTAACTTTTATAGCCCTGCTTATGGCATTTAGTCTACTTGCCAGCCCATAGAGCCCCATTGTGAACCCGGACATATTGAGTACAGTAAGGTTTTATGTTAGAAATGTTGAGTATGGGTCCCCAGCATGTAGAAACTGCCGGATGCTAACTTGCATATGTTGAGCAATTTTCATAATTTGCATAATTCGATTTATTTAGCATAATCCCCCATAATAATGGATAATATGTCAAAAACTGATTGGCCGATTTGAACAATATTAGAGTGGTTTTGGGGGTTATTGAGGATGCTGAATCCATTTTCTAAATTCAAAATGGCCGTTTTAAACCGGAAATGGCCTTAAACCAACTTAAAGTGGGGTGATTTTGATACTTTTTTGTTGATTTTCCAGTTGGTATATGGCCATTTCCGGTTTAAAACGGCCATTTTGAATTTAGAAAATGTCAGAAATGGATTCAGCAATCTCAATAACCCTGAAAACCACTCCAGTATTGTTCAAATCGGCCAATCAGTTTTTGACATATTATCCATTATTATGGGGGATTATGCTAAATAAATCGAATTATGCAAATTATGAAAATTGCTCAACATATGCAAGTTAGCATCCGGCAGTTTCTACATGCAGGGGACCCATACTCAACATTTCTAACATAAAACCTTACTGTACTCGATATGCCAGGGTTCAGATTCTGGCAAGTGGACTAATTAGTAATGACTCTAGTTGATGATCGTCCGTCTGTTATTCTGACCAACACTTTAGCCAAAGACATCTAGAAAATGTATGTCTGGGTTGATTGAAACTTTCTGAGAGCATTGATGATTCCTGAAGGATGAACGCAACTGATTTTGTTAAGCCCCTTGACCCTGCCTCTAGCACCACTCCTATGCCAACATTTGCACACAAGATATCGTCGTTGTCGGGTGGAAAACTTGTATCTCCAAGTTTCAAATTTGTATGTTTTTTCGTAAAGTAAAGCCCTGCTTCGTCATACAGTACAAGGCCGTCACACAAAAGTAGTGAAAACAGCAGATCTACAAGCTCACAACGCCTCGCGGTGCGAGGCGTGGTGTGCTTGTAGATCGGCTGTTTTCACTAGTTTAAATCATTTTTAAAATGATAATTAAAAAACGAAAGTTTTGGACATACAAGGTTTCCACCCGACAACGACGATATATGGAAATCGAATGGCCGGAATGCCACGACACTTTCTGAGAACATTATGGCTCCTAAACCCTAACCATTTGAGTGACCTAGCGCCACCTTCAGAAATGTCAACCTTGCACAAAATATCTCATAATCTAATAAGCAGGAGGAACCATACTGATTTTGGTTACCCTATGGCCTTTCCCGGCCAAGATTTGCACAAGACATGCATATAAAACACATTTAAAACTCCCAATATTATCTTGAAAACGACTACACTGTACACTGTAGTGTTAGGAGCAGCACAACCTATAGGGCCCTCTTATAGGTCCCTATTTCTTATAGGCAGGTGGCTTGGCATGAGGCAAGCAGCAAATGGGTGAATTGACAATTTGTTTTTTCACCCACCTGTGCAAGTGTGAATGTGTGTTATTTTGGGGACCCGTGTGAGGACAGATGGAGGAGGTGTCTTGTTTGCAATTCAGCGGCTTACAAACGAGTATCAAGATTCTGCCCACAACCCACCTGCTTAGACCAGGTTAACTGGTGTATAGAGAGGTGCGTGCTTGTCCATTTTTGCCGGAAGCACACAGACCTCTCCAAAATTACACAAAACCTGTCAGTTTCACTTAGATCCCTCAAGCTGGAAAACGTGTGTGTAGTGTGTGTGTGTGTGTGTGTGTGTGTGTGTGTGTGTGTGTGTGTGTGTGTGTGTGTGTGTGTGTGTGTGTGTGTGTGCGTGTGCGTGCGTGCGTGCGTGCGTGCGTGCGACGTGCGTGCGTGCGTGCGTGCGTGCGTGCGTGCGTGCGTGCGCGTGTGTGTGTGTGTGTGTGTGAGAGACACAAACAGTCTGTATGAGACAGATAGGGGAGAAGAGATTGCTGTTTCAGGCCACACACACACTTGTATGGATTGACAAGAACTTGCTTGATACATGCCATACAAACGTCTATGACTGGCCATACAAACGGTTATGGCTTGAAATGTGTCACAGCGCGACGTCATAATGTACTGTATGTACCTTTAGGTCCAGGGGAGATATTTTGATTCTCAAGCTGAAAAGTTAGGAAACCCCTGCTCCAAACTCTGTAAGCTAAAAACTAATTTAAGACAGCTCGACATTGACTAATTATGCATGTTTCTTTTATGCATTCTTACCCACACATGAAAATGGTTTGATGCTTGTATCAAAACTGTTGAATCATGAATCGTGAATCATGACACGCATGGAGAATATTGAAGGCATAATATCCTGGTCAATTAGTTAGATTATATTTATAACTCATACTGCAATATTCAGTTTGGGTTATCACTGGACATCATTGATCTGTTTCTTTAAAGTGCTTACTGTAAGTAGCATTAAAAACAGGCAGCTGTCGGCAGACTTTTGCCTTACATAATCAGTGCTTTCCAGACCCATTTTATAGACATCATTTCTTATGGACAGGTCACATGGACAGGTAGGCACAGATACAAAAATTGACCGCAGCATGGACCACCTGCTTTGGGTCCACACATCCCCCCATTCCGACATGCTGCCATTTCCGATATCCCCCCATTCCAACACTAACCCTATACCTAACCTTAACCTCTATGGAAGCTAGTGCCGCCACTCCGACAATTAGAAGTCAATATCGGAATGGCAGCATGTCGGAATGGAGAGCGGCCCCCACTTAGGAGGTCCACTTCACACAACAGTCATTCTTTTTTTCTGTCTGAGTGGCTTATTTCACAATTATGAATTGGACTTTGCCCCCTGTGCTAGTGTGCTTGTTATTTCTTCCCAACATCATTGTACATGATTTGCTTTGGTGTTCTGTTTAAAGTGTTATAATAACTGGCACTTAACAGGCTACACAACATTTACTAAGAACAAAGTGCTGATTGTCTGTCTTTTGCTGTCAAGCGTCAACAGACACAATGTACTATACATAAGCAGCACATTGCAGAATTTGGGGGAAGAATGAAATGGAAAGAAAAACGATTCTGCACAGCATTAATCTTCTCAGATGTTTAAAGTCTATTTTCCATTAATATGGCAATAATTGGCAGAATCCCTTTCATGTCAACTTAACCTGCCTCAAATATATCCTGTCTCCCTCTCCTGCCGGACAGACATCGCCTGTCTAGTCATGCAGTCATCTGCTGTCTGCTTTGCCATTTTAAAGTCCTCTCTCAAGCCAAAGAATCTTCCACTTGTGTTTCATCCATAATCTACTTGTAGTCCACTGTAAGCTTGAAAGGGAGGCTGTCTCAGAGGGTGTTTTCTGGCTCGACTCCAGTCAGAACACCAGTGTCAGAAGAGTGGGCTTTGAATCACCGAGGGGTCCATCATTAGGGGGTGGCAAGAGAGGACGAGTCCCAGGATGGAAACAGCGTTTAATGGAATTGAGTGGTGACTGTGAACCCAGGGGAGATTATGCCACAGTCTTTTTGTAATGAGCGGCATAATGGCACGATTAGAGCACCGCTTAATGACTCGGAAATGGCCACCACTGTTGGTGTGTGGACACCCTCTGCCGTACAGTATGTGATCCCTCCTCCTCCATCAGGCCATGGCTTTTAATTATTACACAATGTACATGTACAGACGTGTTCACGTGAACATAGTATTACTTACGCAATACAAGCTGCCAGATTTTAAGAGTCAATAAGAGATAGCAAACTTGCATATTAGCTCAACTTAATGTTGGCTGGAAAGCATAAGTCATCTCACATCATCCAATAAACTGTCCAAATGACTGTTAAACCTGTTCTACTTAAAACTGCGCTCTGTTCACTTATTTTCATTTAGGGCCCATAAATTGGGTAAAACCTTACGATTAGGACGTGAATATATGTACAGCACATGTACTTTTTTGATTGATTTAAGAATTTATTAGAAGTTTGCATAGGAAGTACAGTTCACTGGTACAAGGTCAACTAAAAGGATACGCTCAGGAAAGCACATGGCTTATCCTTTTTTTAACAAACACACTCCATAATGAGTAATCACTAATCATGCTGTCGATGTTTCTGTTGTAAGGAATGGATGTAATTTGTTTGATAGCATATATACAGACACATGAAGTTAACATGGCAATATGCATTTTAATAAGCACCTATTACTATATACTGTGTCAGCTGCTCTCAGGGGAAATCCACTTGACGTGGCTTAAGTATTATGCTTGACACATCTAACAGGATCAGTTGTTATGTCAAGCAAAGGTCCAATTTTCATTAACCTCCAAGGGCATGCCATTATTTCAATGTGCCAGCCCAGCAATTACTTGATTGTGATTGACTGAAAAATGCACAGGCTGTTCAGCTCCGCTGCAAGAAGGGGAGTAAGGATATCACTTCCTCTCAATGTCTCAGACAGACAGACAGACAGACAGACAGACAGACAGACAGACAGACAGTCAGTCAGTCAGTCAGTCAGTCAGTCAGTCAGTCTATACCAGGGGTTCCCAAACCTTTTTGTCTCAGGGCACCCCATAAATATTATTTTAATCCGAGGCACCCCTACATTATAATTTTCACTCCCAGCACCTTATATTTATAGCATATCGTCGTTGTCGCGTGGAAACCTTGTATGTCCAAAACCGTTCGTTTTGTTTTTATCATCTATAAAATGTACTAAACGGGTGAAAACAGCAGATCTACAAGCACACAACGCCTCGCGTTGTGAGGCGGTGTGTGCTTGTAGATCTGCTGTTTTCACTAGTTTTGTGCGACAGGCTTGTATGATGAAGCAGGGCCTTGCTTTATCAAAAGACGTACACATTTGAAACTTGGAGATACGAGGTTTCTGCCCGACAGTGATTATGTTGCGAGGAAAAGGTTGAGATAATAGCCATTTTGGTTAGAACTGACTGAAAATAACTTTGTACTTCAAGTTTTAAATTATACTAAATACATTTTCAAGTGTCCAAATAAATACCAAATATTATCTAATTATCTCGCGGCACCCCTGGACTGCCGTCGTGGCACCCCAGGGTGCCCCGTCACCCACTTTGAAAACCCCTGGTCTATACTGTATCTAGCTATAGGGCTGCCCTTTACTACAAGCATCCGCCATGGATGCTTGTAGTAACGTCTCTGAAAACCAAGGCCAGACTTGTCCAAGTAGCCTGTGCCAGATTTGTGTAGCTACATGTGTGGCACTGCAGGCACAGCATGGCAGCTTCATAGCATTAAATGGACAACCAGAATGTTGCATTATCTCTCAGCTTTCAAATCCGTTAGTTGGGAAGGTATAATAATTGCTATGAAGGTGTTAGCAGAGGACATCTATCATGCTGGTACTGTAAGCTACATCAGTGCTCTGAAATCCAGCTTGAAGTCCCTCATCAGATAGACCTGTTAGCTGTTGCATATCTCCCTAGGTGGTCTCTGACAGCACATGTCACTACACACAATACAATCCTCAGTTGTTGTTGTTTTTTTCTTCATTTTTTTCATTTTATTTTTTTGTTTACACCCTAGGAGTTACAAATACTGTGCAGGGAGATATTAGGCCAAAATAATATGATTTGCATGTATGCAAGCCTTGTCTTTCAGGGTGCCTTTAATATACCACTTTTGCGATGTTGGTTAATTAACCATCAATAATACATCCCACATCCCACTTCTCTGTGTTGTAGGCAAAACTCCTTAAAGTATATTTATATTCTTTGTCTGCGGTCATCTAACCAGACATCCATCATATGGACATGCCTCTGCTCTAAAGGTTGCAAACGCTACTGATTTGACATTTGAATTCACATCCTGCTTCTCTCTACTCTTTCCACTTTGCCAGGGCATTTTGCCGTACTTTATATTGAGCTCATGCACCTCTAACAGGGCACCTGATCAATATGTTATTGCAGCTGTCAAAGACATATCTGCCATTGAGATTATGGCCAGACGTGCTGACATTCTTCCCTTCTCTCCACGGTGGGTCCCATTTGGCAGTTTTCGCAAAATCGGAAATCACTGGATGTGACATGTGAGGTGTGTTAACAAAGCCAAACTCTCATCCTTGTAAAGGTTACCATCAAATATTACCTGGTCAAACATTTGCTGCAGTGGCTACGAAGTGAACAGGCGCACTCCCTGCCGGGAGTGTGAAAAAAAGTGTACACACCATTAAAACGCCTTTAAATTGTTAATTACAACAAATGATTTCCCCAGCCAATTATCCAAATGACGTGGTGAAACATTGCAAGACTATCCTGGAAGTGCTTGGTATATGCCTCATGCATTGGTAATGACGAAAAGAGAAGTGCAAATTGCTCTAGCTGTCTTTCCCATTTATCTTTTAGCCTCCTGACCAAAAAGAAATTACTCCTTGACAACCAGAAACGTGTCTGTATAAGGATAAAAACACCTCTGTATGTTGGTAGACATTACTGACTCGATAAAGCAGATACCACATACTGTAGGTATTCTGTTTATATACACTACACCACAGGCATTTGTAATTGGGCTCCTGTGTTATTTTCTGTCATTTGAAATGCTTGAATACTGGTTTCTCTTCTTCTCACTATGCCCCTGGATTTGAGGGCTCTTGCAGTCACATTATAGCCTAGGTTGTCAGCTCAAGCCTTTTTGATCCAGCTTCTATTTTTAAAACAATTCTGAGGCTCTTTTTTTGCTCAAGTGTCAGGTAGGGAGGGAAAAAGACTTCTAATGCAACCCATAAGATGCTTTTCAGCTGTGTCACACAGAGACAGCTTTACACAGGGAGATTGACACTGTTCGAATTGAAGAAACATGTCTCTTTTTTATTGGCATCACGACAAAACATTTGCTGCCCACGTTATATCCCTGCTGCTCTCCCAGAAAGCTTTGTGTACACTGTGTGGTCTCCCTCCTCTCTGCCGCAGGTCAAACTAATTCTGTTTTTGTTATATTTGAGGAAATTGCCACGGAATTGGAGGTAAAGTGCTTGTAGCCGGAGATCAGGATTGTGAGCCTGGGGACCAAGGGTATCTTGGGGAAACAAAGAGGATTATGATGCGGTGGAGCCTTAAATTTGATGCTTTTAACGTTTGTGTCCCATTAATCCCTGCTAGTGATAACCTCCGATATGAGCCTGCTTCAGCCTCCTCATTGAGAGCTCTGTTGCTATTAATCTTCACAATGTGGTGTGGCAGTGTCACATTTAAGAGTCCAGTAGGATTCAACAACATTGCTGCCTTCCTGTAAAGGCAAGAAATTGGCAAAACCAATATATCCGAGTAATGTCACAGCAGGGATATGAAAGAATGATGCCTTTGTTTTATGTTATTTCATGTCTGCCCTACGTTTTTACAATGACAAATTAAACGCTTTTCTGCCAGAGGTGTTTGTGTTTTATGGTTCTCCCTCAAACGCATAGCTGAAAGCTGTTCCCTGGATGTTTTGGGCATGCAGTGGCCCACTTATTTTATACTATGGGGGATCCCATTTTAAAGCATCCTTTCATGTCCCTGTTTTCCACACTTCGCAAAACAAACATTACGAGCTGAAAATGAAAATCATCACTCTTTTCTGCAAATATCCTGGTTCTTCATTTATTATGAATTATGTATGGCTTTTCAGGCACACTTAGCACTGTCTTGCTCTTAGATGGCTGGAAACTTTATACCACTGTGATGACGAACTCTTGACAAGAAGCAGATGGTTAGGAAAAAGCATGTAGCTAATTATATCAACTTTGCACCTCCATAGGAAACTGTGGAACCAGGCAGCATGCACTGTTTCCAGTTCTCTCTCTCTCTCTCTCTCTCTCTCTCTCTCTCTCTCTCTCTCTCTCTCTCTCTCTAGTTCTCTCTCTCTCTCTCTCTCTCTCTCTCTCTCTCTCTCTCTCTCTCTCTCTCTCCCACTCTTGTCTCTCCCTCTCTTGTCTCTTTCACCCTCTCCCTTTCTGTTCTGCCATCTGTAATGAGCTAAGCAGTGGAGTGTAAGCAGCTTCTTAGATAATGAGGCACAATCCCCTAGGGAGTCGAGATGGGCCCACAACTTTAATATACCACTTCCTCATCCTGCAAATGGAGGCCATCAGAAAGGCGAAAATGGGGACAGCGATACAATCTCCCATCATCCTGACAGTATATATCATTTAAGAAAATGACTCCATGCTCCATGAGTGTACTTCTTGATATTATGCATAATGTGACATACACTACAAACTCTACACTAGACTGTTAACATACTGCACAGACATGGGTAAAACTCAAATCACCTCACACTCTCTCTCACACACACACACACACACACACACACACACACACACACACACACACACACACACACACACACACACACACACACACACACACACACACACACACACACACACACACACACACACGCAGGTCACAGAAATGAAAAGCAACATGGAAATCTAAAGCGGTGGGATTTTCAGGCCCCCACCCGATCTTGGGCTGGATGTAATAGCCTCATTATTCAACCCTGGAACAAGTAATGAGCCCCACACTAGTTGCCGAGTATCACCTTTCTGCGAGGGGTTGCATGGAGAATTCACCCTGATTATGTGTCGTTATAAGTGTCTTTTACGAGGAGAGATCCAGTAAATGTTGTCATTTTGTTGTCAGTTTTACCCCCAATAGAATGTAGACCTGCAAGCCTTCAAAATCTATGTCTTACTTCCTTGACAGCTGCCTTGTTTTTATAAAACAAATGTAGGAAAGTACTAGTGAACTTCTTACAGATTTATTATGAAACACTATCACTTGAGCCATCCTCAACAGACCATACTGCTGATAATTAGCTCATGTAGCCATTTGCTTTTGTATACAGTTGATTAAACCAACAAGGGAGGAAATTGTATACTTACAAATGGAAATTTGTAATTGCAAATGAACGATGCATGTTTGTTTAATGTTTACACAGAATTGCCTTTTTCTCTGCTTCCGTGTTCTTGCTCAGTGTTTGTCAGTCTTCAATCGGCCATAACTATGGATTGCAATGGCCAAACAAGCTGTGTTTCTCTTCCTACAGAGAAGCGCGTGCGTGTGATCTATCGGAGCCGGAGGGTCGATTGAAAAATACAAAAAATAATCTGTGACTACTTGAAATGGTAAGGAAAAACGAGAGAACTGGCGGTTTGGTTAAATATAATTGGCAGTTAATTCAGCCGAGAGTGGCCATTCTTTGACACAGAAGGGGGTGGATACACTAGCTGGAGAATCTCGACGGGAGTCTCCGGCCAATAAATAGCATTCGTCTGTGCCCCCCTCCCCCACAAATAAAATACGATATCTGAACAGCCACATATATTTTATATGCGCAAAATTACAGTTAAAATGTCATACTGGCGCAATATTTTCCTAGGATGAAACACGGTGGTTATCCCTTTGTCACCCTAGGAAAAAACATGTACATAGAAAATAGCCGATCTACAAGCACAGTCTGTACTGATCAGTCAGTACATCAATCAGTCAGTGTGACTTGTAAAATGACTAAGCCCCCGTCATTTTTTTTCTTCTTTTTCTTTTATGCTTTTGTAATTGATGTTATCCTATGTAAAGTACTATGTTCTATCCGTCTGTTTTTCAATGTTATAAGAGATACATTCAGGTTCAGGTTCAGGTTCAGTTTTATTGTCACACACATCCATACAGGTACAGATACAATGAAATGCTTGTGCCAGGACTCCAGGAGCACTCTCAGCCTTATTACACAAAGACATAGTCACAGTAACCAACAGGAGTGTGGACTAGAGGGTAGCACGGGTCTTCCAGGACCCGATTATCCGAGACCCGAACCGAGAACGAGCCAGTTCGGGTCTAAAATATTGACTTGTCCCTGGAGGCAGGGTAGGGTAGGGTCAAATTGTCACGGGTCCAGGGTAGGGTAGGGTCTAATTGCCTCGGGTCCGTTCGGGGTATTCCGAAATAATTCATTTACCCGTGAGGATCCGAGAGGACCTGAGCTTTAAAAAATATACGGTTTACCCTTCAACTTTAAAATATATATTGTTTTTAATGAGACATGCATTGTAATTACGCTCCCAAATCCAAATTATCATCAGTTCTCGCATATTGAATCAATTACCCGAGACCCGAACCGAGAACCGAGCCAGTTAGGGTCTAAAATATTGACTTGTCCCTCGGGTCAGGGTAGGGTAGGGTCTAGTTGCTACGGGTCCATTTGGGTATCGGATCTCATATTCCCAATAACAGGCGGTCCATTCGGTTCCGGGTATATTTCTCACGGGTCCATTTGGGTTCGGGTAGGTCAAATTGGACCCGTGCTACCCTCTAGTATGGACCCACATACCTGCAGGCCACACAAGACAAGTCCCAACAACGACAATGCCATACAGTGTAACAGTGTAGAGTTTAAAAATGCGTACAGTGCCCATGTTCACCTACTTCGTTGAGCAACCTGACTGCCTGGGCAAAAAAACTATTACTGAAACGAGTGGTGTGCGATTTGATGCTCTGGTAACTTTTTTTGGATGGGAGGAGTGAGAACAGGGAATGGGCGGGATGGCTGCTATCTTTCATGATGTTCTGAGTCTTTTTCTTGCAGTGTGTGGTATAGATTGTATGGAGCTGTGGCAATTCCGTGCCGATAGTTTTAGCAGCTCTCTTCACAATCCTCTGCAGCTGTTTACAGTCTTGAACAGTCAAGTTACAACCACACTGTGATGCGACCTGTCAAAACACTTTCTATGATGCAGCGATAGAAATTCACAAGAGCCTTGGTGCTCAAGCCAAATCTCTTGAGGCGCCTCAGAAAGTACAGTCGCTGCTGTGCTTTCTTAAGGATACCTTTGGTGTTTAGAGACCATGTGAGTGTGTTTGTGATGTGTACACAAAGAATTTGAAGCTGTCCACTATATCTACAGATGAACCGTTGATGGATAAGGGACTGTGATTAACTTTAGACTTCCTAAAGTCAACGATGATTTCCTTGGTCTTACTGACATTTAGAGAGAGGTTGTTATTCTGGCACCATATGGTTAGCTCTTCAATTTCCCTCCTATAGGCCCTCTCATCATCATATATTAATTCATATTAATTCTATCACAGTGGTGTCATCTGCGAACTTGATGATGGTATTATTGCAACACCTGGCAACACAATCAAAGGTGAACAGACTGTACAACAGGGGACTGAGGCAGCAGCCCTGGGGCGCTCCAGTCTTGGTCAATATCTTCCTATTCGCACAGATTGTGGCCTGCCTGTCAAAAAGTCAAACAGCCAGTTACAGATACTACTGCCAAGACCAAGACCCCTAAGTTTCAACACCAGCTTAGATGGTACAATAGTGTTAAACGCAGAGCTATAATCAATAACAGTAGTCTGACATGTTTCTTGTTTTCCAGATGTTCCAAGGCAATGTGTAATGCGAGTGAAATAGCATCGACTGATCTATTAGAACAGTACTGTAATGGATCAGTAGTAGCAGGAATAATGTTATAACACATAAAGTGGTTCCTGTGTAAAGCTTACTAGGATCTCCTTTTAATTGACCTTGTGACCAGTGATTTGTGCTGTCATGAGACTGTAGCCTACTTTTTTCTATTGCTAATAAACTCAATAAATCATCATTTACACATCCTACCTGGATCCTGTTTTTTTCCCCTATTCTGAATTACCATCTGGTCTGCAGCTCGTCAGCCACCAACTCTCCACAGTATGTCAAAATCTCCTTATTTCTTTTACCATGTACAGTACAGCATTCTCTTGTAAAACAAGTCTATACCGTATGTATATATTATTAGATTTTGCATTACTTTCTCAGCAGCATTCTCAGTTATGTCACCATCTCAGCAATTAAGGCTAGTCCACAAGACGCAAGCTGGTATAAAAGGACTGTTTCATATCGTGTCAAATAAGAACAAATAAACAAATGATCTGACTCGGTTTGACTCATATGGATATAAAGTTTGTTTATTTTTTAGACGATTTTAAGATGACCCAGTGTTATTGTCAAGTCCCCACAGATTTCAGTTCCAAATGACATCAAGGACAACTCAAGATTTCAACTTAATCAACTTTTTTATTTTCCAACTTTCTCTAATTGTTTGTTGGCTTCTTTGTTGATTAGTTGGTTTCAATCATCAGGTTGAAAACCTGATGATTGAGAGAAATTACTTCCGGGAACCAGGGGATGAACAAGTTATAGTCTAGTCACAAGTAGGCCAATTAATTTTCCGCTGACAGTTTTTGTGGGATTAACCCTGGACAAACACAGACAGACTCACTCACTGACATGGGCGAATAATCTCCTCTCTTGCCTTTGGCCTGGTGGAGATAATAAGAAAATATCATTTAGGAGACACTTGATTTTATGCTTAGACAGGGGTTGTAAGGAGCTGTGACCATAGACAGTGCTGGCCTTGGGGGATCAGGAGTACTGTACTGTCTGTACTGAGGACAGAGTGAGGTAAGGGCAGCATCATGTCGAGAGTTTATATTTAAAAGTTTTTGTTTACTTCTGCAAAAATGTAGTTACCATACAGTAGCTGTTGTCAGCACGTTTGCTGACATTGAATCTGAACGCATCTGGGCTATGGCCAACATTGTACTAACAAGCCAACTGAGGTCATGAATAACTGTATTGATTGTGGTTCTGCCTATTAAACATCCAATTTCTTCGGAGAATAGCACGCACTTCATGTCATCCAATTTGCATAGCAACAGTTTCATTACATTTTAGTCTAAAAGTATAACTTATGTGTCCACCAGCACAACGTGTAGGGATTTGAAACCAGTGGTGTAAAGTAACTAAGTACATTTACTTAAGTACAGTTTTGAGGTATTTGAACTTCACTTGAGTACAGTAGTTCCAGTTTCATTACTTTTACTTCTACTCCACTTCATCTCAGAGGCAAATATTGTACTTTTACTCCACTACAACTATTTGAAAACTTTAGTTACTAGTTACTTTGCATATGTAAATGATTATATTATAAAAAATACATTAACCCACGCCCTATCTTATACCTAGGCTATTTTCAAACATTTTGTACTTTTACTTTTGGTACTTTAAGTATATTTTGATCCCAATACTTTTACTCAAGTACATTTTGAATCACAGACTTTTACTTGCAACAGAGTATTTCTATATAGCAGTGTTGATACTTTTACTTATGTAAAACATCTGAGTACTTTTTCCACCACTGTTTGAAACTACTGTGCTGCCTCCAGCTTGGCCGAGCAGCATGTGTTGAACTGGAGGAGTAAAGGAGGGAGATGCTACAGTACATCCTCCCGATGGGTCTCCTCCTCACTGGCAGGTGAGCCAGTAGGGTACAATAGCAGCGGTAACACAAATATGTGATGAGGTTTAATTGGAATGACAATGCCAAGGGGAGCCAGGGAGTGGCCCGGAACATGTGCTCCAATGTGCTATGTTCTCTAGACCTGCCTCATGCAGATGTGACTCACACTCAATCCGTGACCCAATTGATTTTACGAAGTCATTTCATGAATAAATAAAAGAAAAATCTAAGAAATTCCATACATTATGAAACAAATCTTTAAGAATTAGTGAAAATACGCTATTTACAACCTCACAACGTGCGGGGAAGCGGCGTGTTGTGTGCTTGTAGATCTGCCGGGCAAATGTCTAATTTCTCTTGTGGATCACAAGCTAAAAGGTTTGGGAACCACTGCTCTAAACTGCACTCCTTGGGTCCTCAGCAGTACACCTGCCAAGTGTGAAGTTGATTAGATTAACAGTTAATGGGATGCAAATGACAGATTCGCTTTTAATTTATAGATATTTGTGGCCCTTGTGTAAGCCTCTATTAGCACTCCCACTGTGTGTGTCATTGTGTGTGTGTGTGTGTGTGTGTGTGTGTGGGGGGGGGGGGGGGTAGCTCTATCTGGGGAGCACCAGAGGTGTGAAATCCAGGGCCTACACTTGCCACATGTGTCCCAGCACAGCAGCGATGTGACGAATAGCATGGATGTCAAGCCCCGGGCTTCTCCATATCTGTGATAGATACTCTTACACAGACTCCTGCTTGCTGTGCCCTGGGGAGTCACAGCAAACCTGGGCATATCGTAATTAGCCTGTTGTCAACATGCCTATACTCATATGATGGGTGTGTTTACAAATGTGGACCTGCAGTCGCTCTCTTATGCCTATGCTGTACACCCACTGTACCACTGTGCGCGCGGGCGGGCACGCACGCACGCACGCACGCACGCACGCACACACACACACACACACACACACGCTTCTGGTGTCCATGCTGTAGGAAGTGGGATTTATCAATGATAAATGATGAGCCACATAATTAAATGTACTTGACAGTGCCCATAGACGCTTGAATGAGCACATATTCTGTTAGTGAGCATGCGTGTGAAAGCAGGCATGCTTACTGACTGTGTGTGTGTGTGTGTGTGTGTGTGTGTGTGTGTGTGTGTGTGTGTGTGTGTGTGTGAGTGTGTGAGTGTGTGAGTGAGTGAGTGAGTGAGTGAGTGAGTGAGAGAGAGAGAGAGAGAGAGAGAGAGAGAGAGAGAGAGAGAGAGAGAGAGAGAGAGAGAGAGAGAGAGAGAGAGAGAGAGAGAGAACGTACAAAAAATCCCTAAAATCCTCAGTGTTCATTTAACTCTGGCGGCCAGATTTACTTAGCCTAACAGGCGGCCCAGCCTGTCATTTTAAGTGCACCTTGTGTGTCATTGTAAAGGGCACCACTCTCCTGTGTTTAAGGGACGATCACACAAATAATGGGGGAGATATATGCACAATTTTGCGTGGAATTTTTCTGCCACTAAAAAGCAGTGCAAATCAGCACAGGCAGACTATATTGAATTAAGCTTATGATAGATGACAGTTGCCACAGTAGACACAGATTGCCAATAAGTCTTGTGCGCAGATACAATAGAGAAATTATCAAAACCACTGGTTCTGGTCAACCGCAGGGGTCCTTGAGGGGGTTCCAGGCCCCCCAGCTAAATGATTGATAGTTAGGAACCAAATGGATCATTGAAGGTAACTCAGAGTGTGTACAAAGGGCTCAGAGTTAAATTAACACTGAGGATTATACAGTATAGATTTACAATTTAGAATTTAGGCATTTAGCAGAAGCTCTTAATCCAGAGCGATTTAGCCTACGACAAGACAGTAAGGTAATACAAGGTAATACCTATCAGAAAACATGCAGTAATCCTGGTCACTTTACTGCCTCCCCCTGGCCTCCTCTACATGCCATGTCCAACCGGGGAAACTCCCTCAAGGAAGCATGAGGTCAGTCCGTTGCTCTCCCCAGGTTGGCAGAGGGAGTGTAGCACCCAGGATTACATTAGACAGTTGACACCGGGTGAAGAAATAGGTTACAAAAATTGTGGCATATATATACATTTTTTTTTTTGTGCGGGGAGGGGGGTCCTGCCATCTGTCAGACGTTTGTTTTGTAACTCTGAATACATTTATTCAATGAGCAATATGGCACCCAAATTCATGCACTGTATCTCACTTGGCGTTCTCTCACTCTCACCAAAATGTCTCGGTGTTAATTAATCAATTTCAGCATCACTGAATTTTGATTTTCTACTTATTCTTGCGCTGGTTGAGGGCTCCAAATCCCACCAGCCCACTGCACCTTTTAAGCTTAAATGCAGAATGTGGCAAGACGGTGGCCTCATGCTCTGAGAAGCGTAATTAGCTGCTACCTAAATCAGAACTTATTCCACGTGCTTTACCAGTGCAAATGACAAGTACATTTGTCCCTCTGAAAGTGTAAAATATTGACCAGAATGTACCTGTATCCTCAGTGTCAAGGGAGGATTTGACTTTGTACTTTAATGAACATGATGGCGAAGCACAGTGTGTGATCAAAGATTACAACCTACCATAATATTCTCAATCCAAAGTAAAACAGAATTTTGCTGGGGGAAAGTTAATTCAAAAAAGGTATGGTGCTCTATTCTGAGCCGCAAAGCTGTCTTTTCATTACACCGATGAGAACACTTCGGCAAAATGTTGAACCCTATGTGAGTGATAATTCAGTGTGATTAAAGGTGTAATAATTTGTTCTAGTGTACTGACATTTATCACCGTCATTTGCTTGCCAACAGTGATGCCAAGGAGCGTCAATGTGTACTTTCCACCATTGCTAATATTAGACTAGTAAGATGCCTCAGGGCGACATGCGACCTCACCCTTTAGGGCGAGGTTGCGCCAATTCTTGGACATCTGACCAGTGATGTATATCGGACCAGTTACCCATATATGGAGACCCCTGGGACACATATAGGGAGATCCATTTACTGTATATGGAGATATGCTGTGAGAGAAACATGCTTACTCAGGTATTTGTTATGTGAAAGTCCTATGTTCTCTATGACATCTGACATCATACCCTTTCATGCCCATACATGGAGATCCCTGTCTGTAGAACCAGCCACACAGATGTCAAACCCATAGAACCACAGTGTCAGGCGTGACAGAGATACATGGATAAACTGTGACCGTTCACATTCTAATCTGTAACTACAGTATGATTACACACACATTTACAAGGACACAATGGAAACTAGAAGCAGTGCTCTTCCGAGGACAGCAGGTCAGGTATTACTGTAATTATTGTGGCCTCCTGGTGGCGCTAAATGTGAAAAGGTTGCCATGACTTCTTTGGCCTTTAACGACAATGTGATGCTGCATGCATGATTTGAGGTATTTTGTTGCAAAAGTTTGTTTGTCAAAAGTCGACCTGCGGGTGGCGCTATAACAGGCCAATGTGAAAGGAGTGGCATTTGTTCCTTGACCTAGTGGGAATGTGCGTGCAGAATTTCTCTGTAATCACAAGCTGCTGTTCATGATTTAAGTCATTTTGTTCAAAAATATCGGACAGATCCTCCTTGATCACATGACTATAGATATACTGTGTACTATATTAACTGCACACACACAACAACAATGTTGCTGGGTGTTGTAGGACTACTGCTTGCGTTTAAAACAAAGTATTTGTCACTGTTCTACAACTTTCCTGTTGATGCAAGCAACTCTCTCACTTTCTCTGCTGCTAGTTCTGCTCTGGGAAAGAAGCCTAATTTATACATCGCAGTACAAGGGTGTCGCACCTAAAATAGCAGACCTACAAGCTCACAATGCGTCGTGGATGCGACGCGCTGTGAGCTTGTAGGTCTGTTTTAAAACATTTTGGCTATAAAAATTGCATAATCCTGGATTAAATATAATATAATATAATATAATATAATATAATATAATATAATTATAATAATACAAACCAGGGAGGGACTTTATTGTTTTTCAGGTCAAGGACCCCTTAGCTCAGACAGAGATCAAGCAGGGACCCTCGCTGTAGGCTAGGCATTATAGCCTACTGTATCACACAAATATTTGGCAGGCCCCCTGTAATAACCCTGGATTGGGGTCCCTGACTCCCAGTTGAAGACATATAGGCCTACTAATAATGACATAGGCCTTCTATATGATTAGTTATGAAACAATTCTACAATAGCCAGCAGCTTTGTGTTCTCCCAGAATACTATAGGCCTATGTTGGGTTGTTAGACAGAGCCTAGTACTACAGTGAAACAATAAATTGCCTTGAATTTAAATTTCATAAATTTTTAGTCGCTATGTTTTGTACATTTTGGGATTTGGGCTTGAATCGTGGTGAATCGTGAATCGTATCGCATCGTATCGGGAACAGGGGTGGATCGCGATGTATCGTATCGGCAGGATTTCAATGTATCGCAATTATATCGTATCGCTGGCAGTGTATCGAGGTCCGTATCGTATCGCCTCAGTGGTCGAGATTCGCATCCCTAATATATATGTGTGTGTGTGTGTGTGTGTGTGTGTGTGTGTGTGTGTGTGTGTGTGTGTGTGTGTGTGTGTGTGTGTGTGTGTGTGTGTGCGTGCGCGTGCGCGTGCGCGCGTGCGTGTGTGATCATCAATTTAGATTAGGTAGATATTATTCTGAAATGGAAACCACTCCCTTGGCGTGAGTAAGAGAATGTGATCAAAAGAGAATAAAAGACAGACAGGGCTAATAAGAAACAAGTTATTTGTTGATTGTAATGACATTGAGGTAAATGAGGCTCTGTCTTCTTCCTAAACAGTTACAGGGGGTGTTTGTCCGATGGCCTATTGAGATTAATTAACGTTTGCCTGCTTGAAGTCGCAACACAGGTGCTGCCCAAGGAAAGACGTTGAATGTTTCTTCATTTGGGCTGTCAGGGTTACAGAGAGGAGAGGTAATCCAAATCAACTCTGCCAAGGACAGCTGCTTCATCACAATTATAACAAGGTGTCTGCCTTGCTGTGTCCATACCTGTGGCACTTCAAACAGGACTAATAAATCCATACTGTACCTCTCCCTGCCAGCTCTGCTCCCTCTATTCTCCAAGAAAAGATGCACTAACTAAAGCTGCTGCCATGCTGCCATTACTGTGCTCATGTTCAATATGGCAAAATGAGGCCTTCGTATAGTGAAACGATTCCTCATAACAAAATGCATTGGGGAAATCGGCTAAAAGACTCAAAATCAGCTTATCTGTGACAGAGCAATGTTTAAATGGTGACAGATAGTGGCAATTTCTCTCGGTTTGCGAGAACCCATTTTACTCCTACTTCCTGCCGGTGAAAAAGAAATACAATTATAGCCTCCTTGGCAGACACAGCCATAGTGAAATGAAACAATCATGTGATGCTTGTTCAATTGTAAGTTATATGTCACATGGTAGGTTATCTTGAAAAAAGAGAAGAGGAAAAGACTGGTCTGTTTTCTCTGTATCTCATTTCCATATGTCTGTTTCTAGTTTGACTGTTTGATGCTTGCATCAAATGATGAACGGTCTGCTGATATCTTGAGCATTCTGGACCAGTGATATATACCTATGGCATCAAACCAAACAAACTAAAAAAAAAAAAAAAAATGCTATCAACTTGACAGGGAATTGTACAACTGTGTCCATACATCAAGCTATTTCTTTAAGCTACAGATATTTTACAGACATAAATAAACTGGGACTCCTCAGGGAAGAATCAGTATTATATGTTTAAGAACAGCTGCTGTGTTATGCCCAGTGTAGCCATTGCTCGTTTCCTGACCAGAAGATCTTAAAAAATACCACTTATACATACAGTACTGAATTGTGTTGGACTGAGATATTTTTGAGACCATATCATTGTTAAAAATGCTCAGCCTACATCATATACACACTTGATTAGTCAGCAATGTTCTGTCTTCATCACTAGAATCTCTCTATGCACTCACTCAATTCAAAGCTAAACTCAAAATGGATGTCAGGCCATCCAACATCCAGTGAAACCAGGGGCGTCAATTGGGTATGGCAGGGGTATGCAGCTGCCATACCCTGGGTCCAGGGGGGAAAATAAAAGTTACTTTTAAATATAAATCCATGAATGTCTCTTTGTCTATCTCTGCTGGTTATTATGTTGTTAAATTACAGTAAAATAACTACAAATCATGCAAAATGTAACAGCATGGTCACTTTAAGGTATTATAGTTATATTCTCCACACTCCCAATCTTGACTAAATGGTATATTCCCAGGTTCCGCAGGTCAGCTGCACAGGTGCAATGCATTATTGTTAATTGTGGCACGTTTACTAACATGCCAAGTTTAGCTGCACTTGAACAACCGTTCCAGGCTGCCATATCCAGCCCAAGAAACCGTAGAAACGGGGGGAGAAAATAAAATTTACTTCTTAAGACACCAGTCATGTTGCCATACCTTAGCTTTTTCTGAACTGACGCCACTGACAGTCTGCAATTCAATTGGCTAGTTCCGGTTCTGATGTGGTCTGGAGCGGAAATACATGACCGGAACCTCCGGCACCGTGCACCGTGCACTCCTAGATTAAAATGTGTGTTTGGTACACGTTTGGTATAATAATTGTTTGGTAGCCTACTGTATGTCCATCTTTTATTCTAACTCGTAGCATGACTCGTGAGACTAAACTAATTGATTTATATTATGTGGGGAACAAAAACAATGCCACGCCAACCAGAACACACCTCCGGAACACAATTTTCTTATTTCTTCTTATTATTATTTTTCTTGTCTCAGTTTTAAAATGAATACCAGGCTCTCCTCCATGGTGGAAAGCCTGGTGACGCAAGGTTAGCAATTGATCAGTTGGTGCTCATCAGATATAGCCTGGAGGGATGACTGCACTGAAATTATATCTTTGACTGATTTGAAAAATATTTGAAAACTGAGGTCCTTGGCCTGCTGTTATGTGCACAATAAATAGATGCTTATCAGCAATAGTGAAATGAGGACAGACACGTAGATAGACATGCACACAGGGGTGGACACATGATCTCATGGCAGGGGTAATAATAGTAAAGCTCGAGGGCATCACACATGTACGGTGGCCCTGCAACATTTAATATCAACAACAAGCTCACGTCCTTGTCAAGTCACTGATTGTTGATGTTGCAGCTGAACAGATTGGTAATGATTCCCACAGCAAATCGGGTTTATGCCCCCTGGAAAACATTAATCGCCAATGTCTCCACACTGTTCAACATATGTGGCAATAGATCAAGCACCTGTTCCTCCCTCTCACATCTGTGCCCAAACCTCGCTGGCTCTTATCTCACCGACAGTTACAGATGACCATGCATGCAGAAGGTGATGCAGATGATGAATGAATATAGCTCTGCTCCATGTTTCTTTCTCTCTCTCTCTCTCTCTCTCTCTCTCTCTCTCTCTCTCTCTCTCTCTCTCTCTCTCTCTCTCTCTCTCTCTCTCTCTGACCAGTGTGGGGAGTTATTATTAAAGTATGGCATCTCAGCAACCTGTCCACTGGTTGGGAACACTGTGTCCTGGCCATGTAACCCCAGAGAGCATTGCACAATTCCAACTTTCTCTTCCTTCCCTTCTTCCTGTTGTTGAAGTGAACACTGGGCCTGGGATGTTCACAGCTTTCCTGTCTTGACAGGAACCCAGTGAAACGAACACAGGGAGAAAGTTACTGATTCGGTTACAGCGAAGATGATGATGGGCTCCCCTCTCTGGCTTCCTTTGATTGTAATGCTATCTAGGCCAGCCCAAGACACTGGAGATTTCACTCCCTCATCTTGATTTGCATGGATAAACAGGAGATGGGGGCCAGCATTAAAGAATGTTGTTTTGCCTTTCAGCAAATCTGTTAAAGTATTGCTCACCAGGGTGCAAAAACTTTATTTTGTTTTTGTTTTGTTGTTTGATGTGTATGATGGTGCTTCCCAGCGAAGTAGGACGCTCATCCTCCTTCTCTCCCCAATGGCGTCTTTGATATAAGTGGTTTCCTGGAGTGGTTACTGTGTTGAATGATGCATTGTACACTAATGTGCATACTGATGTGGAACAATGCATCTTCATATACATTATACAGTATAAATACACAGACAGTGTACACATGGACCCAACAACCCATAAGGGTCCATTTGGTTCCCGGGGATTCTTGTGTAGAAAGTACTTAGTATCTCTGCCTTGATGCACAATAAACCTTCATGGAATATTATGCCAAACTAGAGTCATTCATATCACCCATTTCAACATGTTAAGGGTACATGCCTAGAGACTGGACTCATATAAAATGGTAAATGGTGGATTTATTGCTCCTTTATCCAAAGCGCTTTACAATGTGCATTACATTACATTCACACCAGTGGCAGGAGGAAACCATGCAAGGCACCAAAATGCTCGTCGGGAGCAGTTAGGGGTTCCGTGTTATGCTCTCTCTACACACACACACACACACACACACACACACACACACACACACACACACACACACACACACACACACACACACACACACACACACACACACACACACACACACACAAAATGTATGTATATCATTGCAGAAATTATTAAAACAAATTATAAGGCTATCTAGTTGTGGTATTCAGACTGGAATGTGAATGTGGTTGCTTTTCTGTTGGGTGTGCAAAATGAAGACTCTGGGACAGGCTGGCAGAATACAAATACTGTATATGCCATCAGGACCTAAAACCCCAAACCCCCCATGGCACACTGCAGGGTCATAAGGACAGCAATTCACTGAAGCCCCTGTTCATCGAGGTTATCCCCCAGGTAACAGGAAAACTCACCCTCGAACAAACTCGCCCTCATTCTGTCCTTCATAGACAATAAGTTCACAACTTATATCTAACATCATTACACCACTTTTCTTTATACCTGGAAAAAATGAATGAAATAAACATCTTCTATTTTATTTTGAATTTTGCAAACCTCACGTCACAACATATTGCTTTCAATCAGTTATAACGACTGAAAAGTCTCTCACTATCCAGGATAAAAGTCTAAAGACACTGAATTTCAAGTGAAATTATTATTGTATTATTGTAAATTTACTCCCATTAATTCCGGATGGGGACCCAATTGCATTTGGGTCCCCATCCGGAATAAATAGGTGTACATTTATTGTAATCAAATTATTGTCTTAGGAATGTGACAAAAACCAAAAAGAATTATTGAACTCAAGTCTCCATGGCGTGAGTAATCAATAGAAAAAAAGTCATTTGGGGGTGAACTACTCCTTTAAACCTTTTGAGCTCAAGGAAAGTATTTAGAGTTCGTACTATTTGAGTGATCTCACACAGCAAGTGTGATCACTTTGGTGAAATTAGCATTTTACAACTGAGAATTTTTATGAAAATTTTACCTTATGCAGAACTTTTGCTTCACAGTTCCATCCAATTTGAGATGCACTTGCTTGACTTAGAAAGTACTTAGGCACTCTAAGCTTATCTGATGTCAACATAAAAGTATATTTGAAAAATACATGCTTTCGGTTCTCATTAAAAATGTGTATAATGCCAAGCATAATTCTGAATTCTTTCATGAAAGTACTGAAGCTTTTTGATGTAGGCTAATATTTGTTTCCGGAGGCCAGAGACTATGTTTTTGCTCCTGTCCATCCGTGTGTCCGTGTGTCCGTGTGTGTGTGTGACACACAGTCTTTATGAGACAGAGAGAGGGGAAAAGAGATTGCTCATTGTCTGTGAGATGCTAATCTCTCAAGACGTATTTTGCTATTAAACAGCATAATCTGTCAGCACCACTGCTCTAAACATGTAGTGTTGTTGATAGTAGGAATAAACACAGAAGCACCCAGGAGGAAGTGGACTAAGAAAGGGGAGGAGCCAAACCAAGTCCTGTTTTTACACAAAAAAGGAGGTGGTGCTCCCGGAGGCAAAAACAAAAGGGAAACATCTTCCTTCTTTTCCTTCGTTTTTTTAACCAAATGGGTTCCCAGATAGGTGAGGAGCTAATATCCAGCAGCGGTGGATCGATCGGCATGAAACTTTGCACACACACTCCCAGTAGGGCGAGAAAGAACCTCTTTATACTGTTATTGCCTCATGCTGATGCTATAATAACAGTATAAATTGTTCTAGGCTTTGTTACTTTGGAGAACAAGAAAATAAAATCACACCCGTGTGAAGTGGAGCTGTGTGTGTGTGTGTGTGTGTGTGTGTGTGTGTGTGTGTGTGTGTGTGTGTGTGTGTGTGTGTGTGTGTGTGTGTGTGTGTGTGTGTGTGTGTGGATCATGTGTACCGTTTTTTGTGACATTTGAAGAAAATATGTAGGAAAAGGAGCAAAAAGTGTGTTTTGGAGAAAATTCAAGATGGCGGAAAATCTATCATGGCGCAAATGGGCGTGGCCTATATGGGGAGATGCGTCATGACCCAAGGAATCCAGGGAAAAAATATTTTTAATTTTCCGACCTACGGTTCAAGAGTTACAGGCCAAAACGTAAAGTGGGGTGTTATAGCGCCACCATGAGGCCAAATGACACAATTATTTTTTATTTAATCCTTGAAATCATTATGAACCTCCTCTCCAAGTCTTGAAACTGTAGCCCCTGTGGTTTGCGAGAGACAAATAATTGAATGTGAGTTTTTGCGAGTCAATGGGGAAAATTAATTCACTAATAAATTAATATCAATTAAACTATAGAACCTTTCTCTTAGAAAAGTAATAGCCCACGATTCCCGAGTAAGCCGGTCGATTTGACATATGGCGCGAGTGTTTGGTGGCAAAACTGTGGGACTAGTGGCGTGCCGAAGTTTAGGAAGTTCAGGCTACATACACACAGACACACACACAGACACACAGACAGACAGACAGACACACACACAGACCCACACAGCCACGTATAGGGAGCCTGTGTTTCACACAGCTCCAAAAAAGAGCCAAACCACCATGAGGTAGGCTACAAGATATTGTACCATCTCTAATACTATTTCACCAATGTCTATCCTCTCTGCTATAGGCCTGCATGTGCTAGAGTGGATATATAAACCATTGGAGGGAATACAGTGGAATTATTTTCTGGACTAAGCTTGTCCACAGGGTAACAGCAGAGGTTTTTGAAGGGAAAGGGATGGAAGGTTTTGTGAACTAGCATAGTTGGGCCCTCGTGTCCACCATAGTGGTGCCAAGTTGGATTGTTTATTATTGCATAGATTAATAAAGACCAATGGTTATAACATCTTTATTGTGTTTCCTTTTTCCTAAGTAAAGTTGATTATTTTTTATTTTTTCCTCCCTCCCCAAGCAAAGAAACTTTGGGTACTTGGAAAAGCGCTATATAAATCGGAGATATTACCAGATCATTATTATTACAGTATTATCCTGCGATATCTTGAATACCCTTATATGAACTTAAGTCACTTGAAAATTGATGATCTAATCAACATGTTTTTTTTATCTTACTTATGTGTAAATTATTGAATGTCTACGCCCATGTCAGTGAATTTGCTTATGTTGGCTACTGTATAGTATACTCATACAGTATAGGCATAGGAGCACAAATCCTCGGACTGCAGAGAACTGTGTGCTCTGCTTATAGACTGCACATAGACTGCAATTTCATCAGGTACAGATGTGAGGATATCCAGACCTAATGTGTTTTCAATTAGACATGATAAAAGATGTTGTAAATTGTGCAAATGTGCGAAAATGAACTCAACTGTGGTTGATCGTAATTTAACATAATTTAAGATTCACAAATCAAAGTGCTTAAAGAGGTAGAGCTATAATTTTGCAGTTTTTCTGGTTTTCATATGTCTATGATGTTGACAGTACTTCATTAGACCCCCCGGTGTGGTTGTTATGAGCAATTATGTATTCCCTTTGTATTTTGGATTTCTTCCTGGAGGCTGACACCTACCAAATGGGTCAAAAGTGCCGATCCAAAAACAGTGATTAAATGACACCATACAATCATCCTCTCCCGGCCCTTTTACCATTCACCCAACACTGTGGGTGTGGCTAACTTCAGCTGGGTCAACCCCCCACCTGACAACCAATCATACTTAATGAACTGGTGGGTGTGGCCTCATAAAAAACACATTTTAACTCTTTCTGTACGAGAGAGTGTTTTTTACTGGTGATTCAGTCAGAGTGTATGAAAGGGTGCGCTCGTTTTATTGTCCACGACATTGCAAGCGGCGCGAAGGCCAGCGGACCTGCGCGGCCGGCGGAGCGCCGCGCGAGTTACGAAGCCGTGGTGAATGCAATCGTTATATTTATGCCCAGGCCGTAAGGCCTGGGCAAGCCCACGATAAACGCCCGCGCAGTCCGGTGCGCATTTCCGAACGCACCCTTTCCCCACACTCGGACTGAAACACCAGTAAAAAACACCATCCCCTTTCTGTACACTCTTTTGGAAAATGTCCTCCAGGGTATCGCAGTTTAAGCCCCGCCCTCACTCCGGTGTCGTAAGCGTTTTCCCCATGCATTTCATCCATAGACATTTCATAAAGTATTTATTTAAACGTCTTTTAAGCCTCTGACAAAGCCACCCCGGCTTGTGAGGAATCATGACAATAAACAGATAGGACACATACTATCTAAAGATCTGTTTTGGCTCCTTGAGCAGTTCACATTTATTTTTGTATTCTTTATTTTTTACTTTTCTCAAGCATTTTAAATATTTCAGCGGCTGTGCTCTTGTGATGGTATTTCTAGTAAATTATCCATATTTTAGAACAGTTCCCATTAATAGATAATTAGTGTGTATGCATTTTTCATTTTCATGGGTCCTTGCATCACATTTATTTATTTACTGTTCTAAATAAATCAGAAATACAACAGCCTGGTCCTTTTCTTTTATCTTTACAGTGCCCTTGAAAAATATGTGATCGGGATCGGGGGCAAAAAAACGTGATCGGGACATCCCTAAGGTAGACCTTTGACAAACTTTCTAGAAAAATATCGCTGACCCCCAATGCTATAGTAGAGCTCTTTACGGGTCCAAAATGACAGACCATGAAAACCTAATGGACCCGTGACATTAGTTCTGAGACCCGATTGGTTTCGACACTTTTGTTAAATGACTGATCTGTCCCCTAATGGACCTGTGACATTCACAGACCAGAACATCCAGGGTCCAAGATCATCCAGGGTCCAAGATATTACAGAACTGATCCTGATTATTTGTTATATGAAGCTGAAAAAAATAATACTTACAATTGATAATGAAAATTACGCTGGTAAACGCATTTACATCTTATGAACTTGAATTGTTACTACATCATAATTGTATATATTTTTATGACAGCCGTATGTCAACTAATTAAGTAATGTAAGTAACCTTGAAGGCTGCTCTAAGGAAGTGCAAAAGACCTAGAGGACACTGCTGCTAACCACAACGCCTGACACTGCAAACACTGTTTCAAAATGATCTACACTATTAGAGGATTTTTATTGTCAAACTAGTTTTTATTTCTATATTAATTTATAGAACAAAAAAATAAGAATTTGAGTAGGCCTATAGAAAGGGGTAGAGTAATTTCATATGGCTATCACAATTATATAAATATAAAAACTATATTTTATATTCACAGACAAAATAAAACATGTAATGTGTCTATTTTATCTTAAGAAAACACATTGATTAATAGCATGAATCATATGCTCATTATACACAGGGTTGGTAAATGGTTGTGCATTTCTGTTCATTTGCCTTATGTGCAATGAGAGGAAATGGACTGTAACAATTAGTTCAAAGCCATCTGCAGTCAGCATACTAAATGGCCTTCTTTTACATTTTTCACAAACCAAACATCCTTGCTTGTTTCCCCAACATGTGCTTGACTGCTAATCTATAGGTGGCACTTAAAGCATTAATATCCCTTCTAATAACCGCATCGGTGAAGCCAGACTGATTCTGTGGATGAACCTTGGGGTTCCCGCTGAGAGTTATGATTGGCTAGAGATGTGCCCTGGTGAAGGTAATGAAAATGATGTGCATCATGGCTTTGAACTGATACCATGCTGTCCCTGGTGGGAAAAGTACACACATTTTTTACTTAAGTAAAAGTATTAATACTGCACTGTAGAAACACTCTGTAACAGGTAATTCAAATTCAAATTTACTTGAGTAAAAGTACAAAAGTATAGGTATGGAAAATGTTCTCGTGTTCAAGATGTATTAAAAAGAAAATCATTTGAAAATAGGCAATATTTTCCTCTGAGATGTAGTGGAGTAGGAGTAAAACTATTGAACATAGGAAATACTCAAGTAAAGTACAAATAACTCAACATTGTACGTAAGTACAGTTACTTTACACCACTGCATGCTGTCTCACAAGCCAAGGTGTGTTATTATTAACCCTCTCCCCCCTCTGCCTTCTTTTTCCCCTCGCAGCATAAAAACTGCTGTAGACTACAGCCAGGATTTACTGCCTTTAATCCTATATCCATGCTGAATAAAATGGGAACCTCAACCCCAAATAAAACCTACCCGTTACCTTTAACAGAATGTACCATACCCATTTTATTTTGGCTCCCTAACAGTTTAGTGATGGTATATCTTCAGGATTAGAGGTTCTAGGCCTACACAGTATATAATGTGCATAAATGCTACAATGTATGGACAGTTAATCCTGAAATATATTCTGAACGATGATATATCAAATATAATCAAATCAACAATCAAATAAACTAAATAATATTTCACGATTTAAGATTATAGTCATTTATTTACCTGTTATGGCTGAGTTTATATGGTGGCTGTATATCATACTCTTAACAAATATCGCCACAATGATGAAAACCTAAAATGGACCTAAAATAGAATAGTGCGTTGAACTTACACACGCCAGAAATGGGGTGGCCTGGGGACCAGTCAGTTTCAGGCACAGTTAGAGAGACAATATGAGCCCGATAATAGATCTGCCTTTTATTATTCTCCTCTAGGAGTAGCATGATGGCCCAGCAAAGTGCTTGTGTTTGTTTTCTATAAGCAAAAAAAAAGCAAAAAAATAAAAAAATAAAAATAAGGAAATGGCCCCAAAGCTGAATAAATCCTCCTAGCCTGTCTTGCCTCTCCACCCCTGAAAGTCCATCATACCTATCTATAGATTAGGGAATTGTACATAACAATCTGATTCCTCTCAAAAGAATATCTTCAACCAGTCTTTCTTTTGGTATGTTGCACAAAACAGAATGCTCCTTGAAAAGTTCTCATATACTCGTAGACTTACATTTATGTTAAAATGATTCTGCATGCGGCAGAGAGCTCTGCGTGAGAGAGGGTGTCAGTGTTTGAATGAGGATTCCTGATTAGTGGTCGAGGACAGAAGATGCAGCTCTCATCTCAGGAGGATATAAGAGCATCTGGCTCTTCGCGCCATTTACAGTAGATGCAAGCAAATGAGCCTTTTCCAAAGAATGTATATGGGGTCTGTTCATTGTGAGCAATTTCGTTGAAGTCTTATTATGAGACAATTGAGCCTAGCTGGGCTGAATCCAGGCAAGGTTATCGGGTAAGCCACAACTCAGCAGTTCTATTTCGAGCATTAATCATTCCGGTTATTTTTCAACAAAGCGTTTGTGTGGAAGGAGAGGTGGGTCTTTTATATTTTCTTTTTCTCTTTTTTCGATTCTCATTAGCTGGGGAGAAATGATGTCTGGCTTCCGCAAAAATAAATAATTTAAAAAAGAAAACACCTCTGTCGAGGTGAACCCACATGAACTCTACGCTTGTAGACTGTGAAAACCGAGAAACAACAATGGCACTCCTGCCAAAAGTCCAAATTTGCTCGGCTACAGAACATTGAGCCGGTGATTGCCGTCCATCTGTTCCCTAGCAGAGGCTGATGTCGAGGCTAATCACTATGATTTCTATCATCAGTGCAGGTCATTCGGGATGGCTGATCTACTGAACTCTAGATAAAGCAGGCATAAGAGTTATGTCTCATGCTCTTACAAATGTGTACAGTGTCATGTACGTTGGTTAAAACTATTACAATGTTGGCTGTTGGCTGTATGCAGTACCTTACAACTTATATAGAGTGCCACACACAGGGTTGATGTTTGTTCGAGACAATAGCCTACTCAATGATCTTTGTTAATTTTAGTTTTCTGTCTGGCAGCATGGCTGGTTACCCTGCCCACATTGTGTGGCAGATTATTGTAATCGGTCCCGTAACCTTGTTTGTAAGCAAAATAACTCCAGAACAGATCATTTTGGCCAGCAGGATGCTCCAATCAGTGTATTAACTGTTAAGGTCCTTACACAGGGACAGGATTTATTTTGTTGTTATATAATATTACATGACAAATAAAAAAGCGAAATCAATAGTTTCATGTGAAATATGCATATTTTGCGGATTGTTTATTGGTCTCTATCCTATAGACAATGGACTAACCATGCTTTATGGACCAACAATCTAAAGCGGTGGTTCTCAAACTTTTTCATGTCAAGGACCCCTCAATTAATTAATATTTTGCCACGGACGCCCATCTGAAAAAATCTTGACATTTCTGAAAAATTTGGAATATACAGTATATATTTTAAATAGCCGATCTACAGTATAAGGTCAAAACACGTAGCAGTAGCATTGCGACACATCGCAAGCTTTTATATCAGCTATATTTTAAAGAGCTGATGTTACAGGTAGGGTTAAAGTGGTTTAACACATTTTGCTGGGGACCCCCTGAGGCTCCCCGGTCCCCACTTTGAATCCTCCTGTTGCTGTTTCTGCAGTTGTAGTCTTTCTCCACTCCAAGCGGGCCACGCTTGGTTGAAAAAGCCCATTATGGACAGTTCCAGGCAGGTCATTAATCATTCAATGTCTCCACACAGTTCAAATAATATATATGCCATTGCCAGAGGGACATTCCACTGTCCCCCCAGGCTGTATGTGATATACTGTATAGAATCTACAGTACCATGCAAAGTTGGGTATGATTGTGTGATAGTGGGGTGTTGTTTTTGTGGTAAGCTGTGGGCTGTAAGGGGAGAGAGAAGTGGTATTCTAGGGCAGTGGTTCTCAACCTTTTCAGGCCGCAACCCCCAAAATAATCATATTTGAACTGGGGACCCCCCACCCTGCACAAGCACTTGGAATTGTAGGAGTTGGCATTACATTTAGTTTGATTCGATCTATTCCATTGTGAAAATAGCCGATCTACATGCTCACAACGCCTCGCGCCTCGTGAACATGTAGATCTGCTATTTTCACAATTTCATTGGACACAATTTCATTGGACAATTTGACCAATGTTTGACCAGAGGTACTAAAAAGGTCTTTAAAGTCCTTACATTTTCACTTTAGAAATGTGCAGATACCCTGTTTACACTTATACTGTATGTTGGTCTGTTTACTGTTGAGTGAGAAAACAATGTTGCACATTAAGCTAATCATCTGGGGACCCCCCCGAAATATTTTGGGGACCCCTCTGAGGGTCCCGCCCCACAGGTTGAGAACCAATGTTCTAGGGGTACGGTAGACTCGTTAGCAGGAATGTGGTGCACCGCCTACTTAAAGCCAGTGGGTCAGCCCTGCCTAATGCTTTTGTGTTATGGCCAACGGTGAAACCAAGGCCACTAATATTGAGAGAGACGCTTGTCATGTCTCTCAGGGGAATACCCTTGTTTTACCTTTGTATACAATGCATGGCAAGCAGCTTTGTTTCTGTTCAATATGAAGCACCAGAATAAATGGGCATACATTTAGTCTGTGGTCGTCTGTACTCTCCTCAGTCGGTCTCCCACAATTAGTTAGGATATATGTCAAGGTTAGGTTGGCTCATACTATACGCTACTATTCACGCCAAACTCACATCATTGCATTGCACTGCCAAATCAGATTTAATCTGAATCTTAATAAAGGCCGGGAACACGTTTTATTACAGTACATGTGCAGTATGTAGCAACATAATTGTTTTTGTAGGGTAATTTTTGAATAATATTGTTTATCAGAAAGCTTAGGTCAGGCTTATTGGTTAAAGGAGTAGTTCACCCCCAAAATGATTTTTTTTTTATTGTTTCCTCACGCCAGGGAGACTTGAGTTCAATAATATTTTTCGTTTTTTGTCACATTCCCAAGACAAAAATTTGATTACAATAAATGTAGGCCTACCCCCATTGATTCCGGATAGGGACCCAAATACATTCAGGTCCCCTTCCGGAATCAATGGGGGTTAATTTACTATAATCCATGTTTTGTCTTAGGAATGCGACAAATACAAGAAAATATTATTGAACTCAAGTCTCCCTGGCGTGAGGAAACAATAATAAAAAAGTCCTTTTAGCGATGAACTACTCCTTTAACACATGGGAAGCCAAGGTTTCTAACATTTCTAGCTGTTGCTGCTGCCGTCGTTCACTTACGCTTTAATTTTGAAGAGCCTCGGAAGCTTTGTGCGTGTGCACGTGAGTGTCCACTGACGATTGAGGAGGATAATCCATTTGTTTACAAACGCTCGCAAAACTAAAATCCAAACCGGGGCCGACCATCGCGGTAAAGTGTCGCCGTGAAAACAGGCAGATCTCTGCTTCCCTGGCGTTCTTTGCACCTTATTCATAAAGCCCTTTTTATGTTTCAGCATAGAATAGAAATCAATGCAGCCTAGACGCGCCATTTTGTTTCTCTGCGAGCCACGTTATGACGTATGGACCAGGGTCTTTCACAGGGTACACAGGACGGATGCAGCTGCATGTAACCAAGTTAACCCTTTGTCTCGTTGAGGGACGAGACAACTGAGTTTTGGCACAGCGACCTCCAGTGGCCGTATCTCGTTACTGAACGAGTTTGGCCCCCAAGTTGTTAAGAGTCAAGCCCCTATTGATTGAGTGATTGAGTATTTTATTAGACAAAAATGGAGAACAGTACAAGTATAGTCAATACAATAAAACATGTTCAAAATTAAAGCGTAAGTGAACGACGGCAGCAGCAACAGCTAGAAATGTTAGAAACCTTGGCTTCCCATGTGTTAAAGGAGTAGTTCATCGCTAAAAGGACTTTTTTATTATTGTTTCCTCACGCCAGGGAGACTTGAGTTCAATAATATTTTCTTGTACAAGTATAGTTAAACACCCTGCCTAAAAAGAGCATCCCAAATAAGTCCTTTACAGTCTTTTTTTATGTCGGAAGAGTAGCTCTACTTTATATAGTCACCTCAGCGCTCACCTTGATGCCGCCTTTAAAAGCAAACACTGACCACAACACTACTGTCAAGCTGTCATCCAGTTCACCTCATGTTGGTTTTGTGTTTCCCCCCCTCAAGTCAGATAAGGGATGTAACACATCTGCTGAAAATGAAAACATCCCAACCTTGGGAGAAATAAACCAATCATGAACAACCAGATGGACAGTGCTTCCTATTCCTCGGGTTTCAAATAGAGACAGGCCATTTGGATGTCAGGAAAAGGCTTTCAAAGGGAAAAGAAAAACCTTTTGTTGACAGCCAAGCCCTGATTCCCTTTCAAATACCCTCTGCTTGACGGCACACATTACACTATTGTTCCTTCCCTTATCTGTCACTCCAATCAGGGCTTCTGTCCAATTTTAATACCCCTATCTGTCGCAGGAGAGCCAAATAGCTTCCTCCCCATGGGTCTGATGTCATTCCTGCCCTTTAGAAATGGAGGAAAACTTCGGGATTGTAGCTGAAAAAGAGCAACACAAAACATGATTGGGAGGGCTGTTGACACTTTAACCATATTTTTGCGGCCGTAGGTCGCATTTAGTATGAAAACCTGCAGATAATGTCAGTCCGTGCGTCACGCCTCCATATATGGTCAAGACATCCAGAGGTGAACTGAACTGGGCATCTGACACATCAGGCATGCCCAGTGGGCCAACTAACTACAAGTTACTTCTTGAAAATTGGTGTAAATCTTTGATTAGCAAAAAAACTAAACAACAACAATATAAAGAGGTTATAGCTTTACTTTATCATAATAAATATATAATTAATACAATATCTTACTAATCCAGCAATTTCAATGGTTATGCATTCCATAATTCCATCAATGGTGGTTGACATTGATGGAATCATGTTGCATCTTAGAGTAGTGGTGTGTTCTAGAATTCTTTTGAGGACATACTATAATTCATTGTTTTTTCACGGACCACCAGGTGTGTTTGTGTGTGTGTGTGTGTGTGTGTGTGTGTGTGTGTGTGTGTGTGTGTGTGTGTGTGTGTGTGTGTGTGTGTGTGTGTGTGTGTGTGTGTGTGTGTGTGTGTGTCCGTGCGTGTGTGTGGCCCATATGTAAAGTCCAAAACATAATCAGACTTTGCCATTTTGCAAAATAAGTGGGGAAAAATCCAATAACTGCTACCTGCAAAAACAAATGCTTCATAGATAGAACCTCTAGACAAATGTTAGTTACCTTGCATTTCATACAGTGCGATATGAGAATATGACGCGCAGTTTGAATACTAATGAAGTGAGTCTGGGAGGTGTCAGGTCTATTGTTAAGTTAATGTGTGTGGATCGCTTTGGAACTACAGTCCGTGGCCATTCATGTGGCCAGTGTCTCCTCCAGTGCATATCAGATACATTACTTTGAAAGTTTCACGAGGGCATACGCTTTTTCTATTTCGTTTTTTTCTTCACGTCATACTACATATACCCCGTATCACGATAGAACATTCCACTGTCTTAGAGCTGCATCCACATATAATGCAACTCCTCCAGCTTTTGTATGAGTCCTATCCATTGTGAACGGCTGATATCCCTCCATTCCCACATCACACATACCTTTTTCTTTTTCTATAATATTTTTTGTAAAGACTGCTATATTGAAGTGAATGTGTGTCAAAAAGAGTGTCAGTATAGTACTCACAGGCATTACTTATCTTATTAAAGAAGTGATTTTCAGGGTATAGGCCTACTACCAAAATTATGCATTTTATATTCCATGTTATCAAAAGTTTTAAAATTAAGGTTTTCATAATTCAGGTACAGTTGATGTATGGAATCACCCCCATAGTAATCATTAACACTAACAGTACATTCTAATTCATCATCATCATCAATGTCCCTAAAAGGGAACATAATTTCATCCTCAGATAGGTGTCATTGTCTCCACCAGCCGAAGGCTGAGGGAGAGTATGTTTTCCCCTCCGTCCGTCCGTCCGTCCGTGCGTGCGTCCGTCTCCGTCCGTCCGTCCGTCCGTCCGTCCGTGCGTCCGTGCGTCCGTGCGTCCTCGCAGTTTGTGTGCACCAAATCTCAGTCGCCGTTGGCCCGGGCGCTGCCAAAGTAAGCACACACATTCCCTGGATGCCAATCTAGAACCTCTGCCCTACATTTTTCAAATAGGCCTTTTCTAGCGCCACCTAGTGGCCGATGTTTGCAAAACACATTTCTGTGCACTACTCTTACAGATTTTGTCCAAAAATCCTACAAATCGGTAGGCAGTATCTCGACAGTCATGTGATCGACACAGATCTGTCCAATTTTGCATATTCCATCCTGATTGGCTAAGATTGGCTTCCAAAATTTGTAGGATTGAGCCGTTTTGAACAAAATGCCTCAAATCCCAAACGCAAAGTGCAATTATCATGAAATTGCGCACACACGTTCCCACTAGGTCGAGGAAGAAATGCCACTTCAAATTTTTTGAATCAGCCTCATGGTGGCGCTATAACAGGCCGATTTGTGGTTTTACCTATAACTCCACCGATCAGTTTCAAACTTTGTAAGCACACTCCCTAGAGGCTAAGGATAAACCTTTGCCCTGCATTTCTCACATCAGCCTTTTATAGCGCCACCTTTGGGCCGACATATGTAAAACACATTTTTGAATATTACTCCTTGAGATTTTATCCAAAAATCACGCAAATCGATACAGAGTATCTCTATAGTCATGTGATCAAGTCCGATCCGTCTGATATTTCATATTCCATCCTGATTGGCTAATATTGGCTTCCAAAGTTTGCAGGATTGCTCCGTTTTTGAACAAAATGCCTCAAATCATCAACGCAGCTTGCGATTACCGTGAAATTTGCCACACATATTCCCACTAGGTCAAGGAACAAATGCTACCTTTTTCACATTGGCCTGTTATAGCGCCACCAGCAGGTAGACTTTAGCAAAACACATTTTTGGAACACAATGCTTCAAATCATGCATGCAGCGTCCGATTGCCATGAAAGATCTAAGGTGAAGAACATATGCCACCCTTTTTACATTGGCCTATTATACAGTAGCACCACCAGGATGCACAGCCTGGTGGAGACCTGTGCTCGGAAGAGCACTGCTTCTAGTTGTTTTTAAAATGGTCCTTCCTTAAAGTCAATTCGGGATTGCAACGATCAGTCCTACATACTGTACATGCACGCACACTCGCACACACACTTGTCCAGTAAGAGCACGCACACACACACCCGCACGAACGCACACACGAGTCCCCCATATGGCCTCCAACACAAAACAGAGCATTTGTCCATCCATTAAAAAAAGAAAAGGAGGTTATTGCTAAATCCAGTCCACACGAAAAAAGGAGAAAACAAAGTTCCCCATATAGCCATGGGTCCATCACAGAACGGGCCATATATCCATGCAGAAAAGTAGGAAAAAAAAGAAATAATTTGCAATTGTCAAGTCCAGGCCCCAAAAAAATAAATATTAGATGGGGCATTGTCCTTCCCAGTTACCGGTATCCAAAAGCCAAGTTCCATGTAAATAAGGAGACAAAAACCCAGGATATCCATGCAAAATGCACATAGAGAGGATCAAGATCTATCCTTCTGATTAAAAAAAAACGATAGCCCATGTCCATGCCATTCCCATTCCCAGGACAGAACAAAAGAAAAATGGGGGATGCGAATTTGATTCACCACCAGAAGCTTCGCACCATTGCTTTCATAGAATGAAAGCGAACAGGAGGCAAATATTTAATTTGTGCATTGCGTGACCATAACCTGAATGAAAAGTATGCTTTAGGGTGACTTTAAATTAGAGTTTTACGGTACTGTAGAGTACTTGGAAAGACAGAACAGACCAGAAGAATTGATCGAGAAAATTAAAGAAGAGCGTTATCGTTTTGATACTTTTTAATAACTGTTCAAAAATGATACCAGTAAGCGGTAACTACATAATCTGATCTTGCCCGGTCTTGAAAAAGGTTTTGAAAATGAATTGAGGTTGAGATTGAGAAAGGAAAATAGAATATTCATAGCTGAAGACAAGTCCCATATAGATCCATTATAATTTGAATAGGTTTCATGACCCTGCGTGCCGATCCATTCGTGATGCAAGACCCGTTCTCTTGATTCCCGAAAAGCTAACGGAAATATTATTTAAATCAGAAGTCATGCCTTTTCTGAGTGATCTTCACCTGCGTGAACAGAAGGGCAAACGAGAGGCAGTAATTTTGCAGATGAAGTGCAAGGAGAAAGCGGGAAGGGTGTTGACAGGTGTTGGGCCCTGCCATGTCTGATCTAGGTCTTTGGGCTGCATAATTGCATGGTGGCAGAATGGAGACAGGCGCTGCAGCAGCAGTGTTACTGGGAGAGTTGGCCTTTCAACCATCCTGTCACTTTAACTCTCATAACTCTCAGTAGTGAGCTAATTACTGCACAGCTCATGTTTTATGTATATAGGCTACTGTATTTTTTGTATACATTCCAGCAGGTGAACAGGGGGACATAGTTTTCCATACTAACACCCACCCTTTCCCCTCAGGCAAACAGCAGCAGGGCCAGGACCATGCAGGCAAACAGCCACTCAGGGCAAAATGTTTTCGTCATGGAAATAAAATATTTATGAATCCCTGACTTTCTAAGGACCTACCTTAGATTAACACTGTGAAAGGAAATACAGCTTAATTATTCCCCCATTCATTTAAAAATAAAACTGTTATGAATCATTATCAGCTGTAATGTCCTTTGACAGTGTACAAGAGCTTGTTCATTCTTTTTTTTAAAGATTTATTTATTGACAAATATCAATATACATATGCAATCAATCAAGAGCTTGCATTGTTCATTCTTAAACAACATTATTTTTCCATATGATTAGGCTATTATTTGGTATATTTGCAAAGATCAATTTACAATTTAGGTATATAGCAGACGCTCTTAATGGAGAGCGATTTACAATAAGCAATACAATAAGCAAGGTAATACATCAATACATCAACATCAATGCATCAAATGCATAGAAATATCAATATAGAAGAAAATAACGTAGGTAGACCAAGCACCTAATCAGTAAACAACTTTATATAATACCTAAGAATGCTATCTAGCCTTGTCATTAAGGGTAGGCGAGTGCTACGGTAAGTGCTATGGGCTTAGGTGGAGTCTGAAGAGGTGAGTGTTCAGGCCACGGCAGAAGCTAGACAGTGAGTCTGTCGTTCTAAGTGCGACAGGGAGATCATTCTAATTAAATATGCGTGCATGCAAGTAGAATTAGAAGTGGACCATTCTTGATTTGGCTGCAACAAACCACACCATACTCAGTGTTATTATAATGGCAGAAATTACTGAGACAACAATAATGATGACCCAAAGACAAACTGGTTTGTCTGGGCTTGGCTGAAGCCTGATATTGCTGACAATTAAATACATTTGTCAATGCATAGTGTAACATGAATTAACTTTTTAAAATATCCTCAGAGAAATGGATGTATTACTGCATTAATGCTTAACACATTTGAAATGATGCTGGAATTGGGCCCCCTCCAAGCACACTCTGGACTTGTCTGATGACAATCAGATATGCAGCTGTGTGGTTGCTACATCATGCCAGAAACTCATAGCCCCGCACATGGTGGACTCGGATAATGCTTTGATTGGGGCATTGATTTAGGTTCAGATGCACTGCACTATATAAAAACCTTGAAGAAGCCTGAAACCAAAATTACAACAATAATAACTAGAAACAGTGCTCTTCCGAGTGCTCTTCCGAACAAGGAAATATCAGCCAATTAGGGTGGAATATGAAATATCAGACAGATCGGTCTTGATCACATGACCATAGAGATACTGTGTAGTGATTTGTGTGATTGTTGGATAAAATCTGATGGATTAATATCAAAGAATGTGTTTTACATAAGTTTGCCTCCTGGTGGCGCTATAATTTCAAGGTAATTTCAAGCTGCATTCATGATTTGAGGCATTTTGTTCAAAACTGAGTAATCCTGCACATTTTGGAGGCCAATTTTAGCCAATCAGGATGGAATATGGTAAATCAAACCGATCCATGTTGATCACATGACTGTGGAGATACTGTATACCGATTTGCATGATTTGTGGACAAAATCAAAGATGTGTTTTGCAAACATCGGCCTCATGGTGGCGCTAGAACAAGACCATGTGAAAAATGTGGAGCAGAGGTTCTGAATTGGAATCCAGGGAGTGTGTGTGCACAGTTTGGCTGCGACTGGGCCAACGGCGCCGGAGATTAGCTGGAAACAAACTAATGGGACGGACACACGCGGACACACGGACACACACGGACGGATGGACGGACAGGGGCGAAAACGTACTCTCCTGGTGGAGACAACAACTTATCCTTTAATTAAAGAAAACAAATTAATAATTATTAGCCATAATAAATTGAATTACATTATAGATTATGACAAAACTATTAGAATCAATCATTTGGTAAATTCCCTCTTTGGCTTTTCAGATGAGACTCTACCCTGTTTTGCTTGTACCTTGAAAATTGATTTTACTGCAATGACTGTGAAGCAATTTCCATTTTCAATCTAGTGTAACAACAGAAGCAGAATGTTCCAAGGGTCCCCATTAAACACACTTACTTTGACTATTGAAGTTTCATTATTTGTTATAAAGTACACCCACAGAGGAGAAACAAAGGGCCGACTCCCATTGTGGGCCTGACTGTGTAACTCAGAGAACAAGGGGCCTCATGAAGTAAACAACAGGGAAAACGCCAGGGAAATCACCAAGTTTTCCTGTGTGCAGCTATGGTCAGAACTCTGTATTGTAAACTAGAAGCAGTGCTCTTACGAGCACAGGTCTCCAGCAGGCCAGGTGTCCTGGTGGTGCTATAATAGGCCAATGTAAAAAGGGTGGCATGCGTGCTTCGCCAATCTTAGACCTTTCATGGCAGTCGGACGCTGCATGCATGATTTGAGGCATTGTGTTCCAAAAATGTGTTTTGCTAAAGTCTACCTGCTGGTAGCGCTATAACAGGCCAATGTGAAAAGGGTAGAATTTGTTCCTTGACGTAGTGGGAATATGTGTGGCAAATTTCACGGTAATCACAAGCTGCGTTGATGATTTGAGGCATTTTGTTCAAAAACAGAGCAATCCTGCAAACTTTGGAAGCCATATTAGCCAATTAGGATGGAATATGAAATATCAGTTGGATCGGACTTGATCACATGACTACAGAAGATACTGTGTACTGATTTGCATGATTGTTGGAGAAAAGTAATAGCAATGAATGTGTTTTACATAAGTTTACATAAGCTATAAAAGGCAAATGTGAAAAATGCAGGGCAAAGGTTTATCCTTAGCCTCTAGGAAGGGAGTGCGCATACAAAGTTTTCCACTTATCGGTGGAGTTAAAGGTACAAACACTAATTGCCCTGTTATAGCGCCACCATGAGGCTGATTTGAGAAATTTGAAGTGGCATTTCTTCCTCTGTCTAGTGGGGGCGTGTGTGCCCAATTTCACCAAGATTGCACGCTGTGTTCATGATTTGAGGCATTTTGTTCAAAACGGAGCAATCCTGCAAACTTTGGAAGCCAATTGCAGCCAATCAGGATGGAATATGGAAAATAGGACAGATCCATGTTGATCACATGACTGTAGAGATACTGTCTACCAATTTGTAGGATTTGTGGACAAAATCTCTAAGAGTAGTGTACAGAAATGTGTTTTGCAAACATCGGCCTCATGGTGGTGCTAGAACAGGGATATTTGAAAAATGTGGGGCAGAGGTTCTGAAGTGGCATCCAGGGAGTGTGTGCTCATTTTGGCAGCGACCGGGCCAACAGCGCCGGAGATTAGCTGGTAACAAACTGGATGGACGCACGGACACACGCACGCACGCACGCACGCACGGACGGACGGACGGACAGGGGCTAAAACTGACTCTCCCCCTTGCCTCGGCTGGTGGAGACAACAACAAATTATTTCCGTGTTTTGATTTGTCACTGATCAGTAGCTGTAGCATGTTGCATGCATTTCATATTAACAGAGATTCCAGCATGTGAAAGATCACATCCTAGTGGTGCTCAGCAATGAACAAAAACATAAAACAGAATAAATAGTATTGTTTAACTTCAAGTTGAAACTTTACTTTCTTGGAGTAACGAGCCCAAGTAGAGACCATGAGACGTAGATGAAATCCAAATCCCCTCCTCTCCTCCTGTAGTCCATGATCAGCTTCTTGGTCTTGTCAACGTTGAGAGAGGTTGTTCTCCTTGCACCACATTGTCAGGTTGTCGACTTCATCGTTGTCAGTGTTTAGGCCTCATTGTCGTGTTGTCTGTGAAATGATCACAACGTTTGAGCTGTGCATGGCCACACAGTTATGTGACTATTAGCTCCTTAACATGCTTCTTAAAGCGTTTTCTCTCAATGGGAGTAGAGTTCCCATTGAGAGAACTTACAATCATGTAACAATGTTACATTGACTTTTTCAGCAGCAGAACAATGATGGACAACTTGAAGCAAGAGGCGACTACACACTTCTTATTCTTCTGGCTTCTGGTAGCTGCTCGCATACAGTACAATTATAACCACTGCTAATGACCTAAGGTGACCATGAAAGAGGTGTATGGCAGGATCATATCCAGCAGGTAGGGGATTGCCATTCATCCCCTACCTGCTAGATATGATCCAGCCCTGTCCTGAACCCCCTCCTGCACACTTCGATCAGCAACCACTGTTGTGTGGGGCCGCATGCAGTGACTGGTTTAAGTAGCTGTCTTGGAATCATAATCTTAAAACCAAGTCATGCACTTCCACTATTACAAGCTATTATCACTATGCTCCATTACAGGCCTGCCTGATCTGTCTCTGTCCTGCTATGGTACCAGGTTTCTCCTGATTTCAGTGGTTATATTATATTGATGACATGTTTTTTGGGCTGTTTTTGGAGTTACAATAGTTATCAGCCTCTCCTCAGACTGACATATTATAAAGCTAACAATGATGAGTGGCATCACTCACTGTTGCAAACGTTGAATGGAATTTGACATAGACTGAACAGAGGCCAACTTGACTGCTTTCCGTAAAACAAATGAAGCACCATGCAATTAAATAAGTAGGCTATGTTTGGCACAAGGACTGGTAAGCAATTAAGAACCAGCACACTAAAAATGAGACAGGTACTCCATAAAGCTGAGCTGACTGGCACTGGCTGCTGACTAATACACCATGCAATGGGAGTGGGTGGTAGCCGGAGGGAATGTTCATGCTCAAGTGACTTTTTCGAGAGGTATAAGATAATAGAATTATCTTTTAACCCTTTGTGTTGCTAATACAATTGTTCTGCATTTCTGTAACAAGACAGGTTTAATAATGCCGTGGATCTATTGCCCCTGGAGGTTGTGTCCTGTGAGCCTTTAGTTTGGTCTAAGCTTTGCATGATTTGATTTGTAGCAAGGTATTGTGTGCAAAATGATAATAAAAGCCACAAGCACTCAGCTTAGACGTTAGTCATATCCAAATTTGGGCGCAGTTTCAGCCTGATCAGAGCCCCTTTGACGTACACTATAAAATAGAAAACATAGACGAAAAGTGTGAGTGTGAGTGTGAGTGTGTGTGTGTGTGTGTGGTGTGGGGGGGGGGGGTATCCTGACTATCCTCCCTGTAGCAACCACCATCTGTGCCCCTGCTCCCTACTGCTACACATTTAAATTAGTCCATTGTCATTGTGTTTCATTTGTCTATGTAAATGGCACCATATTCCCACACCTCTTAATTCAGGTTGGGGAAAGATTATGAGCAGATTTAGCAATTGCATTGCTCATCCAGTACAGTACGGTACTACTGGCTAATGTGAAGTGAAATGAAGCTAGGATCCATATGAAGCGAAGGCACGATTTCCCTCCCTTCTGACTGACTAAACATTTAGCTGTAATATAATTGGGTTGCAACAAAGTGATGGGGCGTGAATAAAAATGTTAATGAGCCCTTTGATCCGATTCAGATGTGTTCACTTCTGGCTTTGTAGGCCTCCATCAGGGATAGATTGTTAGATTGCCATGATTGTTTGGTGAATCGCGAAGGGCACAATCTTTACCGCTTCAGTTTAAGTCTTAGTGATGTGGCAGGCAGCCCCCTGGCTGCCCGTGTGCACAATTTGAAAGGTGCTGTTCTCCAAAAGCATCACTGGTGATGTAAACTTCACTACATTATAATAATTATTATTATTATGACCTTTATTGAAAGGATATCATCTTATTTTTGAGAGGGTCCCCATTACAAAAATACAGAAAATACAACGGACAGAACAATACAACAAATACATCCATGCATATTCAACAAAGACATTTGACGAAAACAAACAAAAGCTCTCCCAAAACTGGCCGCTCCCACCCACCTGATCACCCACGCAGAGTAACAGACATGCATTAATGTACAGTATCCATGAAAGCTAAATGAGCAGGACATACATGTACATACAGTAGCAAGCATAAGCCATACCCTTACAAATACAAATAATACAGACAAGCACAATATGATTCACAGGATGAATTTTAGAAGAAGTTAACGATCAGGGGCAATTAGAAGCAGGAACAGGATATTTGAAGATGAGTAAAGATGGATTCTTTAAAGATATTAAAAGAGGTAATGGATCTAAGGGAGCTGTTCGAATCATTTGGGGCTTTAAATTTGAAAGCACCTCGACCAACTTCTTTACTGATTTTGGTGGGGACAATGAAATAGGGATTACTTAGTCTGTCGTAAATTGTATGGTGAGCTGAAGGGGCGTAAATAAATATTGTTTCAGATAGTGGATAGTTAAAGTGTATGCATTTAAAAACAAACAGAAGCCAGCGAGAGTGTCTTCTGGAATTGAGGATTAACCAGTTAAGTGACTCATACATAGCACAGTGGTGGGTTCTGTAAGGACACCTCAACATGAATGAAGATTGTGATATATATTACATTAAGTGGATAGAAATAGGTCCATCGGAGATGCAGTGGGGTAAAAGGCAGCCTGCAAGCGGCAAGTGCAACATTCCAGTGCAAGCGGTGCAGGGGAGAAGTCCCACAACCAGGTGCAGCCGAGCAAGAGGGGCTTGTAGTGGACGGGGAGACGTATGCGGTGGTGAACAGTTTCTGCTACCTGGGAGACATGCTGAACGCTGATGGGGGGGTGGACCTAGCGGTGACCACAAGGGTGAGAAGTGGGTGGCATGACATATGGAAGTGAGACATGGGCCCTGAGGGTGGAGCATGAAGACAAGCTGAGGATGATTAGATGGATGTGTGGCGTGTCACTGAGGGACAGAAAGACCAGTGCAGAGCTGAGACAGATGGAGGCTATTGCGGATGTGGTGAGGAGAGGCAGACTGCGATGGTACGGACACGTAGTGAGGAAGGAAGAGAATGGTTTGGGTGAAGAAAGTTATGTCGTTTAACGTAGAGGGGACAAGACCCAGTGGCCGGCCTAAGAAGACCTGGCAGACGACTGTGGTGGCTGACATGAGGGCACTCGGCATCGGAAGTCAAAAACGCACGCACATCTTACAAAAAACCTTCCGGGTGCTGAGCAAAAATACGTACAGAGCAATGAAGGAGGAGGCCTGCACACCGTCTTAAGCTCCCAGGGAGTCATTTATTGGCAACGTTTCGACCCGCAGTGGGTCTTCGTCAGGCATGAACACATGAGGGCACTCGGCATCGACCATGAGGTGGCCATGGACCGTTCCCGGTGGAAGAAAGCCATAGCGAGAAGCCTGTCCAACCCAGCGGTGCCTGGAACGCGGACTTAAAACAGATGATGAGAGATTTGTTTACCTTACTATATCTGATCACAATACCTGATCAAAATGTTCCTTTGTTGTTTCTTCCTGGGTGTTCCATTGCATAGCCTACAATGCAATAATGATTTTTTTTTCCCCCAGCAAATCTTTATGCTGTGCGCACTTGCAACAAAGTCGGCCCTGTTTGATTTTTTTTAAGCCACAGAAACAATACATTTCAAACACTGATCTCGTCCTTACCCTACCATCCGAGCTGTTGTTGGTGGTTCTGTCCCTGAGGTACCTTAGAAGATCTGCTGAATAATCATCAAAGTGTGAGAGCAGGGCACTCACACCGGTAGACCCCGGTATAGCTGCTGACATCTCAGAGCAGCAGCGTTGAGCCTGTCAACTGTTGCGGTGGTAAAAGGCCCTGCCTGCCGCCTGGCCCGGCTCTATCTTCCTCTTCATCAGAGGCTTGCGTCTACCCACCCTCCCCCCTCTCTCGCTCCTTCTGTGTTCAGCAGAGCTGTAACCTGTCGCCACTGATGAATGGAGGTTGTCAGCGCCAATGGCCGCCACCATGGGCACAGATGGATGATAGCGGCTTGTTAAAGTGCGTCTGCGTCAGAGTGGCCGTCACTCCCAAGGTGAACAGTAGCCAGCAGATGTACAGTACAGTACCGCAATGGTCATTGTTTCCACATTGTATTTCCCCTTTTTTTTTTCTTTTCTTTTTCATATTGTGTTTGTTCCAGTTATGCCACAGGCGGGGAAAGAGCCACAGTCATACAGGAGTAACAACAAGTCAGACATTTACAGTATCCATTTACCAGCAATAGCTGTGGGGCCTATTTCTGGAGTGTAAGCATAATAAATGCAAGGTATATCAGTTTCACTTTTGCTTTTAGGCACGAGTGTGTGTGTGTGTGTGTGTGTGTGTGTGTGTGTGTGTGTGTGTGTGTGTGTGTGTGTGTGTGTGTGTGTGTGTGTGTGTGTGTGTCTTCTTAAATATGAATGATGACTAATTAATGATCACTGATGTGTCAAACAATGCCACACATTGTCACATTGTCCACAGAATTCACTTATGTGTTGTACTATTTCTAGTAATTGCACAGCTAATTGCATGGCTAATTGAGAAGTATTCAGAATTAATTAGTAATCATTCTCCCAGATGCAAAAAACTATTTCCAATTATGTACAGTTATTAATCCACCCCTGATCATACCACTTACTGTAGCTGCAGTAAGCAGTGGATCAAAGGAAAATGAATGCATTGAGCGTATAATTTCTTGCCAAAATATTTTAGTTCTTTAGTACTTGTTTTTCAGTCCATAAGCAACACGCATACAGTACTAAACCTGAGGGAAACCTGAGGGAACCATACATGGGCCATGCCCATGTATGGGTATATACTGATGTACTGATGACATCAGATATATCCATATATGGGTATAAAAGGGACACAGGCAGACATACAGACAAGAGATCTCCATGTATGGAAATAAAAGGTATGAAGACACACAGATGGGTACAACGGGTACTCTGACAATGGGTACAACAGGTACAACGGGTCATAGCCGGGGACCCAGTCACCAAAATGGGAGGGGACGTGATTTTCTGCTGTACTTTTTATTTCTGTTTTATCTATTAGTTTGGTCATTAAGGTCCACAGAATGAGAGGCCTGCTCTGCTGGAAACATCGCGAAAGAAAGTTATGGCCATCTGTATATTCACTGTCCCATTGACTCCACTAGAAATATTTAAAAAAGGAAAAAAAGTCTGCTTTAATTAGCATGTGAGGGGTCAAACTGGGGGGTTTTCAAGATCCTGAATCCATTGCAAGCATTTGTTTTGCATGAAAAACAATCCTTGGGCTAGATTTCGGCCCCCCAATTACTTTGAAAAGTGATGAGTCATCACCTTTTTTCCACTTTTCACAGTTTTGGGCTGCTGAAAGTTAACCCAAGGAATGTTTTTCATGCAAAACAAATGCTTGAAATGGATTCAGAATCATGAAAAACCCCTAGTTTGACCCCTCACATGCTACTTAAAGCACATGTATTTTATTTTTTAAATATTTCTAGTGGAGTCAATGGGACAGTGAATATACAAATGGCCATAACTTTTTTTCACAACGTTTCCGGCCTCTCATTCTGTGGACCTTAATGACCAAACTAATAGATAAAACAGAAATAAAAAGTACGGCAGAAAATCACATGTCCTACCCTATTCCTTGGGCTTTTGGGCTTGTGGGTCCCTGGCTATCAGTATTGCTTAACCAGGTGGAGCATGCAACAACATGTGTTGTTCCCGACTATCATTCCTGAGTAGGCCGGTAAGAAAATAGACAATACATAAATTATAATAATAATGATAATAATAATAACTAGAACTGCACTCTGTCGAGGTGCCAACTTGTGCCTCACGTACAAGCAGGCCACACATGGACTACTTGTGCGCAAGCAGAGCGTGCCACGGGGTGTGTGCTGCTGGCCTCATTGGCTGTTAATGAAGACATTACCAAGAACGCTACTGACATCATCAGTGGCATCACCCTGAATGCTGGTCCCTCATTGGCTGTTAATGATGAGACACCGACATACACACACACACCAACATACACACCTACATACATTCCCAGAATCTCAGCCGTTTCAGGGCTACGTCTTCATACATACAGAGCCGATTATAAATGTTTTATACAATGATGATGAAAAACAGACAAGGCTTGTACAAAAATATTAAGGGAAGCAAACAGCATTAAAACAAAATGTGTTTTAAATTATCAATAGGCCTTTACATATTTAATATGTAAAGGCCTATTGATAGAGGGAAATGATTTAGCAAGCCTCCGGCAAGTCATTCCCAAGCACAGGGGTTAATAACTCTCAAATGTAATTAAGAATGTAATTAAGATTAAGGGTCTTTTGTAATCGCGAACGGACCACAGCGTGCATGCAGATCGTGCACGTGCATGATGAACATGCACGCACATGCCCACGTTAAAAAATAAGAAAAACGTGTGCGCGATTTTTTGCGACCGTAGGTCGCAGTTACTTTTACACTCTCATACTATCCAAACCTCCACCAGCCGTCAGTCTGTCCTTCCTTCCGTCACGTCACGTCACGTCACTCGTCACACGTCACACTTTCCCCCTACTCGTATCTCCGCCACCGTTGCCCCGATCCATGCCAAAATTTCCACACAAACTCCTTGTCTGCCAAACTACAACCTCCAAGGACCCCCGGAGCTCCAGGGTCCCTGGGGGACCCCCAGGTGTAAAAAATTACCAAATGTGCAAAAATGACCACCCCAACGGGGCTGCTCACGGGGAATTCCCGGGGACCACCGACTCCTGGTGCTCCAGAACGGATGCAAAAGTGGTGGCGCCCCCAGTGGAGGACCCCCTCCACTGCAGCTCACATAAAATGCCTTAACTCGGGCTAGGAGCGACCGGGAGAGCCGGGGCCGGTACCTATTCGTCCGCCTCGGCGGCGCGGAGACCCCACCCCTCATTTCTCACATGGCCCTCTTCTAGCGCCACCAGATTCTTGCAAAACACATTTTTGGACACTGCTCCTACAATTTTTGCCCTAAAATCACGCAAATCGGTACACAGTATGTCTACACTCATGTCATCAACTTGGATCTGTCCCATATAGCGCCACCTTCAGGCCGATTTTTTAAAACACATTTTTGGACACTGCTCCTACAATCTTTGCCCTAAAATCACGCAAATCGCTACACAGTATGTCTACACTCATCTCATCAACATGGATCTGTCCCATATAGCGCCACCTTCAGGCCGATTTTTTAAAACACATTTTTGGACACTGCTCCTACAGATTTTGCCCTGAAATCACGCAAATCGGTACACACTATGTCTACACTCATCTCATCGACATGGATCTGTCCCATTTAGCGCCACCTTCAGGCCGATTTTTTTAAACACATTTTTCGACACTGCTCCTACAGATTTTGCCCTAAAATCACACAAATCGCACAGTATCTCTACAGTCATGTAATCAAAATGCATCTGTCCCATCTAGCGCCACCATCAGGATGATTTTGCTAAAACAAACTTTTGGCCTATTTTGTGGAGATAAGCGACCAACGGTCGCTTATCTCCCGATTAGGGAGTCTTACTGGTTTATGTGCTAGTAGCAGTGTTCTATACAATTTTAGTAGCAAGTTGTATATTGTTGCGACCGTCAGGTCGCAGTTACTATCAAAACCTCCATTGGCTGTCCGTCAGTCAGTCAGTCAGACAGACAGACAGACAGTCAGACAGTCAGTCAGTCAGTCAGTCAGTCAGTCAGTCAGTCAGTCAGTCAGTCAGTCAGTCAGTCAGTCAGTCAGTCAGTCAGTCTGTCACGTCACGTCACGTCACGTCACGTCACGTCACACTTTTGCCCTACTCATATCTCCGCCACCGTTGCCCCTATCCATGCCAAACTTTGCACACACACTCCTTGCCTGATGACCAAATGACCACCCCAACGGGGCTGCTCATGGGGAATTCCCGGGGACCACCGACTCCTGGTGCTCCAGAACGGATGCAAAAGTGGAGGACCCCCGCCACTGCAGCCCGCTAAAAAGGTGTAACCCGGCCCCCCAGCGTCCGGGAGAGACGGGGCCGGCACCCAGGGGGGTGCAGGGGGCCCAGCCACCGCCGGGGCCCCCCGCGGACCCCCACGCCGCCGGGAAAGAAATATGGGAAAATAGTCAAAAGTAGTCAATCATACATGTGACCTGACGGTCGCTTATCTCACGATTAGGGAGTCTTACTGGTCTTATATAAAATATCATGTTTGTTTTAATTGCAATTAAATTGCAACCAGTAGCCCTGTCTACTTTCAAATATCAGAAGGAGCGAATACACTTCCCGGCACAGATGCGAGAAGAGTTTTCCAGAAGTTTTGAAATGAATGGCAATTTAGTAAATGCTTAATTGGCCTGTAATAATTATTACAATTGGGTGGGTCAAGACCAAGCTTTTTTGGGGAAGAGGCTGAACAAAAGTACTCTTAAAATAATCAAGGACACAATTGAAAGATAGGGAGCTATTAATAATAGAACGGGGCAACTTCTAACATATTTATGAGAAATGTGGAAGTTATAACATCAACGGGGCTCGAGGATGGTTTCATGTGAACCACTGTATTTATGAGATCAATAACAGAGATTGGCATAAACTGTCTTAAAGTCATACAGTCAAGGGCAAGGTACATCACTGAGTGATATTGGAGCAGAGAGCATAGTTCTGATACCTTCAACCTTGTCAGTAAAAGGTACTTAGGACTTTATTCACTTGAAGATTTACACATTAAAATGCACCAGTTTTACAGTAAGAGACGGTCAACGGTGTGAAAGAAACATTTGATGTTTATTGTCATTATTATATCTGAATCATCACTTGGCTCTCTCATTGTTTACCAACATATTGTAAGACCTTAAACTGTGAACCTGGAACCTTATGTGTTCAATCCCATTAAACTTTCTTGTAAAACTGCAGATGTTCTCACTGATCCAAGGATATATGACCTCTAGATTTAGATTTAACAGCTGCTACAGTATCTAAAGTCGGGTGTGGTAGAATAAAACTGTTAAAGAGGAAGACCACCCATTTTCAATATTGAACTGTGTCATTAATATACCTTAGAGGAGTTGTGTTGAAATAGAAAAAAATGTTCTCCCCCTTCTGTGTTGCCTAGAACTGGAGGATTGATTTTGGGGTTTGTATTGTAAAGTACAATGTGTGATGTCATCAAGTTGTAATTTACAATACAAACCCCAAAATCAATCCTCCAGTTCTAGGCAACACAGAAGGGGGGGAACTTTTTTTCTATTTCCACACAACTCCTCTAAGGTATATTAATGACATATTTCAATATTGAAAATGGGTGGTCTTCCCCTTTACTACCTTCCACATCAGAAGATTGGTCAGTTAACACAAGCCAAAGAGGAAAGTGTTGAGGCTGTGTTTTCATTAGAAATGACAGAATGTGTCTGGTCTATTGTGAGATGTTGAAATGCAGAATACATTTTAATTGGATTAGCAAATCAGACACACAGGGCAAATACTCATACAATTATACAATTATGTAAATACAAAGTTAAAAGCTAAAATATGCATGTTATGTGTCAGAGGTCAAAAGACAGCGATATTTTAAAAGTCAATAGCAGGAGAAGACAAGCTCGAAACTATTCCTGATGGACTGACCTGCCTGGTGACTGATTTGGCCTGCAGCCTATTGTGACGAACGCACAAGGAACAAATTGTTCCTTGTGCGTTCGTCACAATAGTATGACTCTCTTACAGTATATCTAGGCTACTCAAACGCATAGACTGGCTGCTATCAGTAGTTGACAGGCAATGTACGGATGGGTGGGTATGTTTTGGTTCAGTGCTTGCCTGTAGTGAAACAATTGGCCAAAAAAACATCAATCGCTTCGCCTTGCTAGGCTTCTATGGTTCCCAATTAGGCCCTACTCAATTCAAAACTGTTTTGCAAAGTTGTAAAACTGGTCGACAGAGGAAAGAAGGAAACATGTGAATAGAAGGAATAAGCCAGAAATCTAAATACTGTAGATGACATTAGATGTGCTGAGAGAAAGATAGAAAAAGTGCGTAAGTAGAGGAAAAGGGAAAAGAACAGAGAAAACATTCAAAGATTATAACAATGGAAGAGACAGACAGACCAAATTATTTTGGGGGGGGTCCCCAGATGATTAACTTAATGTGCAACATTGCTTTCTCACTCAACAGTAAACAAACCAACATAAGGTTTAAGTGTATAGATAGAGGGTATATGCACATTTCTAAAGTGTCAATTTAAGGACCTTTTAATACCTCTAAAATGACAAATTAAACAATGGACAATTTGACAAACTAGAAGCTGGGCCGCCCTTCGGGCGGCCCAGCGTCTAGTCGGCGACCTGGCCACTCGGAACAATGTAAATAGGGAATGAATGCCCCGCCCTTTAATGCAAACCCCATTATACCTGTTTTCATAGGACCCGTTTTGACCATTTGTCTGCCTGTGTCCATTTTTGCCCATATATGGAGATATCTGTATCTGTCTGTCGGTGTCCATTTTATGTCCATATATGGAGATCACTGCAGTTATAGTTCTGGGTCCATTTTATGCCCATATATGCCCATATATGGAGATATCTGTCTATCTGCATCCATTTTATGCCCATATATGGAGATCTCTGTATCTGTCTGTCTGTGTCCCTTTTATGCCCGTATATGGAGATCTTTGTGATTCTGCATCCATTGTATGCCCATATATGCCATATATGGAGATATCTGTTTATCTGCGTCCATTTTATGCCCATATATGAGATTTCTGTCGCTTTTTCAAACAATCGTGGGTCGGGTCGGGTTGAGGCCGAGCACTGCACTACCTGCTGCGGTGGGGAACGCACGTGCCGAATTTGAAATAGGGAATGAATGCCCCACCCTTTAATGCAAACCCCATGAATGCCCCACCCTTTAATGCAAACCCCAATATACCTGTTGTCATAGGACCCGTTTTGACCATCTGTTTGTCTTTGTCCACTTATGCCCATATATGAAGATCTCTGCACACACAGTACCGGTTGCGGAAAACTCTGATGTCAGACTTTATGCCCATATCTGGAGAACGCGCGTGCCGGTGGGAAGAAGGGTTCTCGAGATACGCGGATTACATACATACATACACATTCACAGAGATTTTGTGTTGACTCATGTGGCGTACGTGATGTCAGAGCCTTTTATGAAGTGATGTCACAATGACTCAGCGCTTGCGCCGATTTCCTCCGGAACAGCCTGATGTCAACAATCAGCTCCGCATAAGGAGATTCCGAACGTTTCGCGCCGGTTTCGGAAAACCGCGAGTCGGGTCGGGTCGAGGCCTGGCACTGCACTCCGCGCGGCGGCGGGGAACGCGCGTGCCGAATCTGAAGCCGGTGGGACGAACGGTTCTCGAGATACGCGGATTACAAACAAACAGACAGAGATTTGTCGCATTTATAGATAGATATTAGAAGCAGAAATTGTGAAAATAGCCGATCTACATGCTCACAGCGCCTCGCAACGAGCATGCAGATCTGCTATTTTCACAATAGAACTGTGTTATACAAAATGTAAAGCCTAAAATATGATTATTTTGGGGGTCGCTGCTTGAAAAGGTTGAGAACACAGAGAGCATGTGTGTGCTGATGCTGAGGCTGTAGAGGAGTGTTGTTGTGACTACATGGAGAAGTGGGATGTTGTTGTGCTGACTAATACTAAATAGATGTACTGGATCATTGAGACTGTTAAATTCAGAGCGTGGAATAGTAATGCATATAATAAAATCACACCCGTGTGAACTGAGCGGTGGTTTACCCCCCCCCCCCCCCTCCCCCCTTCCCCCCTGTTTGTGTGTGTGTGTGTGTGTGTGTGTGTGTGTGTGTGTGTGTGTGTGTGTGTGTGTGTGTGTGTGTGTGTGTGCGTGTGTGTGTGCTACACCACATTCTTGAGGCTACATACGGACGCACCCACCCACCCACATACACACACGTACCTCTACACACACGGCCACGTATAGGAGCGGCGTGACCACCGCTCAAAAAGAGGTGAGCATAAAAAGAGCATTTGTATAATGTTTGCAATGTTTGGTTTTAATTGTTTTTGTCATGCAAATGATGTTGATTTGCTCTCTGAACATCTGTTTCTCCTTTATGGCAATGAGCAATGTGGTTGTGAGACAGTCTGAATTGATGTCCCAGACTGGCCCTTCTAAGGGATCATCTATATGAATATTAAATTCATCAACTATGACAATGCTCATAGTTAAGTACTACCACAGAAGAAAGAAAATCAGACAAGTAAAGTGCACTCCTCTGAGCGCAGGTCTCCGTCAGGCCAGGGCCCACCAACTTATGAAATCTTACATTTATGGAATATGAATATGAAATAGGGCAGAGGTTCTTCTTTGGCCTCCCGGGTGTGTGCGTGCAAAGTTTCTAACTGACGGATAGACGGACAGACAGATGGATGGACGGACAGACAGGGCTGAAAACATAGCCTCTGCATGGCCTTCGGCCTTAAGTCTGGCCTGGCGGAGACAAAAATAACTTGATGTCACTCACAGATGGCAGGGTCGTTATATATGGAAATTTCATGCATATTGATGGTGCTGATTGCTTTCAGACTGTGTTCTTGATTATCAACCTGTGTTGATGTTTCGGAAAGATTTAACCAGCCAAGCATGTCACATCTAGGTCCTCACAAGGCAGTTCTCTGGTTGTGTTGCTTATTTCAAAAAATGTCTCTCATCAACAGAGACTAAAATTGAGATGAGATGTTGTGAGCTTAGATTGGCAATTTTCGCATGAATGTTCACCTATACTTTGTATAAGATTTGAGGGGCACGTCCACATTTTGGAAGGAAACACCCAAATTCCTCAGGGTGTTTCTTCAGTTTCTTGACCAGCTTTATTAAGCTGGTAAAAAAACGTACTTGCTCTCTTTATACTGTCGTCGACCTCCACATCTGGAAGAGGTCTAATCTCATTAGTAATATTTGTAACATATCAGCATACCTGCCTCACACACCCTGTGCCGGTGTTAAGTTTACTTTTTTATTTAATGATATTTTTAATTATTTGACTTGTCTTCATTGTGCAGTACTTTGGTTTAAATGTGGTTTAAAAACAAATAAACTCGACTTGTGCAAAATATATTTGAATCATTATGGATAAACTATACCTCAAGTGCTGGCTGCAGCCGATGTGGCGTTCTGGTTGTTGATTTTAATTTCTAGACTTTATTGCCACGTCAACACAGTTGCCTCAGTGCAGCTCTTAACACAGACATAAAGAACGCACACAAGTAAATACATTATGTGAAATAAGAGCAGCAATAAACAGTTATCACATTTATACATACTAGTAAATATGATAAAGTGCTGAAGTGCCGCAGTGCTGCAACTTCCGGTTTAAAGTGCTTGTTGCTTTGTGCTAGCTACTACCTACCTACAGTACTTACTTTTTGAGCGGTGGTCACACCGTCTCCTATACGTGGCCGTGTGTGTATGCGTCCGTCCGGCCGTCCGGCCGTGTATGTAGCCTCAAGCCTGCAGTACCTTTTCTGACCACACATGTTAAGGGAGGGGCGCTGTTGTTCTCACACACACACACACACACACACACACACACACACACACACACACACACACACACACACACACACACACACACACACACACACACACACACACACACACACACACACACAGGGGAGAAGGGTGGGTCAGCATGTGTGGTCAAGTATTATTATTATATTATTATTAACAAACTGAATGTTTTAGGGTCAAATAAATTAGAGTGTGTGAAGAAACTACAGCATTGTAAAGCACACTAACCCCGCTGCACCCACCCAGTAGTGCTGTTGCACAGCCTCCACGACCACCGCTCAGTTCACACGGGTGTGATTTTAAAGTGCTTGTTGGCTAATGCTTGCTCTACTGCTAAAAGTGCTTGTGCATTAGAATTCAAGTATCGAACAGCCTCAGGATATGTGCTATTCCTGAAGTGAGATGTCCCACACCTAAAACTCTGCAATCTGAATCTCCTTATGTAGGGGAGGGAATTGAAGAGGGAGCAAGCAGGATAAGAGGAGTCAGCGATCACTTTCTGCATCTTGCGTCTTATACTGCGCATGTGGTATGTACAGTAGTATGGAGGACACAGGGTGGAGGTCACAGCCAATTATCTAATATCTTATAAACTATTTATTTTTATATACTATTTATTATACTTTTATTTTTAGAGCAGTGCTCCTGGAAGGAGCTAAGCTCCAACATCTGGCTTTGTCCGGTTCACAAAGAATCTCCGGTCCCCCAAGAATGTCCGGACCCCAAAAAAGTGAAGCGTGGCCTACATCTGGCCTAGATATGGCCTACATCTTGGCATGAAAGGCTCAAAGTTTGTTGTACGCCCAGGTCCCATTGGCCAAGCTTCGCAGGACGCACTGGGATTGGCCAGCATGACGCAGAACTCACAAATAAAACCGATCAGCGCTCACTTCACACTAGGTGTGATTTTTTACTCATTTTATCGATCTACTGTATATGTCTGTCTGTCTACAGTATCTATCTTACTATTATTCATACAGGGTTACTTTCCAACTATCCCCTTAAGTGCAGCTTTTACTGTATGTGGCCATACCACACTGTAACTGAGAATGCGAGGAGGACACCCTCTCCATCTGATCTGATGGCCATTTGGGGAGAACCACTTCACCCCTCCAAAACAAAAAAAAATACTACTTTTATGAGGACATATTCATGGAGATACAGTATCATGCACACTACTACCCGTGCAGCATGATTAATTGTTTATCAGCCTGCACATCTGATTCCAAAATGTATAGGCCTACATAAATAATAATGTATCCTTCCCCCCTGAAATATTGCTGAAATATTACTTTAATGACTGTAGCCTTTAGTCGGCAGTTACAGCCTAGATTTGGATTTATGCATTGGGATCTGTCTCTGGACAATATTGGGAATTATTTATTCGCTTTTCATTACTAAATATGGAAATGATGCAGCATAACCCATCAGTTCAGTTCCCAAAGAGGTGCCCAACATTATCCTATGATTCCTAATTAGCTTGTGCTGAGCATGGCATGGCTTAGAATATTAATGTGAATTGTGGGATAATACACATACCGGTAGATGAAGAATAGTTAAATTGTGTATTATTGGTACAATTTGCCACGCACATGTATGAGTTAATGAATAACGTTCAATAGCCTAATGTGCATTTCACAAAAAAGCGTCACCAAATTTTCTGTGGTCATCAAATACTAATACTCATTATAAGATGGCACTTTTCTTTTCTACTCATCATCAGTCGGTCAGGTTTGGTTGTTTGGCATCTATTGCAGCATGCTAACTTTCCATGTTCAGAATGAACACATTTTTTAATTAATTAACTAACTAACTGTCCATACTAGCCTACCAATGAGATGCGAGTGAGTAAACAGAAGTTGTGCCATCTCTCATTTTTGCTATCACCTCTGTGCTAAACATCAATCAGGATGAGCCATAGAGTATATATATAATAGAGAGCGGACCAGCCCCGCCCCCAGCTATCATTTCAATGCAAGTGCTCAGTGGCGTTTTGAAGCATGCGGAAGTAGCTAATCCAGGTGCATTCTGGGGGAAATTGGCCACTACCTAGTGGCCAAAATGTTTGACGCCGAGACGTAATGACGTCACGAACGACGTCGACGTCCATTGAACCCTATTGTAGACCCCAGCGGCGCGCTCTTATGCTCGTGCATATATGTTTCACCCCGCCTGAAATTCCAGCTTTGGCCAGTAGGGCGGCCGCTTCAATGTTTACAAGCCGTTCTGGGGGCTTGGGATGAGCATGTTACAAGCATCTGTATGGAGGGGCGGGGCCACCAAGGGCCAGTGAGGAGATAGTAGCCAGGAGAATGAGGTTGGCCAGTCACTTCCAGGTATCATTACTGCAATATAATATACATATAAATGCACTGTTACAAGTAAGAGTCCGGAATTCAAAATGTACTTAAAGCACCAAAAGTAGAAGTAAAAAATGTTTGAAAATAGCAGATCTACAAGCTCACAAGGCGTCACATCGTGACACCTTAATTGTGAGCTTATATCGATCGGCTATTTTCAAACAGCCTAAGTAAATATAGGGCTAAAGTGGTTTATATGTATGTTTTATAGTACATTATAATTTTTATCTGTAAAGTAACTAGTAACTAAAGTTTTCAAATAATTGTAGTGGAGTAAAAGCACAATAATAGTATCTGAAATGTAGTAGAGTAGAAGTAAAAGTATTGGAAATTGGAAAAACTCAAGTAAAGTACAAATAACTCAAAAGTGTTCAGTATGGCTGTCACACAGACTTCGATCGCATGGGCGTGCCACTCCCATCTACGTGGATATATAAAGGAAGTTGCAGGGCCGTTAAGTACTGGAGAGCTAGTTCTATTGTAATTCTATTGCATTCTGTAATTCTTGGAACGTGTTTTGCATTTGTTCCTAAAGCAGTGTTTCTCAGCCTTTTTTCTGCATGGGCACACTTTTCCCATGGATGTCCCAAGAATCCATGGGCACACCAACATAATACGGGGGTGTAAATATCGTCACTGTCGGGAAGAAACCTTGTATCTCCAAGTTTCAAATTCTTAAGTTTCTTCGCAAAGTAAAGCCCTGCTTCATTATACAAGGCTTTCGCACAACAGTAGTGAAAACAGCAGATCTACAAGCACACAACGCCTCGCGGTGCGAGGCGTTGTGTGCTTGTAGATCGGCTGTTTTCACTAGTTTAAATCATTTTGAAAATGATAAATATAATACTGCTTTCAAGCAGTTTCAAGGGGCACACTTGACCCTTCTCAGGGGCACACCAAAGGTCCCCAGGCACAGTGGTTGAGAAACACTGTCCTAAAGCATTCATATAGGCCTACTGTGTTTCAAAACAAACTATATACCTCTGCTCCACAAAGACATTTGTACACAAAGAACATTGCCTTAGTTCCATGAAAAAGGAATTTGCCTGTGATATAACACTGCATGCATCTAATAAAAACTCTCAGAAGTTCCCATTTCCTCTGCAGTATACCCTGGGTACTGTAGGCTGCCCGTCATGAAGATCACAATCCCATGCATTATGAATGAAATCAATTGATGTGTATAAAATATTTATCTATTTTGATTTGATATACTACCTCTACATGCTGTAGCACTGAATCAAATCAGAAGAGAAAGCTAGGCCAGATAACTGACAGCTGAGTCTTAATCGATTCTCATGTAAGTCTTGAAAGCTTTTTAACCAGTGATGGTTTCTTTTACAACATCATTGAGTTACGTGATTTGGGGTTGCTCTTTTAAATATATTATACTTAAGAATTAACCTAATTATAACTCACATTCACACGCACGCACGCACGCACGCACGCACGCACGCACGCACGCACGCACGCACGCACGCACGCACACACACACACACACACACACACACACACACACACACACACACACACACACACACACACACACACACACACACACACACACACACACACACACACACACACACACACACACACACACACACACACACAGCTCCCTCCTTTGCATTGGTCATTCATTGCAGTCATCATTGTATCTTTGCATCACTACAGCACTTTGCTGCTAAAAAAAACAACTTGTTTTAGTTTAGTATTAGTTACAGTCTTACAGATCAATAATATCAAAATGACACATGTCACAAGAGCTGTTGAAAAGTATATGTAAGGGGGTGGAAGACAGCGTTATTTCTTTTTTTTGTTAAAATGTATTTCTTTGGAAACTCCTGTGTTTTATTGTTATTTTGCTTTAATTGAATACTATCTTATTGTTTCCCCTATTATACATTTTGTGGTTGTTCTGTGTCTAACGCTATTTCTCCCTGAATGAACTTGAATGAACTCCTCTTCCGGAACTGTGTGTGTGAAAGAACTGATAGGATAACGAGCGGCTGCTACGCGGCCAATGGGAAAAGAGTGATGTCATGCCCGGCCAATGAGAGACTGGTGTCGAGCAGTGGGCGGCCTTTATAAGTGGGACTCTGTCACTCTGTTACTGAACGTGAAAGGAGGAGGACGTGTGTGTGAGGCAGGTGAACAGGCAGAGGTGACCAGTGTTATGAGGGACTGAGGACAGACACAGGAGGGCATGAGCAGTGAGCCCTACCTAGAACTATTGATGATGAACTTGAGTGAGCTCCACAGTGCAACGCAGTGAGTCAGACAACACGGTGGCCCAGCAGAACCGGTGAAGTTCCCGCGGACCATCTATCCTGACCAGGCGAGCCGAGACGAGCCGCTCCATCCGAGCTGACTAGAGGGGTCGCAGTGGTGACAGTGGTGTCGTGCGCAATACCCGCACAGGCAGCCATTGGCTGCCTCCGTGTGAGTAGAGAATCTGTGCACCATTTGTCTCTTCAAGCCACTGACCTGAGTTATGCCAATAAGTTAAAGTATACAAGGATACTGGCCTATTTTCCTTGTTCGCAGATACGAAGGCCTGAGACGTAGATGTTACTGAAGAGTTGCTGTGTCCCTCTACACGTCTTCTACTCACCCTGCTTATTATCATAATTATTATTATTATACCTGCCTGCGCCTATTAGTATTATATATATAACACACGTCCTATTTGAGCTAATGATTTGCAATATTCATATTATTATATATACGCCTTAAATTGCTAAGTGGCGAATATTGCACCCGCACTTTAATTGTGCGGTGGGAATTGATAAAGGGAGGAAATTACCCGGGTTGTGATCTTATTGTTGGTTGTTTTTAGGTTTTTTAGTTAGAAGCGCTATTTAGGAGTGTTAGGGTTTTATTTGTGTTTTGAATGGTTTTATGGCGTATAGAAGCCCCTGTATTTTAGATAATAAAGAACTTGTTATACCTTTGGAAATACTGTGTCCGGCTCCTTCTCTCCTGGGTTTATATTGCTCTGAACACCTGAAAAACGTACCTGTGTGTCTTAAAAGGGTTATTATTATATATCTCCTTTTCCTCTTTTATAGAGGTGGCGTTGTCGGAAGTCTTATAAGTATATATGGAAATGCTAATGATAATACTGAAATAATACACTTGAATCAAAAGGTGTGTACTATAATTATTTATTTGCAAATCCAAGAAAGTAAGGTGTTGACAAAGAGTACCAGTTTATTCTGGCTGTTAATGTGAGTCTGGCCACGCTTACATTTGACGTGGGTCGGCAGGATCGGGTACAGAGCAATATAAAGGAGAGATTGAACAATTGTGTGTGATTTAAACTTGTGGTTCGTAATGATGATGATGCCGGTTTACCCAGGCGCCCCCTGGCTGCCAACGTTTAAAGGTACGGAGGGCGAAACGAAATATAGAGAATGGAGGGTACAGATTAGAGGGCTATTGAGCACCCAAGATGTCACAGAGGTAAAGAAAGTTGCTATCTTACTACAAACCTTAACTGATGAGGCTAGACGGCAGGTCAATGTATTGGATGACGGAGATCGAGACACAGTAGAAAAACTGTTTGCTTATTTAGACAGTGTGTATAAAGAAACGGTCCCTGTCTCAAAAGTACGCTCACAATTTTATAGTTGTACACAGCGCTCAGGGGAAAGTGTTAATGCGTTCATTCTAAGATTGAGAGAACTGTTTTGTGGGTTGCGACGATACGATGCCGCTACAGCCCCCTCCGATGCCGTTCTCCGAGATCAGTTTCTCCAGGGGTTAGCTGAGGGCCCGCTTGGCCAAGCCCTGCGCATATATGCTCGACGTCATCCCGACGAAGACTTCGCCGCACTACGACAGGAGGCCTTGACCTTGGACGTGGAACATGGAGGTACGCCAGCTACTGAAATTGTTTGTCATGCTATTAACCCAGTAACTGTCCCTGTGCCATCACAGACCTCTGCTTGGAGAGAGGAACTGAAGCGAGAAATAATGGAGGATGTCAAAACACAGATGAAGGGGTTTACGAAGGAATTGATGAACGAAATGAGACCGCTTATGCAAGCCGCCGCTCCAGCTGTGCGCCCCGCGCCGCCGCCACCACAGCCAGCCTACGTGCCACCGCCGCGCCGTTATGCACCACCACAGAGAAATGAATGGGACAGGGAAGGCAGGCCCATCTGTCGACAGTGTAACCAGCCGGGCCATATAGCTAGATGGTGTGCGAACGGCCAGCCGCCGTTAAACTGAGTTGTCCTGTCGCCGCGGTCCAGTCGACAGGAGGTGAGTCATCTGTGCTACGAACCAGGGCCAATGATGTGTTTATTGGGCAATGTCCCACAGTTAATGTGCTAATGGGGAGCGTTCGATTACAAGGGCTGCTTGATACGGGGTCACAAGTCACTTTAATGCAACAGAGTTTATTTACTGAACACTTTTCCCAAACTGATTTAGGGACGGGGCCGCTCGTTTTTAAGTTACGGGCAGCAAACGGGCTGGATATACCCTACACTAATTATGCGGTATTTGATCTAGAATTGGAGGGAGTACGAATCCCGGGGAGGGGGGTCGTCATTGTTAAAGATGAACACTGTACGCAACCGCTCATTATTGGCATGAATGTAATAAGTGCATGCTGGCGTACTCTGTTCAAATGGCCTGGGAGGGTTGCTTTTCCCCCGCGCCAAGCAAATTCTCTATGGAGAGATGCGTTTGCTGCCTGCCAGCGCATTGAAACGGTGACGAATGATGATGGCTCCTTGGGCTATGTGTGGCCTGGTCGCCGTCAGAAGATACGAGTACCTGCTCAAAGTGAAGTGGTTGTATGGGGACGCACGCGCCGGGGCCCGCAAGGGACTGACTACGAGGCGTTAGTGGAGGCCTTGACGGACAGGCACCAGCTGGGGGTGGCGCGCGCCTTGGTCACGGTGCGGGGAGGGCGGGTTCCTATTCGCCTCTGTAATCCCTTTCCCTATAGTGTCACCGTGGGACGGTACCAGAAGCTGGGGAAATTGTATCCGGTCCAGGATGCTGATGTCCGGGGGGACCGGGACCTGAGTCTGTCCATGTCTGCGGATGGCCTGGTGGAGGTCGCCCTGGTGAGTGCCACGGAGGACGGACCCGTGCGCACTCTGTCCCAGGAGCTCCAGGGGCTCGCCGATCGAACTGATCTACCCCAGGGGGAACAAGAGGAACTGCAGGCTATGCTGACGAAGTGGGAGAAGGTGTTTGCTGTACATGACGAGGATTTTGGACAGACGGAGGCAGTACAACACCAGATCCATACCGCTGACGCTGCGCCTATACGTGAGCGACACCGGCCGCTGCCGCCCGCCATGTATAAAGAGATGAAGATCTTGCTAAGTGACATGATGGACAAGGGAGTGATCACTGAGAGCTGTAGCCCGTGGGCCGCGCCGATCGTTCTGGTGAAGAAAAAAGATGGCAGCTGGAGGTTCTGTGTCGACTACCGTAAGCTGAATGCAGTAACGCACAAGGACGCGTTTCCCCTGCCGCGCATCGAAGAGACGTTGACGAGCTTGACTAAGGCCCAGTGGTTCTCGACTCTTGACTTAGCCAGTGGATATTGGCAGGTGAGCATGGATCCACGGGATCAAGAAAAAACTGCCTTTACGACCCCTTTGGGGTTATTTGAGTTTAAACGAATGCCCTTTGGGCTGTGTAATGCGCCAGCCACATTTCAGAGACTTATGCAACACTGTTTAAGTGGCCAAGTGGCCGAGTCTTTATTAGTTTATTTAGATGATATTATTATATACTCCCCTGATTTCTCTTCTCATCTACAGCACCTGGATCGCGTGTTCCAGCGGTTATGGAAACACGGGCTTAAACTGCGCCTGGACAAATGTAAGCTGCTACAACGTGAGGTGAAGTTTCTGGGCCACGTCGTGGACCGAGAAGGAGTGCGGCCGGACCCAGACAAATTGGTGGCAGTCCGGGGGTGGGCCACTCCAACGACGGTACGGGAGGTTCGTGCGTTCTTGGGCCTCGCAGGTTATTACCGCCGGTTTGTGGAGGGCTTTGCTGCCATTGCACGGCCACTAAATAACCTGTTAATTGGGATCTCCGTTGATAATAAGTCCTCACAGCAGCTGATTAGGTGGACCACTGAATGTCAAAATTCATTTAACCCTTAAGTTCTGTTCAGATTCACTACACCTTCGTTCTGTTCGGGTCATTTTGACCCGGTGGATATTTGGTTTAAAAAAAAACAACACTAATATAAATTTTAACTTAACAAATCATCATGATACATTGACTTTGACTCAATACCAAACAATTCATATGATATATTTGGTAAATGTTTGCATTTCTGCTTTGCTATATCACATTAAACACTGAAAGAGCTAGGCGTTTTTACTGATTTAGCTGAAATCCATGTAAAAAAAACTACTTCATTTAATACTGGGCAATATTGCTCATGCTTATAGGAAGGGGGGGAGGGTTCGGAATGGGGCTTCGGAAGGGGGGTGTTAGAAGTGGGGGTGACTGTGTGTCTGTGTTTTGGCATAATACTGTGTATTTCTGTGCTTCCGGGTCAAAATGACCCGAACAGCACTTAAGGTTCAAAAAATATGAGGGGGGTGTAGCATGGGTGTAGTGCAAAAATATTTTTTTTACATGTTCATCTCAGAAGAATCTTTAAGGCCAGTGAGTTTCAGGTGGAAACATTTTTAACTTCTACCTTTTTTTTCCAAATGAAAATGTAAAACGGGTCAAAATGACCCGAACAGCACTTAAGGGTTAATGCGTTAAAGAGTGCCCTCACTCAAGCTCCTGTACTGGCGTATGCGGACTATGATCAACCTTTTGTGGTTTATACAGATGCGAGTAACCAAGGCCTGGGCGCTGTGTTGGCTCAAATGCAAGATGGGAGAGAACGAGTTATTGCTTATGCAAGCCGCAGTTTGCACCCCACTGAACAAAATGATGCTAATTATAGTTCCTTTAAACTAGAATTATTGGCTCTTAAATGGGCTGTCACGGAAAAGTTTAAGGATTATTTGGCTGGAGCTCATTTCACGATTTTCACAGACAATAACCCGGTGGCGCATCTCCAGACAGCTCGACTAGGAGCCATAGAGCAGCGTTGGGCGGCGCAACTGGCGTCGTTCACGTTCGATATCAAGTACCGCCCAGAAAAAAATAATGCTAACGCTGATGCCTTGTCCAGGTTCCCCGTACAGCCTACGACAGTTGCGGCGGTGGAGCTGACGCCTGCAGCCACGAACAGCCTTGGTGAGTGGCAGAGCGCGCAGAGACAGGACAAGGATATCCAAATGGTGATGCGGTGCGTAGAGAGGGGCACGCACCCCACCTTGACGGAGAAGCGGAATTGGACGAGAGGGGCGGTCCAGTTATTACGGCAGTGGACGAGGCTGCGCGTGGAAGGGGGGGTATTGTATCGTCATGTGACTGACCCTTATACCCAAGAAGAATACTTACAGATTGTTTGTCCCAATTCCAGGCAGGAGGAGACGTGGAGAGAGATGCATGTGGCCGCTGCGCACGCTGGTGTGGATAGGACTCTAGCACAGCTCCGCAGACGATTCTATTGGCACGGCATGGAGGGGGAGGCACGTCGCTATCATCAGGGGTGCGTTAATTGTGGCTTACAGAAAACTAGGATGGAGCCTAGGGCTCCTTTACAGCCGTTTGAAGTTTCCTACCCTCTAGAAGTGGTGGCGATTGATTTTCTCACGTTGGGGCGACCAGCAGACCCCTGTCAGAATATCCTTGTAGCAACTGATTTATTCACTAAATATAGTTGGGCTATTCCGACACGTGATCAAACTGCTCAGACCACTGTCCGTGCGCTATGGACCCATGTAATCCAGCCTTTCGGTTGTCCAGCTCGTTTTCACTCGGACAGGGGGGCCAACTTCGAGTCCGCCCTTATGCAACAATTATGTAATAATTATGGTATTACCAAGAGCCGTACGACGCCCTATTATCCGGCCGGAAATGGTGGCGCGGAACGATTTAATCAAACGTTACTTAATCTGTTACGTTCTTTGGATGCTGACAAGCACGGCCGATGGCCTGAGCACCTCCCCGAACTGGTTCACGCTTATAATAACACTCCCCACAGTGCCACTGGCTATGCCCCAACGTTTCTGATGTTTGGTCGCCATCTGCGACGCCCCGTAGATGTAGAGCTAGGAGTGCAAGCTCAGCAAAGTAGGCTTACTGTAGGAGACTGGGTCCATGATCACCGACGGAAACTAAATGACGCTTATCGTACTGCAGGGCATAGGATGGGAGGTATGGCCGAGCAGAGAAAGCGCATGTATGACAAACGGGCGGGTATCCCACCGTTGGTACCGGGTGAGCGAGTGTGGGTGAGGAACCGAAACAGACAAGGCCAAGGAAAGCTGGCTTCTTGGTGGGACCCCGAGCCGTTTGTGGTAGTGGGCACGGTAGGAGATGCGGGAGTGGTGTATAGGATTCGGCCAGAGAAAGGAGGGCGGGATCGAACAGTACACAGGAACGCGTTGAAGGTCTGTGTAGCGCCTCGTGAGCTGGGTGGGAGAGTTGAGCCAGTGTCTCCACCACCAGCGCCTGGTCCAATATGGAGACAGTGTTATGGGTTCTTCCCCACGGCTCCGCGCCGTTCGGGGAGAGTCAATCTGGGACAGCCACCTCAGCGTTATAGCCCAGGTTAAGCTAGCTGCAGGGACTGCCAGCGATTTAAGTAGGGGGGAGTGTAAGGGGGTGGAAGACAGCGTTATTTCTTTTTTTTGTTAAAATGTATTTCTTTGGAAACTCCTGTGTTTTATTGTTATTTTGCTTTAATTGAATACTATCTTATTGTTTCCCCTATTATACATTTTGTGGTTGTTCTGTGTCTAACGCTATTTCTCCCTGAATGAACTTGAATGAACTCCTCTTCCGGAACTGTGTGTGTGAAAGAACTGATAGGATAACGAGCGGCTGCTACGCGGCCAATGGGAAAAGAGTGATGTCATGCCCGGCCAATGAGAGACTGGTGTCGAGCAGTGGGCGGCCTTTATAAGTGGGACTCTGTCACTCTGTTACTGAACGTGAAAGGAGGAGGACGTGTGTGTGAGGCAGGTGAACAGGCAGAGGTGACCAGTGTTATGAGGGACTGAGGACAGACACAGGAGGGCATGAGCAGTGAGCCCTACCTAGAACTATTGATGATGAACTTGAGTGAGCTCCACAGTGCAACGCAGTGAGTCAGACAACACGGTGGCCCAGCAGAACCGGTGAAGTTCCCGCGGACCATCTATCCTGACCAGGCGAGCCGAGACGAGCCGCTCCATCCGAGCTGACTAGAGGGGTCGCAGTGGTGACAGTGGTGTCGTGCGCAATACCCGCACAGGCAGCCATTGGCTGCCTCCGTGTGAGTAGAGAATCTGTGCACCATTTGTCTCTTCAAGCCACTGACCTGAGTTATGCCAATAAGTTAAAGTATACAAGGATACTGGCCTATTTTCCTTGTTCGCAGATACGAAGGCCTGAGACGTAGATGTTACTGAAGAGTTGCTGTGTCCCTCTACACGTCTTCTACTCACCCTGCTTATTATCATAATTATTATTATTATACCTGCCTGCGCCTATTAGTATTATATATATAACACACGTCCTATTTGAGCTAATGATTTGCAATATTCATATTATTATATATACGCCTTAAATTGCTAAGTGGCGAATATTGCACCCGCACTTTAATTGTGCGGTGGGAATTGATAAAGGGAGGAAATTACCCGGGTTGTGATCTTATTGTTGGTTGTTTTTAGTTTTTTTTTGTTAGAAGCGCTATTTAGGAGTGTTAGGGTTTTATTTGTGTTTTGAATGGTTTTATGGCGTATAGAAGCCCCTGTATTTTAGATAATAAAGAACTTGTTATACCTTTGGAAATACTGTGTCCGGCTCCTTCTCTCCTGGGTTTATATTGCTCTGAACACCTGAAAAACGTACCTGTGTGTCTTAAAAGGGTTATTATTATATATCTCCTTTTCCTCTTTTATAGAGGTGGCGTTGTCGGAAGTCTTATAAGTATATATGGAAATGCTAATGATAATACTGAAATAATACACTTGAATCAAAAGGTGTGTACTATAATTATTTATTTGCAAATCCAAGAAAGTAAGGTGTTGACAAAGAGTACCAGTTTATTCTGGCTGTTAATGTGAGTCTGGCCACGCTTACATATACAAACATAAGAAATTATCTGAATATTGATATAATACATGACTACAATAGAGCTGCGAAGTCATGACGTCATTTACACATCCTACTTGGTTCCTGTCCCCCCCCCCCCCCCGGCATATAAGAACTGTGTTCCAAATATAAACTTAATGATCTCAGCGGTTTGACTGGATATGGATATGAAGAAACAACTGATGGTGAGAAAACGCTAATGTTACTGTTGCCGAATTAGTTAGATTTTCGCCCAGAGATAGACTGTATCAAATATTAGTGACTGACTGTCATAAACCATACAGAGCCAACAATATTGTGGAGACAGTTTGTTTATTTTTGGACCACAATGCTTATATGAGACGATTTTAAGATGAGAAATACTTCCGCGAACCGGGGATGATTGAGTGATGTCATGACTTGGGGGGTAGCGGCCGGGAGTATCACTTCTACCTCTCTAGAATAGACTACAGTCAGAGTAAATTAGCCTCCGGAACCAGAAGAATAAAATAATAATAATTTTCTTTTATCTTTACCAAACTATCTCTTGTTTGAAAGGAGGGCTGTTGACATTATCTCAAAAAAGGTTTGACCTTTTTAGTAGGCTACTGTAGAAGCAGCTCTTACAGTGAAGCTGAATGTGATGGCAGAATAACTGAAAAGAAAGATGCTGTACAATCCGCACTCTCTGTAGAGGTCTTAGGAGTCTTTTTTAATAATGCTTATGATCTGCAGCAGCAGTCTACCAAACAGACGCGTTTCGGCACCCAGGCCTTCGTCAGTGTTAGTGGTTATAATATAAACATTATTAAAAAAAGACCCCTACCCCTACGTATTATCTGAATCTGCACCCAGTATATTCATGAACTTCTCAAGACTATCATCGAGTTGAGCGAGCCTTTCCCTTGCATGGCAGAATAACTCTCAGTCTCTCACACAAAATGCTTATATTAAACAATTTGTGCTATTGTCACAGTATTGAATCCTTTTGTCTGTGACAAATCAGGCATTCAAACATAATTATTTCCGTGTTAGTTTTTGATGTTTTGAAAATGTTAGTACTCGCAATTTATATGGCTTGACATAATATATCTAAAAATATACAGAAAGTGTCAGACCATACTGTTACCATATTATTTGTATGAAATATAAACATCCTTATCGGACTTTTCTAATTTAAGTTTTCAAGTTTATTATGAATTCATTCATTATAGATGTACAACCTGAAATAAGCCAGCAGGTTACAACAGTTCTAATTATGCATTTTAAAAAGTACCTCCAGCTACAGCTTCAAAAGGCTATCAGCTGCACTGCTCTATTAATGTGTCTCCCTCCTGTAAGCAAGCTTTCAATTATAGGAATGTAGCCACACTTTTTGATTATATTATTAATTTAATTGTAACACTTCATTCTATTATTTTTGTACCTGTGTGATTCCTTCTGACAAAATATTCTGTCAACCATGTTTACAAATCAAGTACTGCCAAGGTGATTAATTACCACCTCCACTCCCAGATAATATCTTGTGACATCTGACCTCACCCTTCTTCTTCGTTAGTAGGATGGATCAGCCCTCCTCTTGATTAATTGAAAGAGAGCCACGGGTTAACATTGGCAGGCAAGCCTCACTAGCCAGCCACTTAATTGTGACAGTTCACATTTCAGAAACTGCCCTTGAAACACAGATATCAATCCTTGGAAAACGGGGAGAAAAGAAGGAGGACAGTGGCTAACAACAGCTTTGATCCTCTCACTTCAGAGTTTTGCTTAAAGCTACCAAAACGAGACAAAATCCTCACATAATGACTTCCTCTCCTAACATTCAAATGAGTGTATACCCCTTTTCCACCATGATTGGTAGCATTCTCCAGTCCATGTGGCCTGTGGGGAAGAAGCAGGCTATAATTTGTCTTTGAATACTGTTCTTTAATAAACACCAAGAAGGCAAGACAGTGTACTCAACTCCACTCCCTCTGGGGTTCACAGGGCCAGGGGCGGGCATTTGCTCTATGCAGACTACGCAACTGCGTAGAGCCCCTAGGCAGAGGGGGCCCCCTGCTGGGCTCATTATTCTGAGCATTTAGGAAAAAAAAGTAAGTCTCTAGCCCATTCCTGTCAAAAGTTATGATTTTTTAAAGAATTGACCAACTGCTCACTGGAGTCAATAGATTTCACACAGAGACCAGCTGGCGACAATTGAGTTGATTGATTGGAATGTTAAGTGATCAGCTCTCTCTCTTGTCTCTCTATGAATTTCCTGTACATACGTGCAATATCCAAACTGTACTCAAAGATTACACATATTAGGCTTGAAAATTAATGATGTTAAGAAAATACATTATTTTATCTAAATTTTGAAAAATTATAATTAAAAAGAAATTGTAAAAATATACATTTTAAAGTATTATTATTCACTGATATTCCCTTATTGTTATTAAAATAATTATTGTCCTGCATCAAATATGTCCTGTATACAAATATACATAGGCCTACATACCTTTGATTACCTTACTTACCTTACTGTACTCTTCTTAAATTGATCAAATAGATCCAAAATGATTGTGGTTAGGTATTTAAAACCAACCATAATGACAACAAATAGGCTTCCTCTGCCTCTGCTCTTCATTGCCTTGTCAAGTTCATTGTCTTGTCATGCTAAATCATCACTTTTTCAGAATTGGAGGGTGGCATTTTTAATTACTGCGCTTTGCGCGCGCGCATACTGTTTTTCGCGCATACCTATTTTTCACGTGCGCTCATGGGGGGGCCTCTTTTACTACCTTTGTGGGGAGCCCCCAGTTTATAAAAACCGCCCCTGTTCACAGCAGGCCCTCTCTCTGCTGTAGCACATGTCACCCTATAGCTGTTTCACTCTTACCTGTCTCCTAGAACAATGGCAGGTTGGAACCAACAACAGGCAAGGGGACAAGAAAAACAACTAACCTCAACTTCAGACCATATATGATATTATGATAACACTACTACACTAAGTACTCTAACGACGGGTACTCTAATGATGGGTACAGGTACCATGGTTATTGCATAACCGGGGGGGCATGCATTCCAAACGAGCATCGGTCAAGCAGTCTATCTATCTATGAGGGAGGACAAACAGGCGGACCTCTGGCATGCCCCTATATGATGTCCATAACCAATAACCATATAAGGAGTTCCCAATGCAGCTACGCCCAAATATGGAGTGTGTTGTCTAACCTCAATGTGTTATCATGGCATCAGCCATAAGCAAATCAGTCAGCTCCATATATGGTCATATTTTATACCCAGGCCTTCAATAGATATCAATCCTCCCACAAGCTCAATGGTTAGAATTGTGCACAAAATCACATGATTATAGTGTCATAAATGTCATTCGACATAACCAGTCAACAACAGACAACACCGATATCCAAACCAAGCTGATGAGATCGGAGACTGACTGAGTTACACACTGCACGAGCGCACGCCGCACGCACGCACGCACGCACGCACACAAACACGCACACACACACACACACACACACACACACACACACACACACACACACACACACACACACACACACACACACTTGCAGCTTAGGGCACATAGGCACCAACAACAATATAGCCAATAAAACAATCAATCATCATAGCCAGTACAAAATAATATCCTTTAAAGATAGATTAAACTCACCATGGCTGGTAATGTGTCCATCAATGCCAAGCTTTTCTTTAAGTCCTACTCGAAAAAGATTTCCCAAATTGTCCAGTAAATCCACACCAAATCTGTTTATTCTCCTCCTTCAGCCATGTTTTGTTATTTGTGCATTTATTTATTTCCATTTATTGAGTTTATTTAGCGAACTGAACTCATCATCATCAGCTCAGAGTAAACAGAAGAACATGAAAACAAAGGTTTGGTTTGGAGGAAGTGGTTCCCATTTCTCATTGAACTGTCCAATGAGAAATGGGAACCACTTCCAGGCATGGGATCTATAGACTGTAGGGCTATGGGAAGCCAGCAACTCCAAAATAAAAGCCTTAGGTTTCTGAGACAAGCAAGCAACCTCATCTGGGCCAACTAGAAGGCTCTGCTATCTGAAAGAATACGCCCAGCAAGGCAAACTCGAGATCTGATTGGTTGGAAGAAGCTGACAATCTAAAAGTCAGCCCCATGTCAGCCCCGCATTCACTTGACTTGCCAATCTAACATATTGGTTAGATTGGCAGTGCGGCGTAGGTGTGGCGGCCCGTATATAGCCTACATAATAAACGACCGAATGTCTGTCTGTCTGTCTGTCTGTCTGTCTGTCTGTCTGTCTGTCTGTCTGTCTGTCTGACAAATCACTGATACTGTACGTCTTAAATCCTATACGAGCTGATACTTTCACCTCAATGGGTGTGTGTCTGTCTCACATGTAACTCGAGGGCCGTCTGAGATGTGGCAATGCCAGTTTAAGAATGTAATCTTTAAAAACGTACAAAAGTTACGACTTCTCGCATCTTCTATTACGTTCAGTTATTCAGAGCATTGAGCAAGTGAATATAAGCTTCCATAGTGCTTCAAAGATGTTTTTCAGTTTTCATTATACTTCAGCCATAAGAGGTTATGACATGTGAAAATTACCCGTTGAATACAATGTCTTGTTATCAGTATGTTATTTTCATGATTGCACTGTTAAGCACCCGTCGTATTGAGCAAGCTTATATTATAATTGGAACATTATAAGGATGTGTTCAATACTTTCTAAAATATTTAATAAATATTTTCTATGGTCAAATGACTTCTAGAATCTAGATCATTCAGAATTCCCAGTTTGGTCCTGACACTAAAATAAATATTTCCATATTTCATCACCCATGAAAAGACGTATAATGCACTGATCAACCATGAATGCAGGGCCGATTCTAGGGTAGAGCGAACGGTGCGGTCGCTCAGGGCCCCGCACCTGCAAGGGCCCCGCGCTAGGCTTGGTTAATTGATTTAGTTTTGATTTCATATTAAATCTTCACACAAACACCACAATCTGCAGGACGGAGACAGACCCTGTCAACCGATTGGCTGTGATATCTCCCTGACAACCACCAACAACCAGTGAAACGGCTGACTGTCCCTTCGGGCTATGGGATTTAATACTGTATCTAGTCTTGAGACGCAGACGGGATCCTACAACTTGATTCAGCGTTCCCTTCCCTTCCGTTACTTACTTATGAGAGAGTTGAGAGAGAGAGAGCATCATATCTGCGCGAGGTAAGGCCAGGGTAATGTTCTACAAAGTTATGAGGAATCCCATCATCTGACAACATGACAATCTTGTGTCTGATCGATAGACTATAGTGAAGTAAATACATGGTCCCATTCAGCTATTGCATTCATTCAGCAGGAGTCTGCTTGACTGCTTTGTGGCCGTGTACAATTAAAAGCAGCAGAATAAACATGCTTTTCTTACCGTTTTAGAGGTAGAGTTGCAGCATAATTCCATAGCATTTATAGATGCACAGCCACAAAAAATCGGTTGCGCACACGTGCGCGTGCACACACGTACAAGTAAAAAAATCGCGGCCGCGCTCGGCGCGGGGGGGGGGGGGGGGGGGGGGGGGACTTCGCTTGGGGGGGGGGTTGGACTTCGCTCAGGGCCCCGCATTTCTCCCAAACGGCCCTGCATGAATGCAATATTGTTTCTGCTCTGCCAAGCAGTCTAATATATCTATCCAACAGTATTGTGTGAATCCATAGATCTCAAATACAAAGTGCCTCAGAACTCATGCAAACTTTCAAAATAATCCAAAGACTCTCTTCAATATTTGTATGTTTAAACCCATGGTCAGCTAAACAAACTTTTCAAAGGTATGGGGTCATACATAAAATAAGTATAAGCTTACATTATAAAATAGCTTACTTTTCCTGTGATGTAAATATTTAAATATGTGTTTGCTAAGCACAGTGTACACATTACTGTGTATTGTGTACCCAGCAATGGATTATGTTTTTAAATAATATTGTTTCCTCTTTCCTCCTAGGATTAAAGCAAAGCCACAACTTGGATTATACGCCATTTGCACATCTTAAAACTGTAATTACTCATGAAGATATTTTTTTCTTTGTTGCAGTCAAAGCCTATTGTATGAGAAGGCAGTCTGCTGTATCCTGATAGTGGCCTCATTGGGGAATGAGTACAGACTTGACACATATTGAACGCTTTCATGTTTTACAAGTGTTTTGTGAAAATGGTCTTACTTTACTGAAGTTAAAATTCCTTTATATTAAAACATGTGGATTTATGATTAAATATTCCCATGGGGACACACTGGACATTATAATTAATGGCCTTTTGTAGGTGATTCTTCAAAACAAACTGTATCATCAAATGCTGCTAGTAAAAATGTAATTGTTAGTAAATCAAGGAATCACAGAAAATCAGGAACAATATTTGATACAACAGATCAATTGATTTAATTAAGTCCCCCTGATTGCTGCTTTTGATGCTGTAGTTGCCTAACTCATATAGACAGACTTCAAGATATCATCTGGCATGATAATGATGTTTGAATGCAGGCAATGCAATTTCGTATACAACATTTCTAATAACAGCCACCAATGTACAGTATGAAGCCGCAATGAAACGTGATTAATGTCTGTATATATTCCCATTTAAACATCTTACACAAAATGATCTCTATACATCATATTAACTGGTGCACCATAGCGTCTCTGTCCAAAGAAACAGGAAGGGTAGGTTTTACCCTGATTTATATTTTGTTGGGCACAGGTGTAAATTGGGAACGGACGGAGCACGCATTATTATGGGTACATGTAGGTAGGGTATTCAAGTCTATTAAATTAAATGTCACTTGTAGTATTGTCTCTACTTATCTCATTGTGGATTTAGCAAACCTAAAGGAAGGATGGAAATCTGATAAATACTGTACCATGGAAATGTTTCGAGATTGAATGCATATTTCTTGCCATTGAAATATAATTTACAGCAGTCTGTTGACTGTGCATGTCACAGTGGGCCTCTTCTGTGACTCGTCAGAATGACTCAATCCAGTTCTCCAGGCTTACTTTAATGAGGTTAACATTTGATGATGAGGAAGTGGAACTAGTCCTAAAGCATATAAATGGAGGCACAGTGACTAAAGAATCTGAAAACTATCCAAACGTGTTAGCCTGTTCCTTAATGCCTTTTGACTCACATTATCTGCTACAGCAGCCCTATTCTTTCTGACATCATGCATCAAGCAGTGGACAAAGCAACAGAGTTCATATGGTTGGTGATGTTAGACTCCTTGGAGGGTTGCAGGTGCATTCAGCACTCTGTGATCAATTATGTGTGAAGAACACACCGGAGGAAAAAACAAAAGAGCTCATATGTTTGCATCAGCAGATGCCTTGTTTGTGTTGTACTCAACTGTTTATTGTGAGGAGAAAAGGAAGGCCAAACAGATATAAAAAGCCAGATACCTCATCCGCCGCTGCAGTTCATCGGCGCGACTGGTAAAACAGGACTGGCGGAAGTGTGGAACTGTGGAACTGCAGAAGGCACTCTTCCCCCTGCAGTGGGAAAGACGGAGTCCCACATCTGATTGGCCTACCGAGCATGAATTCCGGAAGCTTAACAGTCCTCTTTTACCAACGCCCCAGAGCCGGAGGAGGCGAACGAGATGATGCAGAGAACAGAAGCAGATGGAAACGGATGATCCACTGTGGCGACCCCCCGATGTCAACTAGCCGAAAAAAGAAGAAAACTAGAAGCAGTGCTCTTCCAAGCACAGGTCTCCACCAGGTCAGGCATGTAATGTGTTTTACATAAGTCGGCCTCCTGATGGCGCTATAAAAGGCTGATGTAAAAAATGCAGGGAAAAGGTTTTACCTTGGCCTCTAAGGAGTGCGCATACAAAGTTTGACACTAATCGGTGGAGTTATAGGTGAAAACATGAATTGGCCTGTTATAGCGCCACCATGAGGCTGATTTGATTTTTCTTAAGTGGCATTTATTCCTCTGTCTATTGGGAATGTGCATGCACAATTTCACCAAAATCGCACACTGCGTTCAGGATTTCAGGCATTTTATTCAAAACTGACCAATCCTGCAAACTTTGAAAGCCAGTTTTAGCCAATCAGGATGGAATATGGAAAATCTGACACATCCATGTCGATCACATGACTGTAGAGATACTGTCTACTGATTTACGTGATTTTTGGACAAAATCTGTAGGAGTACTGGCAAAAGTTAGTTTTGCAAAAGTCGGCCTCCTGGTGGCGCTAGAACAGGCCCATGTGAAATATTTGGGGCAGAGGTTCTGAATTGGTGTCGAGGGAGTGTGTGTGCACAGTTTGGCAGCGACCGGGCCAACGGCGCCGGAGATTAGCTGGTAACGGACAAACGGACGGACGGACGGACGCACGCACGGACGGACGCACGGACGGACGGACGGAGGGGAAAACATACTCTCCCTCAGCCTTCGGCTGGTGGAGACAATCATCATGAGGCTGTGATCTTCAACAGGGGGCTCGGGATCCCTTGGGCAGTGGTTCTCAAACCTTTTCATGCCAAGAACCCCCAGTTTAGTTTTATACAGTATGCAACACACGTTTATACAGTAATGTAGTGGGGTTCCCCTGTCTTGAAAAATATTGTATATATTATGTAATCATGGTGGGACTGAAGATGTAGCCACTTTTGGACTTTCCATGGGGAAGAATACAGCCTATGGGCCAGCTACCTCCCAGGTCTTTTACTGTGCTTTTAGAGGTGTATCCAGTGCAGTGGTGAGAGTTGTTTATGAACATAAAATGTCCTGTGGTGTTCACTAAGACAGGTTCAGTCAGAACGTTAAAAGGAAAAGAGTTAAGTCCCATATCCATCTAGGAGTTTAAGTTATGCATCAATATTCACTCAACCCAGATTCTGCACAAACATGGGGTCAATTTGTTCTAATATGCCACCAAAATGTGGAATTCCCTTCCAACAACAAACATCAAAAAGTGTAACTCTCTACCCTCCTTCAAAACCACCATAAAAGAGCACATGTCTGCAATTTGTATAAATGGTCTGTACATATACGTGCATTGCTAGTGTTGATTATATCTTGTTTGTTATTTTATTGTATATCTTTAAATGAATACACAGGACCACAATGGAAACAAGCGCCTAGGGCTTGTTATTCTTTTAACAATCATTGTAAAACCGTACAGTACCTCTGTACTATTTGCAAACTGTTAATTAAGTATTAAATTAATCAATCAATCAATCAATCAAATAAATTAATTTGGAATACAGTATAATCAATAATGGCAAATCTGGCAAATTAAATGAGCTGAGACTTGAATCTTGGTGAATATTGTCTATATTCCACTACAGTTTTCCAAAGTAGAAAGAGAATGTGATGTCACACCATTGAAAGTACTGTAATAGCTGAAAACCTCCCAAGATGTCATCACCTGTCCATTGAACTCAATGGACTACGGGCGGTCGCTCGTTCTAAATACTACGTTAATTGGTTCCTCCTGTCAATTGCTTTTTCTATATTGAATTGTTCTTGTATCAAAATAGTCGAATTGAATGGAATTGAAATGTGGTGATATATGAGCATTCAGGATGCACTGAATGGTTTGAAAGGTAATTGAATTGAATCATTGTGAGGTCAGATATTTACCATCAGAGCCATCCATAAGACTGGCAAAACCCCTTATTCACACAGCACAATTATCCATGAACAAATTGTGCGTGGCCAAGAAAGCAGACCATTCATAAAATGTTTCCATATATCCAAAACCGTCTCAAATGACTGTGTAAATGGAGTCACTGAACTACAGTATGTACAGTGCATGGTGCATTTAACAGTGCGGGGGTGTATACTGAACCGTGTAGAGACGCTAGATTGCGAGAGTGACTCATCAGCAGCGATGGTAGACGCGTTGATGGAGATTCGTCCAGACTCCTCGCCCTTTTTATGACTCAGGGCACAACAACAGATTCTGAGCGTCTTTTCAGTGCACACAGTGTGTAATTGAACTGGGCAGCAGAGTGAGAAATGGACCTCAGAGACCTACTAGCGGTAATCAGGAGATGTCTGGTCCAAACCCCATGTGGAGCATGGCAGAGCGGTCCAGAGCATGAGCTATTATGTGACCTCTTCTCCACAGACACCCCTATAAGAATGGATAAAGTGTGTAACTGTCACAGTGCGAAAGCGTACCCTCCAGCAACCTAAATAATGAATTTCCTTCCAGCGGTGGCAGTGTTGACAACTATATCCTGTGCTGTTAGTCTGCACGAGGCAACAAGCTTGGCACGGTGCACATATGGTGCTCTTTATGCTCTGTAGGAGGAGGGGGATATACTGTGAGTGCATTTAAGGATCTCTGGAGGCAGTATGACAGTAGAATGCTCATGTGTTATTTGATGTCAGCCCCCCCTCCCCCTTCTCTCTCTGCCTCCCAGGCAGACAAGGAGGTTGCAGGTGGAAAGGGATGGGCTGCAGTCACAGTATCCTCATCCTTTTAGAACCTGGATGTGGATTATCCCCAGCAGAGTCACCGGTAAATCTTTGCTTTAGACCAGATCTCTTACTGCAGGTGTCTTGGCTCCTTTCCTTCTAGCTAGAGTTCAGTTCACTTCAGTTGGAATGCCATTCATTCATTAGTTCAGTCCAATTCAGTCCAGTTTTAAGAGCTCTTACCAGAGTAAAGTTGAGGGCAACCTTTCTGCCAGAGAATGTCCAACCACTGAATCTCGCTCCTGTCTTAGCCAGGATCACAATCGACTTTTTTGAGCCAGATTTAGCTTTTTTATTGGACAGTAGAGTGTAGAAAGACATGAAACCGAGGTCAGAGAAATGGGAGACATGTGCGACATGACGGGTGCCAGATTGAAACTCAGGTGAGCCTTCTAAATTCACAGGAACATGTGGTCCATCTATGCACAAATTGGCTGAGCCACCAGGCACCCCGTCAAAATCCCTTAGGACAGAATTCTACACTTCTCACCTCTCCACACCCCATTTCACATAGTGGCATGTAAAATAATTTTCGTGTTTTATCCATTTGACATATACTTACTTGTACTTACAAATATATTTTCCATCCTATATGACCTTTTGCCAATAAATACGTCAATCAATCTATCAATCAATCAATGCAAACGTCAACAAGTTAATTAACCAGATTAACCCTAAGTCCCTTTTCTGGGAATGTTGTGTATTTAGGTGAATTTTCAGTAAAAAATAGCAGATCTACAAGCTCACAACATGTAACGACACTACGTGCATTCGTGCAAACATGCATCAGTAAGTCAAACTGTCAGCCAGTCTTGCATGATTTGAAAAACTTTTACTTCAGAAAGTACTGAAAGTATAACCCAGATCTGGTTATATGAGATACTTAAATGGTTTCCTGTGGAAATAAGCTTAGTCTTTTCATGGATCTCCTTTTAGTAGACCTTGTACCAGTGAACTGTACCGTCATGAAACTGTACCTTTTCCTATGCAAACTTCTAATAAAGTCTTCAATCAATCAATCAATCAATCAATCAATCAAATCTCGTTTACCACTATTGAATCATTACATTCTTCATAGAGAGGTTTAGCCATGTCCAGTGAGCTTGAAACATAAACATATATCCTATTCCCATATCTATCCCATATCTACAGTATACTGCCCACAGCCAGCCTACTGTAGGAAACTGCAAAGTCAACTACATTGCTAAGTGTTGATAAAAAAGAAGAAAAGAAAAAAATCAATAATGCTACAGGCTGAATTAAACTTAGGATGCCACTAGTGTTGTTTTCATGGCTCTAGCTCTTCAAATGAATGTCCTCAAGACAGAGCATTAAAACTTGTACTGATAGAGCTCAGTGCTAATGAGTTGATACTTGAAATGAATCAATAATAACCAGTTGATGAGAGAGGAAAACTGCTTCTATAGTTTTAAAGTGTATAACTGTAATATTTTGTGGTAATGGCATTGCTACTCTGTTTTTCCTTTATTTCTTTATTCACAGGTAATTATTTCCACTCTGGTTGCAATGCTCTGGAAAGCATGCTGCACTACTCCCTACAACATTTAACAACATCCAGATTGTTTTCATCAGATGTGATCAGAGCAATTAATGCATGTGGCAATCATTGAGCTATATATATTTTGGAACCATGGTGTGTCTCTTATACCTGCATTACTTGAATCCGCATTAAATTCTGTGCGGTATACACACATTCAAAACTGAAGGGAAAAAAAGAATCTGTCTCAAGCCTTGTCAACTGATGTTAAGCGTCTTGGTAAGAATAACAAGGGTTAATTCACTGGGGCATCATGTCCAAGTAACTCCAAAATTCCATTTGCTGGTTTCATAGGGGAGTGGTGAGTAAATTGAAAAGTACGTAAATTATCATTTGTTTTGAATTCATGACGTAGTTTGGCTACATACTTTGGTTACAACAAGAAAAATGTGTTGACCTTATTTTCCTCCCTAGGAAGGCCCCTACGGGCAGCCATAGGAAACAGGAAATTGAATAATGTTTCTGCCGCAGCAAAAGAAAACAGTCAACTTTCAAAATGGTTTATGGTTTATGCAAAAGTTCTGTAATGACTAATTTAACAAATTACTTTACCCAGGGTGTAATGGGTAAAGTAATTTGTTACCGATGGAAGTAGCAATGAGTAATTATGTATAGTATATCACTTTTGTAAAGTAACCTGCACAACTGAAATTCACACATCTATTTACAACAATGCAGCTAATTTATTTATGAAATAGATCAAATGATTGCCTCAGGGATGAAATGTGTTAAACACGTGGATATTACTGTATGAGGTTAATTTAATAATTTGACAATTTCTTCCGCCGCTGTTCTAATGCAGGAGGACTCACTTTGTAGTGTGAAAATGTAATTTAGCATATAGTCACAGTGACACAACAGAGGCAGTCTGTAAATATTTGACCAGACAATTGCATTTTCTGTCTGCTTAGCCTTCTGTTTGATAGATGCAGACGAGGGGGAAGTATTAACTGCAGGGACTTGCACAGAAGTCCTAGTAATTATAGAGCAATTAATAGAGCGCTTGTGATCCTGCAGAACAAGCACAAACCTCCATCCAATCCCATGGCTCTATGCTATTGCTAGACTATAATTGTATGTTGCCTGTTATTCATGTCCTCATCTTTGTTGTTGTTGGTGGTGGTGGTTCTGTTTAATTTGGAACTAGACTGGATGTGTGGAAGAGTTATGGTAAAATTACACTGTATAACAAATGATGTTCACCTTAGCCTATGTGGGCAATTCTCGCTATTTCTACGTGTCATTAGTTCGACTAAGGGTTAGGTTTTAGGGTTAGGTTTAGGCATAGTTATACTGAGGTTAGGGTTTAGGTTAGGTTTAGGCATAGTGGTTAACATTCACCAGGTTAACATTCACCAGCGTCGGCACGTTCGCATTTCACGTCGAACAAATCTTATGTCGAAATATCGACACGCTCCCGGCCTATGTTCCAACCATGAACCATCTGAATATTATAGAGTCAAGATGCCATGGCACAGGCCTGGTATTTATCGCTTTGGGTTCAGTTGGTCCAAGATGTACAAGTAAGTTCCTCTCTTAACTTGTATATTTTGTACTTTGCTTTCTCAGAGAACTACTTTGCCACCATCCTGAATGTCTAATGTACTTCTCCCATGAGCTCATTTATTAAACTTCTATCTCATAAGGTGAAGTGTCTCTTGCTCCGTTTGACTCAAAAATTACTGATTGATATGGAATTCCTTGACAAATGGAAGAGGAGAAGGTTTAGCTCTGTCAGAATTTCACAGGGGATGCTACTGCATTCTCAGAGCGTCCAACGCCCATTCAAATCTGTCATGGCCCTACTGTCATTGGTGTCCTCAAGGTTACAAGGCAGTGCGCACTGATCATGTGCCTTTGGGGGCACGTCACCTGCCGATGTAGCATGTTCACACAATGGACATGATTGATTGATTGATTGATTTGATTTGCCAATATCGCATAAAAAGAGCACAATAGCACTTCCTGACATGCAGTTACAAAAAGAAAGAAGGCAGGGGCTTATTCCCATTGTGGTCCTCTGTACATAGACACATACAAAATCATGGCAGTAGTTCAGCAATAGTTGCTGAACTACTAGTTGAATCCATGAAAAAAGAAAAATGTGTTAATACAGCATCACAATAATTTTAACCATGTATTCAAATTGCTTTGTGCCGTGCTTCGAGCGCATCCAACTGCTATTTTAAACTTTTGAAAGTATTAGTAAAAAAAAATGAAATTGTTTAACACAAAAACATTTTCAAAAGGGGGTCCATGGCCAAATATACATATCAATTTTGGGGTCCTTGACATGAAAAAGTTTGAGAAGAACCACAGCTGCCGTTGGCAAGGCAGTGGTGGTAGGCACGCCAAAGAAATCAGGCTGGAGCATCCTTCAGCAAGCAGTGCTTCTGGAACGCTGCTGGTGGCGTGTGTTCACATGACTAACTTCATGGCAGAAGCTCAGCTGCAGCTGCTGCTTGCTTCCGTAATGGAGCCACCGCCGTTTGGGCGGTGCTGAATCAAATTCTGTCTGAACATCATTTGAACTTGATTTGCATAAAAGCTTACAAATGAACAAGCATCAGCCGTAATTTGCATTCAAACACGAGTGTGTGAGTGAGTGAGTGAGTGAGTGAGTGAGTGAGTGAGTGAGTGAGTGAGTGAGTGAGTGAGTGAGTCAGTCAGTCAGTCAGTCAGTCAGTCAGTCAGTCAGTCAGTCAGTCAGTCAGTCAGTCAGTCAGTCAGTCAGTCAGTCAGTCAGTCAGTCAGTCAGTCAGTCAGTCAGTGATAGTCGACAGTGTGGGGGTAAAAGATATGGTGGTGTTACAAGCTTGTAACAGAGTCTTAAGGAGCTGGTTACCAAAAAACAAAGATGGTGTTTCAGTCCTCAGCTAAAAACAGCGTAGGCCTACCAGTTTGCATGTTGAAAATTACGTACCACTGAATATAAAATGGGAGACATAATGGTAATTTGCTTGTATGTGTGCGGAATGTATGTACATTAATGCATCCAGGGATGTGCTGGCCATTGGGAAAAGCGGGACAACTCCCGAACGGCCGGTTCATTCCCGGCCGGTCCAGGCCGGCCATTAGGAAAAAATTAAACTGTTTGCACAAAAGTAAAAATTCAACCGTTTGCACAAAAGTAGTGAAAACAGCCGATCTACAAGCACACAACGCCTCGCACCACGAGGCGTTGTGTGCTTGTAGATCTGCTGTTTTCACTAGTTTAAATCATTTTTTAAATGATAAATACAAAACAAACGTTTTTGGACATACAAGGTTTCCACCCGACAACGACGAAATATAACTAATGTAATTGGCCCACTGGCTTGTCACTTGTCATGATCTGAAATGGCAAATCTTTGAGTAGCAGCAGCTACTATATCTCTCTCTATAACGCGCAATGAGGGCCTCGATCTCCAATTCTTTTTCCCGGGCTGAATCGGGCCCAGCACATCCCTGAATGCATCTACAGCCATGATTCATTGCCCACATCCGGTATGGTTTACATTATACTTAACGGTAGAAACGCAACTGTCCTGTGTGCAAATGCCTTTAGTGTTAGTAGCAGTTTACCTTATTTTACTGTTCACAGTAAACATGTATTATGTAACATCACATTTGTGTCAATGAGAACAGACAATATTCAGCAGTGGGTCTGTCAGGTAGTAAGTCGGATCTACAGAGATTTGTCTTCCTCTCAGTAGTACACACCACCATTAAACCCCAGAGTCCAGAAAAAAAGATTATTCAGCGATAAAGTTTTAATTGTGCTGCTGGGCTCTGAAGAAAGAAGGCTGTGGGTGGATAATTAGTGGGACTGAAGAATGCACAGAGGACCAGGCCGCCCAGACATTTTATCTCCCTGACAAGTGTCACGCTAAGGAGAAGAAAGTCAAATTGAATTTGGCACCATGCATTCTCTGATTTCTCTCCCAATCTCCCAGGCAAAATACTGAGAGGTGTTCCTTTGAAATGCGCGTTCACACTCCCCCCACACTTGAGCTTGTGTGCACACGCTCATGCATGCGTGGCTTGCGCGCACACACACGCACACTCTCAACACCAATTCTAGTCATTATTAAATGCACGCGCGCTGTGTGTGTGTGTGTCTGTCTGTCTGTCTGTCTGTCTGTCTGTCTGTCTGTCTGTCTGTCTGTCTGTGTGTGTGTGTGTGTGTGTGTGTGTGTGTGTGTGTGTGTGTGTGTGTGTGTGTGTGTGTGTGTGTGTGTGTGTGTGTGTGCTCGTGTGTGTATGTGAATGTGCTTGTCACAGATGTTTGAAACAAGCCCAGAGACACCATGTATTCATCTACAAGAACCGGCATTTGTATTGTTTGACACTTGCCTACTGTGAAACAAAAGATTTACCCATATTAACTCTATCCACGCTTTGAACGTTCCCGTTCGCCCCATTTTTGACGGCGGCGCAATGCCAATTGTACGTACTTTGGCTCGTTCTTTTGTACCTTGGTTTGATGTCTGTAAACTGATGAGGGGTCGCGCGAGTGTGTACCGTTGAGACAGCTCCTGTAAAAGTACTGTTGTGGACTTGGGTGGACTTACGTTTCTGTAGTTTCTGCTGAAGGAGGCACGGCGGGTCAAAGGATGCCACAACAAGAAGTTATCAGAACTCTGTTTACTTGGGAACGTCAGGATTATAGTGGTACAACAGGCGGCAATAACACTTGATGCTGGTAGGTAAACTCTCGCTTGTAACTCACTGTTTGTAATATAAAGTCTCTGGTGGTCAGTCCTTAATTCTCATGCAAAGGCGGAGGATAAATCACTCGTACGTCTGTACACTTGGAGAACCGGAACACAACTACACAGGCATGCTGGGAGAACAAAGACATCACACCTCCCGCTCTACCTGAGAGCCAATACAATTGCATTATACTGAACATGCCCCCACACAACCCCCCACACAATAGGTTGGCATTTGTTTCCTCGTTACACTACCCCCCCTCTAGACTGCTGAGTCCCTTCAGCATCATAAGTAAACAAGCACAATGCAATAATAATCAATAAAGAATAGAACTCAATACAATTTCCAAAAATGCAGTAACTGTTGCTTCAAAGGCAAAGGCAATCAATTAACTCACTCAATTAACTCTAATACTTCAAGAAATGTCCTTCTGTATAACTCAAGAAAAGTCTCTGACACATTTAGTTAGCTGTTTGTGTCTTAGTAAGTGTCCCAGTTCAAAGAGTGTCATTTCTGTAGCGGGCAGGTCTTTTCACTGGCCTACCTCTTTTGGTCATTGGAACAGACCTGGTAACCTCGTTGTCAGACCCGGAGCTCGAGTCAGTGGCGGATGCAGGCTGGGACGAGTCACAGGAGGGTGCAGGCTGTGTCGAGTCACAGGAGGGTGCAGGCTGTGTCGAGTCGCAGGAGGGTGCAGGCTGTGTCGAGTCGCAGGAGGGTGCAGGCTGTGTCGAATCGCAGGAGGGTGCAGGCTGTGGCGAGTCGCAGGAGGGTGCAGGCTGGGTCTTGCCTCTCCGACGCCGCCGACGTGCCGCAGGCCTGGGGCGGCTCAGTACTGCCCGGGTGACAGAATCGAAGTCATCACTGGATCGTTTCTTCTGAAGAGGAAGGTCGAAGTTGGCCCGTCCCCTTCCAGGAGACCCGTTGCAGGCAGGCGGTGTTGGGGGATCCACGTTCTCCTCTTCATTATGTTGCAACAGTGAGTGTCGCAGTCTCTTCATCCACACGGGTATGTTGTCAGAGGAGCAGGGGAGTAGCCGGTCGTGGTGAAGGACTTTACTTGTCTTTTGTTCTCGTACTTGATAGATAACTGGACCGAAGCATTTGGTGATGAGACAGGGACCTTTCCAGGGGGCCTTGAGCTTCGGGCTCTGCCCCTTCTTCTTCGTGCTGTCTCTGACATAGACAAGGTCTCCCATCTTGTAGGTTCTCCCTCTTGCTCGTAGATCGTGTGTTTTCTTTTGTCTCAATTGTGCTGTTCGTAGATGCTTTCTTGCCAGCTCATGCGTCGCTTTCAACTGTTCTTCCAGGTCCTCCACGAACTCTGCTGGAGGCTTCCTGGTGACATTAACGTCAGTCACACCGAGTGAGACATCATGGGTTTGATGAACCTCACGCCCCAACATCATGCGGTTTGGTGTGAAACCAGTGCAGGCATGTGGAGAGCTCCTATATGCGGCTGTGAGTAGAGGCAGGTATTCGTCCCAGTTCTTCTGGTTCTCATCAACGTAGCACCTGACCATTCCTAAGAGGGTTCTGTTGAACCTTTCTACCTGCCCATTAGAAGATGGGTGGTAGGGCGTTGTCCGGGTCTTCGCCACTTGAAGCAGACGACAGACTTCTGCGAACAATTCACTCTCAAAATTACGGCCCTGGTCTGTAAAGATTTCAAGAGGGGCACCGAATCTGGAGATGAACTCGTAGACAAGCTTCTTGGCTGTGGCTTCGGCTGTTTGCTCTGGGATGGCAGCTGCCTCCACCCAACGGGTGAACTGGTCTATGATGACGAGAATGTACTTGTTACCCGCACTTGAGACTGGGAAAGGGCCAACTACATCTAGATGCAGTCGATCCATGGGTGCACCGGCCTGATACATTTGGAGTGGAGCTCTTCCTTGTCTTCCCACCGACTTGCAGGCCTGGCACTTTTGACATGTTTTAATAAACAGCTGGATGTCTCCTCCCATTCCATTCCAGGAGAAGTGTTGCTGTGCCCGGTAGAGTGTCTTTCCTTCCCCCAGATGGCCTGACTGGGGTGGGCAGTGACATGACTCCATGACTTGTCTTTTGAGAGACTGGGGGACTAGGAGACGGAGCAAGGGGGGTGTGCCAACTCCACTTTCCCATCGGTAGTACAGGACTCCCTGATGGCGCTCTATCTGAGGCCAGCACAGCCAATACTTTCTGACGGATGGGCTCTCCAGTGCGACATGCTCTCGTGTTGGCAGCACACCTTCATCCATCCACTGGTGCAACTTGGATAGGCAGGGGTCCTCCCTCTGCCCATCTTCCAGCTCCTTTTTACTGTATTGTGACAGCCAGTTGACTTCAGGCCCATCTTCATGTGCTGCTTGTTCTCCTCCATCGCTAGGTGAGTCAGAGCTAGAACACGAAGCCGGCTGGGTGCTTTCATTCACCACTGTCCGTCTGATGGCTAGTGGTACCACGTCATCCACATCCTCTTCAAACCGCGACCATTGCTGGTGCACTCTCTGGCAGTATGAACATCCCCTGCAGGGTAGTGAGGCCAGATCCTTGCCTGCCTGGTAGCAGTCACATACAGGACCTTGTGCTTTCCTCGATAATGCGTCAGCATTGCCATGACGCGGTCCTGGTCTGTGTTCGATTCTTAAGTCATACTGACTCAGTTCCTCCAGCCATCTTGCCAGCTGCCCTTCAGGTTGTTTGAATCGGAAGAGCCAGGTCAGGCTATTGTGGTCTGTGCGGAGGACGAAGCTTCGACCCAGAAGATAATGTCTGTACTGCCTTGCGAACTTCACTACAGCAAGGAGTTCTCTTCTGGTTACACAGTATCGCTGCTGTGTACTCTGTAGGTGTGCGCTGCCGTAGGCTATAACCTTCTCCTCCCCTTCTTGAATTTGAGACAGCACAGCCCCTATGCAGACATTAGATGCGTCCGTGTCCAAGATGAACTGGCCGTCAGGGGTAGGATATGAGAGTATGGGTGCTGTGGTCAGTCTGGTTTTGAGCTCCTGAAAGGCTTGTTGCTGGGACTCGCCCCACTGGAATTCTGTATCTTTCTTTATCAGCTCGTTCAATGGACTGCAGATTTCTGAGAATGCCTTCACGAAACGGCGATAATAATTACAGAGCCCTACGAATGCTTGGAGATCTTGCAGATTCGTGGGAGGGCTCCAGTCTTGTACGTCCTTGATGAGTTTTGGGTTTGGCTTGATGCCTTGTCCATTGACCACATGGCCGAGAAACAGGACCTCGTCTTTTAGTAGGTGACACTTGGCTGGTTTGAGCTTCAACCCATGCTGCTTCATGCGCTGGAAGACTGTTTCCAGGTTGCTGAGGTTGTCATCGATCCCTTTTCCCAGAATTATTACATCATCCAGGTATATCAGCAGGCTCTGCCACTGTAACCCTCTGAGTATGACCTCCATGGCCCTCTGGAATGTGCTTGGCGCATTACATAATCCAAAGGGCATCCTGGTGTATTCGTACAGCCCATACTTGGTGATGAATGCTGTCTTGCATCGGTCTTGCTCCTGGACTTCAATCTGCCAATACCCACTTTGAAGATCGAGTGTTGAGAAGACAGTAGCGCCAACAAGGGTGTCAAGGCACTCCTCAATCTTGGGTAGAGGGTAGGCGTCCTTCAGAGTCAGCTCATTAAGCTTTCTGTAGTCGATACACCATCTGACTCCACCGTCCTTCTTTCGGACTAGCACAACTGGGGATGCCCACTCAGACGTTGAAGGGGTGATGACACCAGACTCCAGCATTGCTTTGAGGTGTTCCTCTTCTTCTCCTTGAAACCCGAGCGGTGTGCGGCGTGTTGGTTGTCTAACAGGGTGCCCACCCCCGGTGTCGATTCGGTGTTGAATTGTGTCAAATCGGCCCAGGTCTCCATCACTGGTTGCAAAGATTGACTGGTACATTAGAAGGAGAAGGATGAATCTCTCTTGTTGTTCTTCAGTTAGGCCTTCACTTGCAGACGTGAACAATTCTCGAAGGTGAGTGGGCAAGTCTAGTGCACTCACTTGCTTCAGGCGTCGTATTTGTTGCATAGAACACCCATCTTCTGACAGTGAGTGTTCAGTGGACTGAGAGGAGGAGTCAGGGGGTTCCTCCATGGTTTCAATGAGAATCCCTAGACAGGTGCCGACTGGTAGACTGGTACTGCAGGGAGACAGGTTGCAGACTCGGATGGGCACTGTTTTGTCCATGTCCACAATAACACTGCCTGAGGACACACCATCTGCTAGGCCAGCAGGCTCCAGTACTGCTGTTACCCCAGGTTTGGGGTTCTCCACAACACCCCAGACATCACACTCGCTCTGTGGTGGCAGGGTTGAAGGTTTCATGAGAAACACTCTGGAGACGGCGTAGCTTTCCACTGACCTCCCGGAGATGTAACTGGGCAACGGTTCACCTCCAATGAACACTTTTCCTCCTCCTCGTATGGTTACATCAGCTGCCAGCATGAAGTCAAATCCCATAAGAAGGGAATCGCGGATAGGTGCCACATATACATCCCAGTCTCTGCTCTTGCTGCCCACTGTGAGTGTCACATTATAGCCGTTTGCAGTTCCCATTGCTTTCCCGGTCTCGGCATTCAGGAGGCAGGCCGTCTTATTATTCAAACGGTTCTCCAGCTGGAGCTGCTGAAATAGCTCGTGGGACATGACTGTTGCTTCTGCACCAGTGTCGACAACACACTGAACAGGGAGCTGATTCACTTGGATTGGAACCATTAGGCTAGGACCTTCACTTTTGGTTCTGCCTATGTTAATGACTGGTGACGGGGTAGTTTGGCTGTCTTCTTGAGAAGGCATAACATGGCCGCTTATATTGCTGGTCAGGGCCGGGCCATTGGACCTGACCAGTTCTAGTTTCCCTGCTTCTTGGGGCTGGGTGACCGCGCACAGTCTCTCTTGAAATGGCCTATGTCTCCACAGTTATAGCAGGTAGAATTTTGGCGGGCAGGTGGGCTCGGGGAACGGAATCGGCCTGCTGTATTTGGGAAGCTTGGCAGCAGTGTAGGGGACCTCCCGCGTTGTTGTTGTTCTTGTGAGGCACGGTTGGAGAGGGCTCCGGTGAGTTGCAGCTGACCCACTTGCTCTCGGAGTTGTTTTATTTCGCCAGACATTTGTGCTTCCTTATCCTTCAGTCGTTTCAGTTCACCTTGCATTGCATGGAATTCCTGCTGCAGTGGTAGGGCTGTTGGTGAGGCTGTCATCACTCCAGGGTCCTCATCTGCCCAGGAAATTCGTCTGACCTTCCCTCTCCCGTCAGTGTCTCGGCCCAGGGTCGCCCTATAGTTGTGCTCATGTGCGGCCACCAGTTTTTGGGCTTCCGTGAGCGTGGGAGGGTCTTGGTTCATTACTTCATAGGCAACCCGCTGGTTTCCGAGTCCCTTCAGGAACGCATCCGCTGCCAGATGGTCCTGCATCACTAGATCGACCCCAGGGTAGGCCAGAGTAACAAGTCGGCGGACCTCTTCTGCAAATTCAGCCGTAGACTCTTTCTGCTGATGGAGTTCACTGAGTCGACGGCGAACAGTGGAGGGGGGATCAGACCGGCCGTAGCGCTGTTTCAGTTGTTCCGTCAGGAGTATGTAGTCTTCTCGCTGATACTCAGGCAGGGAGCAGATGAAGCGCATTGCCGAGCCCCTCAGACGCTCATGGAGCTTATCTAACCTCTCCAAGTGGTTCCATCCGAGTCTCTGGGCCATTCTCTCGAAGGGCATGAAGAAGGAGCTCCAGTCATCAGTTCCATCGAAAGGGGCAAGGAGCTTTGTGCTGGAGCAACATGATGGGGGTCTGGCGTAGGCCTGAGGGCCACTTTGCTGTGAGGGGGTTCCAGAGGCATAGTCTGTCCCGCTGTTGTTGACTTGGTTGGTGTGTGGGTTACGGCTGGCAGATGTGGCTGTGTTAGGGTGCACCGACCCACCTCCTCTTTGGCGACGGCGGACATCTGGTCCCGGGCTGGTGTACTCCACACTCCACTGTCTGGCAGGGCCCGAGTTGAGGGAGCGTTGGCGAATGACTTCTAGCTCTGGAGAGAAGTCTGGGTTTTCCTCAGCTGTCAAGTTTGATGCCTCATATCTGTCGACGGTGACCATGCTGTGACTGTGAGGATCAGCTTGGCGGGAAGTAGTCGAACGAAGGGGAGTAGATGAGGCTGTTGCCCCAATGCCTTGAGCAATATCTCCCTGGCCTAGGTTATGTGGCTGTGCTGCTGGTGCCCCTCCCAGCCTCTGCAGATGTTGCAGCATTTGCTGGCTCTGCTGCTGGCTCTGCTGCTGATTCTGTAGCTGCATTTGCTGCATTTGCTGCATTTGCTGTTGCATCTGCAGCATGATGTCAAGCACAGTTGGTGTCTGTTCTGGGCTAACAGTAGCCCCTTGTGTTTCATTCCCCTGCGACATCTTGTTGTTGTTTATTATTTTATTTTTTTCACTTTTTTTTTTTTTTTTTTTTTTTTTTTGGACTTTCCCTTTAACTTCGCCTGACTAGGCGGAGATCGGCGCTCGGCGTTCAGGCGGAGACGCTGATACAGTAGTTAATAGTCAATTGACAGCAGTGGACAACAATCACGTGACTCACAGTGGACAGCGGTCACGTGACCCTGGAAGCCGGCCGGTGAACGCAACCGTGACGTCAGCTGTTACTAGCACACAGTCTATGTTAGCACGTACAGCACGGTGCTGCAGGCTTCGGTGCGGCGACAGTTCGTGTACTTTCAACGTGTAGGCTATATCCAGCTGTTTCCAGCAGTATATCCCGATTCTGGCACCATTTGTTGTGGACTTGGGTGGACTTACGTTTCTGTAGTTTCTGCTGAAGGAGGCACGGCGGGTCAAAGGATGCCACAACAAGAAGTTATCAGAACTCTGTTTACTTGGGAACGTCAGGATTATAGTGGTACAACAGGCGGCAATAACACTTGATGCTGGTAGGTAAACTCTCGCTTGTAACTCACTGTTTGTAATATAAAGTCTCTGGTGGTCAGTCCTTAATTCTCATGCAAAGGCGGAGGATAAATCACTCGTACGTCTGTACACTTGGAGAACCGGAACACAACTACACAGGCATGCTGGGAGAACAAAGACATCACACCTCCCGCTCTACCTGAGAGCCAATACAATTGCATTATACTGAACATGCCCCCACACAACCCCCCACACAATAGGTTGGCATTTGTTTCCTCGTTACAGTACTCTCAAAAACCCACTGGACGTTAGCATCAATGGAGTAACAAAACACTTCCATGTGATTTTCTCTGGATCTATTGCTCTGTAGCGACTGAGCTGCCTTGACTGAGCTGCCTTGACCTACGGTAGCCTACTGCGGCCATTTTCACGTTAATTCTTGCATGAGGCTGCCCTCTACTGCTGGTAGAGCCACGGTACACCTCTTTAAGGAGAAAAAAAAATAATAATAATGAAAAAAAAAAATACATCTTTGTCTATAACATCGCAAAGGTAAGGTGCTTTTGCTGGCACAAAACCCAATAATAAATAACAACATCTGGCACTGAAAAAGTTAAAGGTGGGGTATTTCACTTTCAAAATATTTTTGGTTCTACTCAGGCTTTTGGGAGCACCCCGGACAGTTTTTTACGTTGCTTGATTCAGTATTTTTTATTTTATCAGAGACCTATACATTACAAAGCTGTGTTTTGTCAATTACTTTTATTTTTAATATTAAATTGTTTTGGAAAATAAAATAATTTAAATACAATGAAAAAATGTAATGACAAAAATGAAAAAAGTTATCCAAAAACATGCCCCCCTCCTGTATTAGGAGGACAGTATGAGTCACAAGAACCAACAATGGGTGTTTTTGATGAATCCATCATGGAGTTTGAAGTTAAGGGTTTGTTTGGGTAATTGTATAGGAAGGGTACGTGTCTAAATGAATATCAAATATCTACTGAATCAAGCAACTTAAAACAAATTGAAATATCCCTTTAATGCCATGGGGAAAATTCAGTTCAGTTTTCAAAACTAATGGTTGAAGAACAAAACCACTTGTATGCTATTATCTGTTAATTTCCGTTCTCTAACTTCTCTTTATAATTAATTGTTGAGTCATGTCTGCAGTGAAACAAAAGGGACTCGTACAGCAGGGTTGTGGTAAGGTTACAGTTCTCCAACAGCTGCAAAATCAGCGATGGCCTGTTCATTTTACTTCCAGCTTGTTGAGACTCTGCCCTTTGACGGTAGACTATCAGGGATGAACTGTTTGCATCATTACATGATACAACAGAGATAAAATGTTAGCTCACTCTCATTGGATTCTGGCTTGCTCATAAAAGCGCAACAGAATAACCCCTCAATATCATTCCTTATGAATACAGATTCCTGTTCCTCTTTCATCTAATGAAAGCTCTTCTTAAGCCTGTGACACAAAAGATAGTATTCGCTGATTCACTTTGAACTATATAAGTCTATCGATAATACCAATAATGATAGCTGAGTCTATCGGTATAAAGTTACACTTTTTAGTTGCGTGAATTGATTTGATATGTGAATGTGTGCACTCCATTGCCAGAAACAGTTTAATTAAATTGCTTCAAAATCAAGGTGCGGGTTTGAAAAGTAGTGCAAAAGAAACCCATTATGAAAGGACACAGAATGCAATGAAAATGATTAAAAGTTAAGAGAATAGATAATAATAATAAGAGGCTCAACTCAAACAGATAAAATATGAGATTTAAGTCACAGTGCAGGACAAAAAAAATAACCAAATCCCCAATGAAGCGCAGTGGCAACCAGAAAAGAATATTCAGCTTTGATTTAAAAGAACTGAGAGATGTAGCAGACCTGCAGCATTCTCCACACTTAGTTTTGACTCTCTTCTGGAATGGAAAGCAGAACTGTCCCAGATGACCGCAGAGGTCTGGATGGTTCATAAGATAGCAGAAGAGGACATTTTTGTTGCCTCAAGTCTAAACCATTCAAGCACGCACGCACGCACGCACGCACGCACGCACGCACGCACGCACACACACACACACACACACACACACACAGAGTAGCCTACATTTGACAGACAGGAAGCCATTGTAATTAAAGATCTGAGAACTGGAGAGTCTTATTAGAGAGAACTCAAGGTTTTTCAGGGAGACCAGTACAGTCTACTGAATCTAAGTCTACTATCTATTCTTATGGTGACAGTAGGTTGATTTTGTAATCGTGTTAATGTGGCTGAAATTCAGGTCTGAGTGACTAGACCAAAATTGGGTTGTGGTTTTTAACACTAAAAATTGAACACAAGCACTGCCTCTTAGGGCCCTGACATCCACTTGTTGTAAGAAAGTGCTAGGCGCAGTGCACTTATCCGCAATTTTTCCGCTCATGTTGCATAATACGTAAATAGATCTTGCACCAATCTAGTGCCCATTATCTATGCCTACTCAGGCGCCAGCAGCCTATCGGGCGCCACGCAAGTCGGGAATGAAGCAAGGAAGTCAGGAATACATATCGTACATAATGCATTAATACAAATTAATAGAAGATAGATAGCCATGCATATAATATGACCTACTCCCACTGCAACCACTACCACCACAGAAATGAGTGTACCATAACAGCTTGTTTTACTGAGAATGTGCCAGTGTCCTTCTAACCGAGCTCTGCCTGTGGAGGAGGCCTGTTGGACCTCATTGACATGCAAATACATTCACTGGTGGTGAGATCACTAATGGCTTGGCGAGACACCTGATCTATGTACATATTTTCTTTTTTCCTTTTTTTTAATGACAACAGAGAAGATATATATATTGTTTACATAACCTCCCTCACTTGTGCTATGTTAATGCAGGCTCCTTAGGACTATGATGCAATTGGCGGTTTGTGAAGATTTTTTACCATCATGCAAAGCCTAGAGAATCAGCATTTGTTTAGCACTCCAAATGTTGACTCAGGGGATCATTATACATTTCTTATTTATTTATTTAGACTTTTTCCTCTTAACTAAGCAGAAAACTTGACTCCACACCCCAGCAATACATGGCATTATCGACATAGATACTATACACCGCAGGGGCTGAGGGTGGTAAGAGGCAAACTGCATGGTGTGACGCACAGTCAACGGCGTGGCAAGTGGGCCGTATATTTACGGACAGGACAATGGTAGCTTGGACAATGCCAAAACTGTGGGTTTCTGATTGATTGAAAGGTTTCTGATTGATTGATTGATTGATTGATTGATTGATTGATTGATTGATTGATTGAATAGAGAGAACTTATTTCCATTAATTGTTTTCCTTCACAAGCTTCGGTCTGCCTTAACCGAGGTGCATGTTTTATACACTCGGACTGAACAACCTGCAAAAAAACACTCACCCAATTAGCTCCATGCAGTAGTCATTTTTCGCGACCATGTGACATGACCTGTCTATGAGAATATTGCCTATAATGTGCCATAGCACTGCATGGTCCTCCGGCTCTTTATTCAGATGCATGCAACTCCACTTCCAGTACACTGGACTGCGAATGGCAAAAGACAGATGACAGCCAAGTAAGTGTTTTCTCCTTATTTTAAACACTAAGAAACTAAATTGTTCTTCTTGGTCTACTGGCAGTGTGCACAAGAAATCTGGCAAGGCCTGCGCAAAGTAAATAGTAAGACGGAATTCATTTCCCAGTGAATTCCTCGCAACTCATGTCAGTGCAACCACACTTTCCCCCCCCTCTTTGCTCTCAATTTTCCACGTTAATATACTATGTAAGTTTTTTAATAAAACAAATCTTAAAATTGGCCTAACTATTAAATCGCTAAAGTTTTAGAACACCCACTCTTGTTAATTTCAGCACCAAAAGCCTTTTCTTTATATGTGTTCTACTGAGCCTGTGTGGCCGTGACCGGGACTGTTTTTCCGGCAAAATTACGTAATCTGACATCATTCTGTACACGTGTCTCCCTACCGGCCAATCACAGCCCAGATCATGCACTGCCGGCCAATCACAGCGGATCTTGTGTCTCTTCAGGAAGTCTTGCTTCAACAGCAGTGTTGTTTACGCTGGTCAAGGAGTCTAGACTGTAACTCCCCAACGCCGGTCCGCAGAGGGACACGAGAGACCTCTACGGATGCGTGGCGAGGCGGGCGAGGCAGACGCGGTGGTCTGAAGGCCCGGACCGCGGCGAAAAACTGACGAAAAAAGCAGACGCGACCGTGGTTTGCTGTACCGCTACTGACCACTAGTTGAGCAACTTACACAGTATAGCTTTAATGATCAAGATGTGTTCTCTTTTCCGGTGTTGTACAATAACCAAGTGTACATGAGTGCAAAAATATATTTTCAGACAGACATATCTGGATCACCATGTGATGTCTGGATCACCTCTTGGCATGGCAGGTGGTTTTGCCAGCTTGTAAAGTAACTGACATTGTACTATTCCGCTGAAAAGGGATTGCAGGAATTTGATTTAAAGAGCCGCATGACATGTAGCAGGTGTAAGTTTCTACATCCAAGGTTCCAGAGCATTAAATGAAGCATTGCATTAGTCCATGCAGAACACGGCCCACTGCAGCTGTAATCAGCTATCAGCCTGCTGATTGAATACGTGTTTCTAATCAGCTATGCAGTACGTGCCAATCACAACCCATTCTCACAACAAGGCGGTCCATTTAAGTATGGCTCACTCACTTGATCTCTACCACACCTTTGCTGCCACACACACTGCTGCTGCTGGCAAAGCTTTTGCCCCAGCGTCCATATAGTTCAGAGTCTAACATAGTCCAAAGTTAAACTGACATTCACTCTCTTTCTTTGGACCCGCTCTTGTATACCCACCAATGGTGTAAAGTAACTACAGTAAGTACATTTACTTAAGTACCGTAGTTAAAGGGATATTCCACTTTCAACAGGGAGCAGTGGATGGGCCTCTCTCCACATACACACCCATTGTAACTTCAAACTCCATTTTAACCATGATAGATTAATTAAAAACACCCATTATTTTTTCTGGTGACTCATACTACCCTCCTAATACGTGAGCAGGCCGTGTTTTTTTCGATAACTTTTTTCATTTATTTTTAATAATTATTTGGTAAAATGGAAAAAATGAAATACAAAAAAATAATTATTAAAAATAAATGAAAAACGTTATCGAAATAACATGGCCTGCTCACATATTAGGAGGGTAGTATGAGTCACCAGAAACAATAATAGGTGTTTTTAATGAATCTATCATGGTTAAAATGAAGTTTGAAGTTACAATGGGTGTGTGTGGGGAGAGGCCCTGGGCCTGGAGGGCCCAGGGCCTCTCCATCAAATATCTAAATATTCAATCAAACTAATTAAAAACTGTTCAGGGTATTCATAAAAGCCTGATTAGATGATAAAATTACCAAAAGTTTTTTTGAAAGTGAAATATCCCTTTAAGTATAGTTTTGAGTTATTTACTACAGCTCAGAGGCAAATATTGTACTTTTACTCCACTACAATACTTTCGTACTTTTACTCTAGTGCATTTTGAATTACAGACTTTTACTTGTAACGTAGTATTTCTATATTGCAGTATTGATACTTTTACTTAAGTAAAACATCTGAGTACTTTTTCCACCACTGATACCCACGTGGGGGGTTTCTGCATCGCACCCCCTGGTTTTGGTTTGCATGCTGCTTGGCTAATTCAGGGAGCATTAAGCACTAAGCTTAAGAGTGGAGCAGGAGCAATCATCACCAAGTATTACTGTATTCCATGTGTTGCAATAAAAAGGTAAATAATAATAATTATAGTAATACTAATAATACATAGAATTTATATAGTACTTTTCTGAGTACCCAAAGTCGCTTTACAAGGGTGTGGAGGGGCCGGGGGAAGAGGCTAAGTAACAACAACAACTTAATCAAAGTTGAATCGATTAAATCTATTATATCATCTTCAGTTTCCATCAGTTCTTGGGAATTGTAGTCTCTGCCCTTTGGGAAATAGTATGTATATCACAATCCTTTGACCAATAAAAGAGAATGGGAAATAAATAATTGCTATTTCTGATTGATGTAGTGATATGATTGATATGAAGTAGGCTAATCCTGGCTCGAAATTACAAGCAGTTCGATGTTCTCTTATAAATAATGCATTATGTAAATGAGTATGATAAAAATATCTTATTCATGTGTGTCCTAAATAATGCGTCATTGCAGACTTCAAAAGCCCTACAGTACTTTTTCTCACCCTTTTTCTACCAGGATTGATGGCTTCAATGACTTCCTTTATAGAATAGGCAATTTATGTGACCAAGGGCACATGAACCCTGTTTAAAACTCTGTATAGTTTCAAAATGACAGTAGCTAAGCTCCAACATCTGGCTTTGTCCAGGTTTCTGAAGTGTGACCTACATCTGGCCTACATCTTGGCACAAATCACTCAAAGTTTGCTGTACGCCCAGGGTCACATTGGCCAAGCTTCGCGGAACGCTTTATGAAATGAACTCATAAATAGCAAATAGCAGATCACAACACTGATGTCAGTGTTGACTTCATGTATGGCCTGATGTTATCGATGGTCTTCAACATACTCTGTGTCTATTCGACCCACACTATAACCTGGTCGATGCTGGGTACCGATATAGACAGGTACACTGTGCTGACGTCACAATACTGATCGTATATTTTATGTCATAGCACCGCACACTTCACACTGGGTTTGATTCTTTTCAACAGCAACAAAAAGTTGACTTCAAAGTTTCAGAGATTTAGCACTGAATATGTTCCTAATGCTGTCTGTGATCCTGTGGGTTTGAAGATAAGATATGTCTCACAATGTGGGGTCTTTTTAGATGAATCTGCATAACAAATGCCACAACATTATCTTCACTGAGTGACCTTGTTGAATTTCACTATTGATCTGCACATCGACTCATCCCCTCCGATAACTCTGAGACCCATTTATCATAGGCAAGGCTTTACTCTGCTGCAACTACCTTACTTGCAGAAAATCAATCTATTCTAATTAGTTAATACACCATCAGACCTTGGCATGGAACATGTAGAGCGCAATTAAGTCAAAGCTGATTAATCCATCCAAAAATGTACACACACAGAGAGAATGAGTGAGACAAGAGACCAATGGAAATAGAATGGCAAGACACAGACAGACAGACAGATGCATTACACTTTGTATCCTTTTGTACGCTGAGCTGGGTTCGAACCCCAGTCTCCCACTCAACAGACCGACGCACAACCTATCCTGGAGCCCGACTGGCAGGGCTGTTGTGGGTTGGGTCCTAGCTGGAGGCTGTCTTTGGAGCACGTCCGTGCGCTTCACACTACACACGACGTCCCTCATGTCCCTCACACGAGGATTTCGCGCTCCTCGTCCTGCCGACAACGCCAGGTTGTGGTGATCCGTGCTGAAATGGGATCGCGCCCCACTCCTCCACACTCGAATCGTGCCAATAGGGCTGAGCCTGCCTGATTTTTAGGGCTGTTGTGGGCCAGGTCTATATATATTTTATACATTAAATGGAGTATATAGCTAACAAAGAGCTACAGTACATTCCTTGTCTAGTCCAATGGCAGAAATAGAGAACACAATTTGAATTTTCCACACTCTGGGGAGTAGAGCAGCAGTGCAGCAGTAGTGCACCACTGCCTGCAGTGTACAGTGAAAACAGGGACTCATACGCTATACGCAAACACTAATTGGATTCACATAATCTTATATAATGTAGTCTTTAACCATAACTTTTAGTATTGGGATTCACTCAATAGTCATTGAAAAGTAATCATTCCCTTGTGGGCTCATCAGCTAAAATAATATAATAAAGCCACAGCCAGGCCATAATGAAGTGGGGAGGGGAGGGGAGGGGGCGGCTCATGGGATCATGTATTGTGTGTGTTCAAGATAAACAAGGCAACAAACAGCTAGACAGAGAGAGAGAGAGATGGAGAGAGAACATGCACAAGACTGGTTCATTTAGTCTTCTCCGTTTGTCCAACCTGTGGATGCCTCTGCTTTTGGTTGGATAAGTAGCATCTTAATTACATGGTCTGTTTGTTGTGTTTGTTTAGTGTGCTCATTAGCCTTTTGTTGGGGGAATAAGCCACAGAATTGCGCTTGGCATCTTAGCAAAAGCCTATGTAACAACATGTCATTTGCAATCACAGCTTACAGCACTCTGTGAGACAAAGTCAATACCTGCTAATGGACATGGGAAAACTGTAACCTGTTCTGTTGCGCTTGGGAGGATGGGCAGGAGTGGAGTGCTTGTTCAGTTGACGTGTAACGCTATTCACTGAAGCGCATGCTGAAAGGGAGAGATGGTGCAACAACAGTATGAGGAGGTGGTGAATGTAGTAGCTCAGTCATTTTTGTTTTCCTCACACCTCTTCATGCCTTGCGGACAACAATGTATATGCATGGTTACAGGCACGTGCACACATAGACATCAAAGGGGGCTTGAGCCCCTGCCCTTTTATCGATCTGTAAAAAGTGCCCTCTCCAGACCATGAATGCAGTTTTTACTATGGTGAAAGGACTGCAAATCCCCCTTACCAAGCCATACCTTAAGGCAGCATTCAAGAGAATTGCCTTGTCCAAACTCTCCTGTACTTGAATGCGGCATTCAAAGAATTGCCCTCTCTGTGTAGGAATCCATGCCATACGCCACATCTCCAGTATTGGCTTAATTATGCTTAGTTCAGTGTGGTATCAAGCACCGAAAATAGCTGACCTCCCAGCTCAAAACGCGCCGCACTGCTACTCGTTGTGAGCTTGGAGGTCTGATATTTTCGATATTTTCACCAAAAGGCCCTTTTATAAATGTCAACCTCTGCCTCTCTAACATTCTTTGCACGTCCCTGCATGGTTATGTCTAGCAACGCACATATTTTAACATCGCAAAATGATGTTGTAGTTTGTTCCTCTAATTAAGAGCAGAGGAAGAATTGACTTTACTGAAGCTATACTGTATGTGTGGTGGAGTCGTGATCCTCCACCCTGAACCCAACAGTGCATCAAGCTTCTCTCCTCTGTAATAATAGGTGGTGGATGGTTGCCTGAGCTGGATGCTACCATTATGACCCTCACTGTGCACAACACAGCACTGTGCACCACGCGAAATCAAATTACTGCACAAGAGGCAGCTCACTCTCCTTAACTGACATCTATTCTTTGTCTCCTTTCCTCTCTCTTCCTCCACCCCCGCTCTGTCGCTGCCTTTTCGCTTGTTCTATTCTTCTTCCCTCACCTATCCCTCTCTCCCTTCTCTCTCTCTCACTCTTTTGCACCCTGACCCCCCCCCCCCCCCCCTCCCCTTCCAAATCACTCAGTGCAACCAAGAAAAGGTAGGAGAAGAGAGGAAGTGCAGTGATCCTTTGAGATCTCATAAATTCAATATATTCATATTGCCTCGACTCCTAAAAGTGCTTGGGAGTGCATTTGGCGAGTCCATAAGTCACAACATTGTCAGAGTGGCAATGGTGATTCATGAGGATGCCGAGGCTCGGTTCATTCCAGAGCAAGTACTCTCCGTCAGATAAGCGCAGCCTTAATTCCTTCCGTTGGACCTAATGTGTTTTTAATGCAGCCCCGTGACTTATGTTGCTGTCAGTCGGCCGGGCCTCACAGGGATGCCAGGATGCTAGTGGGCGGCAGTCAGGGACCAGGGAAAGGTGGCAAAGATTAATCAGATGGCCGTGGCATCACGCACTTGATCAAATCCATATTGACTAAGAGCACAGAGAGGGTAGAATGTGAAGTAATCTAAAGATGGGATGCCCCGCTTGTCTCTGCCCGTGATAAATGAGCTCTGTTTGTTCTAAGGTGCGTTTGATGTAACAATACCAATTGACCTCAGAGACAACTTATGTCATCGATAGGAGGCCCGAGGCAGGCAAATTGCTCACGGCTGTTCAGTTCAATACGAGTGTTATTAATTGTCGCCATATTTTCACGCTTTGAAAACGTATTGTAGAGTCGGTATGCAGCAATACATCACGAGGTATGTGTCACAATGTGATCTAAAGGCACTTCATTTAAAACCGGTGGGGATTGCTTCGCCCTCTAAAGTGTACCTATAGGGAAATGTGCAAAGCTACAGTTCATCTTCTGCTCCAGGTTGACTGGATTCCACATAGTTTACCTTTCTACGTTGTACTATTTAGGGAGATTGATTATACAATGTTACAACAGTTGCCATTGCAGGAGTTCCCCAGTCTTGTATTTGCCCAGCATTAAGTATTCCAGAATAAAGGGGGGGGGGTTGGTTAAGGAACCAGATCACAGTACTGTGTCATATATCTTTGCTGTCGGGTGGAATTTGTGGAAACCTTGTAAGTCCAAAACCGTTCCTTTTTTATTATTTACAGTTTTGTAATAAAATAGTGAGAATTATCAATCTGCAAGCTTGTAGATCGGCTATTTTCAGCAAAGAGGTTAGGTGTATAGGGGAAAAAAGAGCACACTAAGTACAGAGTAAAAGGTTTAATAAGTATCGACAGTTCAAGTGGTTAAATATCTGAAAACTAAAATACACTGATGATTGTGCTGTCAACCGATTCAACTATATGGAATCTATGGAAAGGTTGTGGGGGTCCCTGCTTCATCTCTCTCTCAACTAAGGGGTCCTTGGCCTGAAAACATTGAAGACCCCTGATATAGGGATTTATTCAAAAAAAGGAAAAAGAAACGAAAAAGGGTTAAAATATGCCTATGGGTTGTTTCTCCCCGAAACAATAATGTAGAGAAGACACTGGAGCAACTCAGACAACTGAAGCCTTAAATAAAAGAGTCTTTATTTTACACAATTACTTAATCTTTTACCATCAAAATCATATTCCTTTCTGGGCACCCATACATTCACAATACAATCAAAACCAACCTTTACTTAACCCATGAAACCAAACACCCCTCCTCCTCCACAGACTAGTACTTGGCACCTTCCCAATTAACAGGATATGCCAGCACTGCGGAGGAGGCACAGGTGACCTACAATCAATGTAACATTCTGTTCATTTCAATAAATAACTAAACATGTTTAAAATCTTTGCAGTCCTTCAATGTTCAACTGATGCTATAACTGTCACCTCCCAACCGATTTGATATTAGGAAGCGGCTATGTAGCTATATGTCTATAGGGCAAGGTCTGCCCAGTGACACACATCAACCAGGGGTGTTCCAGGCTTCCATAATTATTTAAGTACCAATAGTTATTTAAGCTAATTATGCTAATCCATTGGTTCTCAAAGTGGGGTCCGGGGGAGTTCCAGGGGGTCCCCAGCTAAATGATAGTTAGGAACCAAATGGACCCTTATTGGGTATGTGACTCTGGGAGTGTACAAATGGAACCAAATGGACCTGTTACCATTAGGGTCCATTTGGTTCCATTTGTACGATCTCTGAGCTGGGGCACTCGTTGGGCCACTCTCAAAGTTAAATTAATTTGACCACATTGATATTACAATATAAATTGGGGTCTCAGAGATAGAAATGCCATTTAATGGGGGTCCCTAGCATATAATGCATGTCAAACTGGGTGTCCTTTGAAATGGGAAATTAAAATGGTTGAGAATCACTGCTAGAGCCATAGAAATCTTCTAATATATGGGTGTCCCTGACATTATTTTTTCAAATGGGGGTCTGTGGACTAATTGTGACCGTCAGGTCGCAAGTTACTATGAAAAGCTCCACCGGCTGTCAGTCTGTCAGTCTGTCAGTCTGTCTGTCTGTCTGTCTGTCTGTCCGTCACGTCACACTTTTGCCCTACTTATATCTCCACCACCGTTGCCCCTATCCATGCCAAACTTTGCACACACACACTCCTTGGCTGCCAAACCACACCCTTCACCCCTCGTTTCCCTCATGGCCCTCTTCTAGCACCACCATGAGGCCGATTCTTGCAAAACACATTTTTGGACACAGACACAAAACACAGATTTTGCCCTAAAACCAGTAAGACTCCCTAATCGGGAGATAAGCGACCGTAGGTGGCTTATCTCCACAAATAGGGCAAAAATTTGTTTTTCCAAAATCTTCCTGATCCATGTTGATGACATGAGTGTAGACATGCTGTGTAGTGATATTCGTGATTTTAGGGCAAAAACTGTAGGAGCAGTGTCCAAAAATGTGTTTTAAAAATCGGCCTGAAGGTGGCGCTAGAATAGGGCCATGTGAGAAATGAGGGGTGGGGTCTCCGCGTTGCCTTGGCGGACGAATAGGTACCGGCCCCGGCTCTCCCGGACGCTCCTAGCCCGAGTTACGGCATTTTATGTGCGCTGCAGTGGCAGGGGGTCCTCCACTGGGGGCGCCACCACTTTTGCATCCGTTCTGGAGCACCAGGAGTCGGTGGTCCCCGGGAATTCCCCGCGAGCAGCCCCGTTGGGGTGGTCATTTGGTCATTTTTGCACATTTGGTCATTTTTTACATCTGGGGGTCCCCCAGGGACCTGGGGGTCCCTGGGGCTCCGGGGGTCCTTGGAGGTTGTAGTTTGGCAGGCAAGGAGTGTGTGTGTAAAATCTGGCATGGATCGGGTCAACGGGTGCAGAGATATAAGCAGGGAAAAAGTGTGACGTGTGACGTGTGAGCACATTTGGTCATTTTTTACATCTGGGGATCCCCCAGGGACCTGGGGGTCCCTGGGGCTCCGGGGGTCCTTGGAGGTTGTAGTTTGGCAGTCAAGGAGTGTGTGTGCAAAATTTGGCATGGATGGGGGCAACGGTTGTGGAGATATGAGCAGGGCAACAGTGTGACGGACTGACTGACTGACAGACAGCCAGGGGAGGTTTTGGTAGTAAATGCGACCTACGGTCGCAATTACGCAAAGCGGTACACAGTATCTCTAAAATCTCATGTCATCAACATGGATCTGTCCCATTTCCCATATTCTCTCCTGATTGGCCACCATTGCCTTCTAAAGTAGGGAGTCTTACTGGTAAGTGTCAATTTGGGGGTCCTTGACATGAAAATGTTTGAGAACCACTGTTCAAATCTACTATCACCTATATACTGTACATTCTGGACCTAGTAATAATGAATTCTACAGACACTTTATTCTCTTCTTCAAGCGATGACCAAAGACCTTCAACATCATGCTTGTCCCCTGCTCCACGTCCTAATCGAAATGTTCAAGAGGAATCCTGCTTTAAAAAACATCTCCATCCTTCTCCTCTTTCCCCCTTGACCCTGATAATCCCTTGCATCCTTGGCTAATCAGCAGGAAAGTAACAGGACAGCAGCATGCTCAGTGTTGATTTTTAAAAATGCATGTTCCTCCACTACACACAAACTGAAAACCCACAGGGGACTTCCTTTACCATGAAGGGTTTCTGTCACCGTGGGGGGGGGGGTAAAAGCCAGGGGCCGATAAAAACTCCCCATGGGGTAATGATATGCATGTCTATTGGCCTGCATGCATGTGCAATAGATCCGTTCTGAAGGTGAAGGCATTGCTGGGTAGTAGAAGAAAATAGTTTGTACGCTCGTGTGCGTGCGTGCACGACACTGCACGTACATGCCTGCGTGTGCAATGTGCATGCACACGTGAGGGTGGTATAAGGTCTAGGGATCACTCTTCAGCAGGTGGGGAGGTCTACCGTCAGCTAATTCTGTTTTCCTAGCCTTGTGCATTGCTAGACCGGCCCTGTGTTCTCTCGCAGTTGCTGCGGCTCGGCTGAAATGCAGCCCCACAGAAAAGGTCACAAGTGCTCTGGGATAGCAGGACCATACAGGTTCTCCAAGGGGCTTTAGAAGTCTGATTGCAATCTATTTTCATTTCCAAGCCTTCCTTCTCCAGGTATTTTTTTTCCCTTTCATGTGGAAAACTAATGAAAGCTCTTTCCCTATAACTCCATCAGCATCCGATGTAGTGAATTCCGTCACTTGATGGCTGTCCCTTTCTGTGTACGTTGGTTAGAATCTTCCTGGACTTTAATTACTGTTAACAACCAGGGAGATTTAGCTCATATGCCCTTGCATATTTGTATCTGGCTGTTTGCCATTGGTTCAGTAGCATCCTGCTGGGATATTGAGTGACAGGCAGCTGTAGAAATGATTGATGTCCCCTTAGCAGTTAAGTCTTCATATTCTGCTCCTGGAATCCCACTGTGGTACAAGCTCTTTAGTCAAAGGGAAATTAGATTAGTGTTCAATCACATACTTAATGGACTGTACAGCGTGTAAATATGTACTCTCTTTTACTCCGTTTTGCGCTTTTGAGGTTGAACAAATTAAAGTCCAGTATTATAAAAAAAATCAAACCTCGGTTCGAAGTGGAGCGGTGAATCTGAGCAGCTATACCCTGTGTGTGTGTGTGTGTGTGTGTGTGTGTGTGTGTGTGTGTGTGTGTGTGTGTGTGTGTGTGTGTGTGTGTGTGTGTGTGTGTGTGTGTGTGTGTGTGTGTGTGTGTGTGTGTGTGTGTTGAGTGTGCCTGGCCTGCACAAAACAGCGCCCCTCCTTTAACTAGTGTGTTGTGTGTGGCCACTCAAGGTATTGCCAGGCTACGGACACGGCCAGCCAGCCACCCACCCACCCACCCACAGACATACCCACGGACATACCTGTCTATTGGGAGCGCTTTCACCGCTCCAAAAATGTATTAAAAGTTAGATGTACTGTGTGTCTATGTGTGTGAGTGCATGTGTGCATGCGTGTGTGTGGTTGTGAGTTGGTCAAGTAGCTGAATCTCCATCATTAACACCTGGTGTTCTTATTGTCATCTTAGAATTCTCATTTCCCTGACCCGATGTAGAACTTAAGGGCTACGCTGGGGCCAAATAGCAGCATTATTTTATCTCATTAGTGATAAATATAACCCATCGCAATGCCACATTTGTGGGTAACAGTGCTGATATTGGTGCTGCAGCACTAATAGCCTACACTTTTTCTTTCTTGACTCGTCACTATGGCCAGTACAATTTCTGTGAACAACAAGCACACAGTTTTATCTTGAGGCCATTTGGATTTTCACTCATTTTTCCCAACCCTTATTTCATCTATGGTGAATGGTTTCGCTGCAGGGCTGTGACTGCATGCCTTCCAGAGACTTCCACAGTGTCTCCACAGAGATTGCATGTACACTGAATAGCAATCATGTGTAGGCTTTTGATTAGACAATTCATTACTGCTTTACGTCACCACAGTCACTGGCCGTCCATCAACATGATTCAGATAAACAAAACTATTATATAGGGATCTGTGGAGCCCTTATACTGTCTGCATGTGCTGTTATGAATGAGAAAATACATTTTGATTCATGTTTTTTTTTTCTCTCTCTAGGATTTGCCCAAAGCAATCAAGTCGTTGCTGCATTTGATTTGGTACATGGACTCTAGATGTTTTTAAAAAAGAGGTTTATGTCAAAGCACACACGCAGGTTTGTACACTATGTTGTTGCTATGGGGTTAAAGTGATGTAAGGCTGTGTATCAGAGCAGTGTGTTATCATATCTGTGTATTAGAATAGTGCATTGAATTTGGATGCTACCATTAAATAAATATACAGAATATTATCACTCAGCATTCAGTAAACTGGGGACAGGCATATCGGGCTAAGCCAGTAGGCGATTGATTGGTTACTCTCACTCTGTGCCCGGATAGCATTGTCTCAGCTGTGAGATCATGAGAGGCATCAGAATTTTACGTTTATCTAAATTCAAAACATGTCAATATGTGGTATAATAATAAGACATGTTGATTTCTGCAGGTGATGTCTCAGACAGGGGCGTCACAAGGGGTAGGAAAGTGGGACTGAGTTACTGGGGCCCAAGGTGGAGGGGCCCTAATAACTTGCCCTAATAACTTTATCTATTGAAAAATAGCAGATATACAAGCTCACAGCGCGGCACCGAGTGCCGCGCTGCGAGCTTGTAGATCTGCTATTTTTGAAAATGTGTGAAAATCTTTGAATATTATGTATTTTTTAAGCGAACATTTCTAACTCAAATTTAGCTTCTGGGGGTCCCTGGAACTAAATATTTTGAGATCGGGGTCCGTGGCCAAATACATATCATCTTGGGGGTCCTCGACATAGGTTTCTTGCACACATTTTCACGATTTTTCAAAAATAGCAGATCTACAAGCTCACAGCGCGGCACTCGGTGCCGCGCTGTGAGCTTGTATATCTGCTATTTTTCAATAGTTAACATTCATGGGGGGCCCGCAGTGAATCCTTGTACCCAGGGCCCAGAATTTGGTGTGACGCCCCTGGTCTCAGACAAAGTATCCAGGGGTTGATCAATGCTTGAGGAGATTCGGGAGCATCATGGGAGCAAACACCACCAAATACAATGCAATGTCATCGTAATAAATGGTTTTCCTTTTAACGAGAGAGTCTGACTGAACCGTGCTGGCAAACTGGAAAGTGATGTGGCAGGTGGCATCGTTATGGCACAACCCAGGGCATGATTAAAGGAGTTGGAACTGCATTCTGTTTCGGTATGCCTCAAGTGAGAAACATGAGTCTGACTAATTCATAGGCCACAAATTACCGCACTCATGATAGCAAAATGGCCATCGGTCACGCCTCCACGTCTAAATTTAAGTCATAAGGCCTGGCGTTATTGAGACGTTCAAAATAGGGTCCTTAATGTTTTATCAAGTGTACACTGACCCTCTGTCACAGTCAAAGACTTTGCCTGTCTTGTATTTTTCGATGTACTGTAATATGTTCCATGTTCAAGTTTTCATAGTTCTATGTTCATGTCTTCCCCAGCTGTACAGTATCTCATTCATAATCAACCGTCCATGTGGACAATTGGCTATTGTCTTGTTTCAGCCCCATTCCCTGACCTTTCGGTTCCAGTCCATTTCCTGTCAGCAGTGTTAGAAAACTCCGGGGGGGTTCAGCCCCTTTTCCTGCCTGCCTCATTTTCTAGCGCTCTCTAGCCTGTTCACATCGCCTCTCTGCTTCCTCTAGTGTCCTCTTCCTCATGGACATGGTGGGCCGTTCCTAGTGGGAGAGTCACAGACTTTGCCTGTCTTGTCTTGTCTTGTCTTGTCTTGTCTAGGTCTTATATTATGCATTATGTTCCGTGTTCTAGTTTTCATATACTTCTATATCGTCATTGTCGGGTGGAAACCTTGTATGCCAAAAACCTTTAGTTTTGTATTTATCATTTAAAAAATGATTTAAAGGACAACTTTAGTTTTTTACAACAAGGGTTCATATTTTAGATTGTAATTAAAGAATATAAAAGATGAGTGTTAAAATGATTTAATTTACTTCTTTCTATTGTTTTAGAGATTCTTATTTCAGTGGTTGGGGGCATGCGTACAAGTGGAAAAATATGTCATTTTACACAGAATAAGCCCATTCCCAAGATACAACGCAACCTTTCATGGTTGGATGTGACTTATGGGGGCTAGCAGTGTTACTGTAAATACCAACAAAGAAACTGTTGGCTTATTGTGTCTAAAAATACATATTATTTAGCCACTTGTACGCATGCCCCCATGCGTACGCATGCCCCACATTTTAGCACGGTAAACGCTATAAAATAATAGAACGAAGCAAATGAAAACATTTTAACACTCACTTTTTCTTTTCTCTAATTACAATCTAAAATATGAACCCTTGTTGTAAAAAAACAAAGTTGTCCTTTAAACTAGTGAAAATAGACGATCTACAAGCATGTAGAATAGATTGTGTGCTTGTAGATCTGCTATTTTCACTAGTTTTGTGCGACATGATGTGCGTATGATGAAGCAGGGCTTTACTTTATGAAAAGTTTGAAAATTTGAAAATTGTAGATACAAGGGTTCTGCCATCTTGTGTCTCATCATGTTAGTTTATGTTTCTGATGATGTCTTTGTATTAAAACATCCAATCATCATGGGTTTTGATCACTATCTGTCTCACTGCCCTGCATTTGAGTTCTCACCACACCAGTATGTGACAACCTAACTGAGGATTGTCAGTTTTATCAATGTATTATTTACCAAATTCAGCACCTAATTCAATGACAAATTAACCTTTTGTACAGTATTTGAGTGAAATCTTGTGCTCACAAAAGCAAAGTGAATTAGAAGCTTATTTTAGTTGACCTTTATATTATGAATGTGTGTGGGTGTGGGCGTGTGTGTACATACAGTGTGCTTGCTTGTGTTAGTGGGGGTAGAAGGTTGAATGTGTAATGTTCTGGAACACTCCTATTTGCACATGCATGATGTGTTTGCTTGTGCACTAGTGGCAGCCTACTGTACACATTAGACCACGACAGGGAGAGATTGACGTCGGTAGTCACACACCGCTCAGGTAACCAGCCTGGCCATCTGTGCAAGGTGACTTTGGTGGCGTGTAAGCAGCAGCGATAGATGTCGTCGCATGTCTCAGAACTTGAGCTGCTGTGCTGCTGAACGGAAACTTGAATGCGAGCCCACACCCAGGACATTGATTGCCTGGTGAGAGCTGGTCTGGAGGACTTTGGCAGAAAGTGCTGTGATCCCCCAATCCGAATGGAGGGCCTGTATAGAGCTGATTAAAGGACACATGCAGGATTAGGAGCTACATGGGGGAGTCTAGATCAATACAGTATGCAGGCAATTATAATCTGATGTTATCTCTCTGGTGTTATGCTACAGTGTTGGAGTGTATTGGAGGCTTACTGGGATGGAACAAATGCACATTGTCTCCTTCCTATGATCAGCCAGGTTTAGTGATGACAAATGTGCTCTGTTAAAGGAGACGATACTTGGAGTTTTGTAGACTTGTGTATAATGCCTAATTTAGGCTCCGCTGTTTGATGGTGCCTCACACCAAAAATACGAACTACAGTACAAGCGCACAACCGGTCACATCTGCGGCACGTTGTCAGCTTGTAGATCGTCTATTTCCGGTGCATGACACTGTTGTGTGACAGTCAGTAGCGGTCCTATAGGCTATATGGCACCCTGGGCGAACAAGCAATGTTCCACGATGATGAACAGTACAGTAGCCTGTTTATCCATTGATTGTCCTGACTGAGTTTTCTGCTCTAAGCTGACAACGCCACATACGCGGGGCGGACAGAACGTGGAGTTGATCTTTTGTTTGCAGTGCGGCACTATCAGGCCAGCAGCACTTTTTTTCTTTTAGTTTTTTATCTCATCGTAGTCGGATGTCGCCCCCGCAAAGCGCCGCCCTGGGCATTTGCCCTGCTTGCCCCCCCTTTTGACCGCCTCTGGACGAAGTATAAATCAGGCTCAAGATGTAGCCATATGACGTCCCTGGTTTTCTTCCAAGCCGGAGACAGACTTCACTTGAGATGCATGTCATCCCCTTCTCCCAGTCCTCTTCAGCTCTCTACTTGGTACACTCTTTTTTGCACTCAACACCAAATTTCTTCACTGAAAATATCCGCTTTACAAGCTCTCGACGCTTGTAGATTGTTAGGCTATTTTCTGCAAATGTTTCACCAGAGATGCTGAACTCAAGTGGTTAATAACGCTGCTATAAAACCTAAGCCTAAATTATTTAATCAACGACTTACTGTAAATTTGTTAAAGTTGCAGATCTAGCGTGAAGGTTTAATGTTACATGCTGTTGTTGTTGTTGTTGTTGTTGTTGTTCTGCATCAGCCACTAATCACAATACCAGGGAAGGTGGGAGTTTTGCTGAGTTGGCATTTCAATTAATCGAAAAGATTTGTCTTTTCTTTTATTCTTTTTTTGCACTGAAAGAAAGCCTCATTAAAACCAAGGGGTAACACTAGCCATTAGCTACCTCATTAGGATACATTGATTCTCCTGTGGAATTTTAACAGTAGCAAAGTGTTAATTTTGATAGATGGAGCACACATTTGTGAAAACATTTTCCCATAACAAATTGTCTGTAGAAAACAGAAATCACACTATAATCATGTATTTGTCATGGTAGCTTTTAGCTTGACAATCCATTGAACACTACACACACTACACACACTGCAAACACACACCCTAAGCATGCCAGAGATTTAAGCAGCACTGTTATCCAGAGTAATACTGTTTATGTAAAGTATTTAACATTATTTTATTACTGTAGAGTGCATGAGAGTGCTTTTGGTCATTCCTTCCACAGAGCTGGTGCTGCTACTCTTGGTTATACAAGCACATTGTTTATTTATTATCTACTTCAAGTTACACTGAATAGTAATTTGCTTTGGCCCTGTTTGATACTGCAACTGGGGCCTGTTAAATTGATGCTGTGGAAATGCTCTGGACTAATCTGGAACTCAGTTCAAACCTGTTCATTTATTCATGCCAGAAGGCTCATCAGCAGTGCACTGACATAAAACTGTGCTTTTTTTTGTCAGAGTCCTTCAATTAATCATTCATGTTAGCCCTTTTGTGCAATATGTAGGCTGTATGAAAAAGTGAGGGGCGGGGGAATCGGCGGGTGGTGTAGGGTAGTGCCTTCGGGAGAGAGAGATTGAGAGAGGGATAGAGGTCGTGAGATTATGATCAGACTTATTTTCAATTCGTGATTACGAGATGTAATTTTTCATTCACACATGACTAATAACAATGCCTAGAGGTCTATCTGATACCGTTGAACATCCCCGAGAATGAGGCTGAGATGATAGGAGGATTTCTACAGAGCAATCATATTCTTGTAAACATGTTTCAAGCTGTATGTGAATGTGAATCTCATATTTGCATATCACATTAACTATCTTTTGTGAGCTACTACAAAACAAAATCAGACAGGGAATTACACAACATCATTGCAATGGCAATAAAATGGTAATCATAATTATTTGAAATATTTTTGACAGAAAATACTGAAACGTGAAAAGTATTTATGTGTCATGTCATGTCATGTCATGTCATGTCATGTCATGTCATGTCATGTCATGTCATGTCATGTCATGTCATGTGTTTACATTTCTTTAGGTAGGCTATACTTTGTAATAGTACAATTATTTGCTGTAGAACAGTATTTCAGAACATTTATTTCAAATGATCCCTGGTGACGAGCCTCAAGGATTCTTCTGACTTCCATGCTGAAAACATGGAAGTAAGATATGAATGTGGCAATGTACTAACAGTATTATTGTGACCGTAGGTCGCATTTAGTATGAAAAGTGAAAACCTGCAGATCGCTGCCGTCTGGCCAACCTGAGTCACACTTGCAAATGTACCTGGGCATGCCCATATATGGACATATTGTTTCAGTCTCATGTGGTCTATGACTTCAGAAATCTATCTAAAATATGGCCACATTTTGTCCAACTTAAACAACCAGCCAGGTCTGTGCATTTCTTTGGTCAAAGTTGATCCCATGCTAAAGCGCCAGCGCTTGCCCAACATACACCCAGGCGGATTCATGCACGCGCCCATGTGCCCCTTAGGGCGCTTACTAGTAAAATACATACAACTCAACTAACCTATATTATGCACATCATCATCATCATCATCATCATCGTCATCATGTGTTACACATTTGCACAAAATACTGCATGTTCAGAAAATAGAATAGACTACAACAAACAATCAAAACAAAACAAAATATTCAATTAGCCGCAAGACTGGTACCCTGCATTCTTTCCTTGCGATCTTTCTAAGCAATGGGCTGACAATGGAGAACAGTGGACTCAATAGATCAACAACTTTATCCATTCTTCATGGGCCATGCTTTTAATTATCAGTTATGCATACCATACCACCTTCTTGACATATTGTCACTGAAAACCATGCATAATTTCACTGACATGCCCTTAGGCAATCTGTCTGAAAACAGCTACCATCTATAGGCCGACAACATGTGAGAAGAACAGGATTACTGCATTATGAAAGAGAACACATGCATACTGTACAATGACCGTGGTGAATAATTACAATGAAGACTCATGCTGACAGTTCTCTCTTCTTTTGTTTCTTTCTTACATGGAGCAAAGTAATGAAACAAGCAAGAAATGCTAGAGCAGGTAAAAGGTAACACATGCGTAAACAGCTCCAGTACGCCTCGCTGTCTTATTGGAGAGAAAAAAACGCAGCATGTCATAATTTTCTTCTTACAATAAATGCAGCGAATATCTGTACGTATTGTAGCAGCACAGTGAAGATTGTTGGTGTATTGCACTCTGGGTGTTGCCAGCCAATGACAGTGACTGTGGGGTGGGACTTACGGGTGACGGTGCTGTTGTTTGTGTGTCTTAAAGGACCACTTCACCTCTGGGACAACCAGATCTTATTTTATTGTTGTTTGGGACACATTCAACACAATTCTGAGTTATTTTTTGTGTTCAATCTGTGTTTGGAGATATTTTAGTTTTTCAGCATGTACTAGTGATGCATTTTGCATCATAGGATGCAAAACACATCACTGATGTTGCAAAATGCATCACTAGTACATGCTGAAATACTAAAATATCTCCAAACAGAGATTGAACACAAAAAATAACTCAGGATTGTGTTGATTGTGTCCCAAACAACAATAAAATAAGATCTGGTTGTCCCAGAGGTGAACTGGGCCTTTAAGGTGACTTCACACCAAACAAACCAACCGCTCCAAACTGCCAGTCCATTGTAGTCTGCTGGCATTTGCTTGGCAAAATTGGCATTTATAAGGGCGACGGAACATTGCATTCAGAGGAGCCTGCTGCGCTGCTCTGCGCTGCTCTGCGCTGCTCTGCGCTGCTCTGCTCGGCAGTGTTGCCAGGTCTGCTCATTATAAGCAACTTTGGTCTTGTTTTCCTGTAAAGTCTCTAGTTGCCGGCTGCTTTTTTGGGGCTTGTTTCTGAAGTGTAGTTGCTTATTTGGCCTTGCTTTCAACATTCTTTTAGAAAATAGCTAATGTAGAGCTCAAGCGGTGAAACATTTGGGCTTGTCTTCTTTGCACCAGGTCTGCTACTCCTGAAGCAACTACTGCTCCCATAAGGTACAACTTTTAAACATTAATAGGTTTGATCAAGCTATGGTATGCTAGCTAACTTACTAACTTAGTTACTTAGGCTATGCATATCATTCATGCTGAGAGCAGCAATGGCAAAGTGCCACCAGAGCAGCAATTTAACATTGATCTATACATATGGGGAACATAAGAAAATTGAATTACTTTGTTGAAATTCAATTCACTTGGTTATTCAGGGCGGGAACACATTTTAGTGTAGTACAGTACATGTACAGTATGTAGCAACATATTAGTTTTTTGTAATTTTTGAATAATATTTGACTTCATTCAGAAAACTTAGGTCAGGCCTAAATGGGTTAAGATTATCCTACGGAAATTAGATTTGAGCTAAATAAATTATTTTGACTTTACCTCATAATTTCCCATTAAAATCTAGGCCTACTAAACATTTGTAATCTGCAATGGGTATTATTTGTTGTGGTTAATATCATCCTTTTATCAATTCATATTGATTGTTAGATATGAATTATGATACATAATTATATGATTCATTTATTAGGTTAAATTATGTGAACTACGGTCTGAACTTACAGTATAGGTCCTCGTTACCCTGAGCAGTGTTGGGTATCGTTACATTTTGAAGTAACTCGCTAGTTTACTTTAGTTACTGACTTGAAAAACTAGGGGGGGGGGAAGGGGCGTGGTCAAAAACGAGCACCCAGCTCAATATTGAAACTTCATCGCCCCTGAATCCTTCCACAGCCTTACTCAAGCCCTGCCATGTAAATTAAAGTAAACAAGACACGCAAAAAGTTCTTCTTGACTCGCTAATAGTCAGATGACCGCAAGTAACCCCAAGTTACACCAAATTTCGTAGCTTGTCGTAAACTGTAAAATGACTACGCAACCACCACAGGCTGGCAACACATTTCTGGTTGGTCACATTTTTTAGTGTAAAAATGCGGGCCATGATGCGTGCCTCTTCCGGCTCCTTCTATGACAGAGAGAGAAGAGCTCATTCAGGAAACAGCGCAAATGTGTCAGATGGATTTATTTTTCCTTTGTGGCAACAGAAAAAACAGGGAATTATAGGTCTTAAATACCTAATTAACGCCGCTATTTTTTGGGAAATGTAACTGGTAACGATCCTACTAAATTGCAGAAGTAACTCGTTAAGTTACTCCGCTACCACCAAACCTAACGGCGCTACGTAACGTCGTTAGTTATAGCGCCGTTACACCCAACACTGACTCTGAGACCATGGGTTTTGGTTATACTGTATCTCTGTCTTCTTGTTTTGATATGGGAACGAATCAATGAGTCCCACGATCTAACTGTCATAATCTGTATTCCTTATATACTGTATGTTAACTTCCATTTTGGGAAGAGAGAATTAGCAAGCTGCCACTAGGATGGTATGCTCACTGTTTTGTCTCTTTGTCTGACTCTCTTCAATACAGCAATTTATTGATTGTCCTTTGGCTCGTCTCTGTCTTATTTTGGTTATGGATTTATCCATATCCATATTAACTTAATAATGTATTTAACAAATGTCCCTTCGAGCGAGGATACTGTTTGTCAACATTGGCCGACTGAGGGACGGAGAAGTAAAAAAACGTCAAAAAGAACCAGCCTGGAAAATCCTACATTGCTGTATTTTCAGACGAACCACCACCTGAGGCCCGGACAGTGCGTGTACCATTCCACCGCAGCGGCACGAGTCATATCGTGCCTGGCCGGTGAGTTTCTGAATCGCACTGTTGAAGAAATATGCCATGTAGGAGAAACACTACCTGAACAATTAAGTTATCGTGAACAAGTGACTGGCCAAGGTTCTCTGCCCCGTAGGAAAACGACCTGAGGAAGCATGGTGACCCAGAAGAACCCCACGTCTCCTGCATGTCCCCGCACGTCTCTCCGCTGCCCCACCAGCCCAATCATCATCGACTTGGACTTTTTAATTCTTTAAGTCTTTTTATTTGTTTTTATTTGTTTATTTAATTTTAATTCTGTCATCATTCATCTGTAAACATGATATAGCAAAGAAATAGGCAAACAGCTGAAGCTATTCATGAGCTGAGCTGGGGTTGATATGCTGTCCTCATACTGTAGGCATGTTCTGTGTATTGTGTATCACTGGTTTATGGATCATGGAAAGGAAGTGTGACATTTGTCACATGCAGATGCTATCCACCCGCCCCCACAGTCTTATTTTAAATTCAACACACCACTTCTGTTGATTCCATATATATTATGATCAAGAAAAAAGTGCCAAGTGTGATCAGAGAGAGATAGGCTTCTGTAGAGCAGTATGTTCCACCACGATAGAGTCACAGCTCAGAACCGCAAGCTCTCTGGTGACTAACCTGATTCCTTTTGACAGCTTTCAGATAATCTTCACATCACATCACCCACAAATAGGGGGGGGGGGGGGGGAACTTGCAAAAATGGAGACTATTCTGAATCAAAAGTAATCCTCATTATCAGTTGCACTGCAACATAGAAAGAGATACCAGCTAGCAGTAAGTGTTTTTTTTTTGTTTGTTTGTGTTATTATTGTCATTATTATTCCCATGAGTTACGGTATATGCATCGTATTGGTTCTCATACCACTCGTGTGCCATATCTGTACTTTCACAATTCTTTGTTAGATTTATTCTTTGAAATTTGGGTGAGGACGTTTACATATTTTTTTAAGCATGCCTTCAAACATCATTACTGCACCAATTGGAAATTCCTATCCTTTAATGGCTCGAATGTGTTCTAAAGACTTATTCAGATTGAAAGAAGAGTGCTGCCTCTGACTCATCTATTATACTTGTCTTTTTACCTTTATTTAACCAGGGGAAAACATTTATAATTGATGAGTCAGAGTGACTCAGCACTATATACTCTTTCAGGCTGAATACGTGGACAGAGACACATGCCTCAGCTGTCTCCAGAACAAACACAAAGATCACTGAGTTTAATGAACACGTTCTTTTGAATCATCATGATGACAGCCATCACAGGATCCTACCCGTGTGTGTGTGTGTGTGTGTGTGTGTGTGTGTGTGTGTGTGTGTGTGTGTGTGTGTGTGTGTGTGTGTGTGTGTGTGTGCGTGCGTGCGTGCGTGCGTGCGTGCGTGCGTGCGTGCGTGCGTGCGTGCGTGCGTGCGTGCGTGCGTGTGTGCGTGCATGTGTTTAAATATATACAGTATGGGGGATATCTTGCAGATTATAAAAGAAAGTAAGGCCATTGAAAGCCTGATAGATGTAGCTACCAATATTTCAAAGCTTCAGTAAATTATAATTTAGAGGCAAAAGCCTTGATTTTCCACAATTGCAATTGACATCCCTCAAATGTCACCTTTTCTAGTTATTGCTTGCCTTGAAATCATTATACACCATTCCCTCTATCTCTTGTCAATGTCATGGTATTGTGTTACTATTTAAGAAGTCACAGTATTATGATCTGAGAAGGGCTCGTGTTTTTGCACTTTTGTTGATAATTAAATTCCCCCTCCAAATCCTTTACCACCAGCTCCAGTATTTGCGATTATCTGTCACTCCAATTACCCTGTTCTTTGTCCCTTGACGGATGAAATAATTTACAACTATATCAATGTATACAATCCCACAGCATGTAGAATTATAAACCAAACATTGCACAATAAAATTAATCAAGAGGGATTTTGTACAGAAAGTCACAAAATGTACAAGTATAATGTGCCTGCCTCATTCAAGTGGAAGAAAACATAACAGAGCCAATAATAAATCCCGTCTCAGTACATGATGTAAGCTGTGCCCAGCAGTGCTAACAGTTCACTTGGAATACAAATGTCTAAGAACACTGTAGGACCAATGCTGTCTTCCTTCATTTGCTCACCCCAGTCTTCATACTGTAGTTATGTGGCTGGTAATGCTTCTCTCCATGGTACCTGGGCAAGGCTTTTAAAGTGCTTCATTGTCTAGTTCTAACATTACTTCTCCACAGGCAAAGCCACGGGGAGATCAGACACGGTACAGTATAAGCATACACTTTCTTACAAGAACCTCTGACCTCCTTATCCAGTCTCGTCCTACGATCTTAAGCACCATCTGTTGGCAAGCAATGGCCACTTTTCTGTACAGTAGATGACTGTTTCTTTTGATTCATAACCAAATTGGGTTGCTGATTCCACTACCAATATCACCACCACTACCACTACCAGGTGTTGTTTGTAGATTTCTGTGTTGATGGTGATCAACCATTTTTCTTGGCAAGCCATTCCAGATAATATCTTGTCTTGGATTTAGGGTGGTGTGGCATGGGTTCGCTCATAAGTCCAACATCCCATTATTCCAACCATTAGGTTTGTGTGCGGTTAGGGTAGGCAGAAGTGATCCAGACAGGAGGAGAGTTTGTTGAGGGGAGTCATTGTGTGTGAAGAATGAATCGGAGACAACTTCAGAAAGGCATTTGGAGAGAGAAAATAGTTTGATGGACAAAATGGAGTTTAATATTAATAATTGTTTCACTTTTACAACAAAGAAATGTATTCATTTAATTGTGGGCTCGCCTATAAGGCGAGCACACTTTAGATATTGTCATTATTTATTTATTCCTATACTATACTATATCAAGTATCAAAAAACTTCGGTTCCTTTCTACTCCTACATACTTAGTGAGAAAATGAAAATAAAAACATCAATGTGTTCAGTTTACAGTGGCGAAGTGTGCTATTATTTTTTACAGCAATCGGCCAAATGGTGGCGCTGTAGGAAGCCTTCGAAAGTGCGAACTTTGAACAGGTATAGCTCATGCTGTGTTTGAGGTCCAGCCATGAAACCTGTATACACTTATGCGTCTCCTCATGCCGAACAACTTTATCTAACATAAAGGACCTTTATCTAACATGCCTATGAAGTGCACACAAAAAAATTATAAAATAATAATAATAAATATAGCTGCAAGCAGGGATAAAGTGTCCAAAGCCAAAAACACCTCAAATCATGAACACAGCCTGGGATGTGCGTGAAATCTTGCAAGCACATTCCCAATAGGTCAAGGAACAGATACCAACCTTCTCACATTGGCCTGTTATAGCGCCACCAGCGGGTCAACTTTTGCACAACACATTTTTGGAACAAAATGGACCAATCTTTGACGTCAGTAACGTCAAAGAGAGCACTGCCTGCGATCTTGACATTTTGTGCTTTTATAGCCATTGTTTTCTGGCTTGAAGCGAGCCCACAATTGTTTCGAAGGAACAATATTTTTCTAGTTGACAAATACATTTGAAATTGAGCAGTAGCCTACAGTAACACAATAGTGAGTGAACAGTTTGTGCCAAAGACGTATGGATTGCATCTGCATGGCCTGGAGGAATGTTACAAGAACACCGCTACCCTACTGGGTCTGCCAAGGTTTATACTTAAATCATGCCCATGTATTATATGTATTTCTGCCATTCATGGTGATTATGTTTCTCTTTATCTTAATTAAATCCATAATATGTGTATAAGTTATTGCAAATTAAATGACCCATTTTAGGTTTCTATTTGTGTGTGTTTTTTTCTTTTTTTAGTCAACCTTTCCTGTCCTTCATTGGTAATTAATAACTGGGATATTCCCCAGCGATGTACGAATATATTGCCTTTGTCTGGATTTCTGTTCACTAGTCTGTAGCATCAGAATGTGCTGATGTCCCAAAGTGAATTACAATCATACGTCTCCAGGGAAAATCTCCAGCTCTCCTTGAACTTGAGGAAGTCCTGCATGAGATGAATGTTTTGCATTTAATTTGTCAGAGAAAGTTTTTTAAGAAAGTGAATGTTGTTGGAGTGAGGGGTGAATATAGGTGGAGTCTTTGTGTGGAGGTTAATGTCTCATCATCTCTGGGATGGTAGATGATGAAGACAGTGTAGCAGCAGGAACCTGTGGAGAGAGAGAAGAGAACGCCAGTGGGAGAGAAAAAGGGTTGAAACAAATAGAGGCGGAGAGGGTGGTGGAGGGATAGGAAAAAAGGCTAATGGGTTGTTTGGATTGGGTTTCAATAGAGCCTGTGATTTGTGTTGTGTTCTCTGCCATCCTAACTTTAGTTGTCTACTCCTACCTCCATAAATGATACCCCGAGAATATGGTGGCGTGATTGATTCTGAATGGGGATTGGGGACCCAAACGCATGGGCCCGGATGGGGACCCAAATACAAGGCCCTGGATGGGGACCCAAATGTATTTGGGTGAGAATCAATAGGGGTAAATTTACTTGACCCTTGACCCTAAATTTACCCCTATTGATTCTGACCCAAATGCATTTCAAATATTATTGAACTCAAGTCTCCATGGCATGAGTAATCAACAGAACAAAATGACATTTTGGGGGTGAACTACTCCTTTAACTAAATGAAACTATTAAACTCTCTTTAATGGTTTACTGCAGTGATTCTGAAACGTTTTCATATGGCCAAATTGATATGTATTTGGCCGTGGACCATCTGAAATTATTTAGTGCCAGGGACCCCCACAAGAGAAGCTTTGTGTAAAATGAGTTGTGAGCTTGTTGACAGGTTAATTTTGAATGGTATAAAGTATAAAATAAAGTTGCCAAAAAAGTTCTTAATTTAACTGGGGACCGCCATCAAGGACTCCTGGGGGTCCCCTGACCCCACTCTGAGAACCACTGGTTTATTGAGTTGCAAAGGGTAGGGCCTACTGGTATCAATTTGATATTCAGTCACATAATATCCTGAGCTACATTATTGTCTTAATTATCCTACCATTTATATCAAGTAATAGGCTTAGGCTATTATAATACAGTAATACAGTAGGCTACAATAATAGTTGTATAATAATAGAATAAATGCAGACAGACCTAATTGGTCCATAATTAAATCACCACAGGGCTGTGCATTTTAAAGAAGGTCCTGAAAACAATCCAGAGCATCCTGTCAGGGACCATCTCTATATGGTACGGGTAGAGCTCCTCCCTGGACCTACGGCCCCTGCGGAATGTAGTGAGGTCACAAGGAGTATAGAACAAAAATAACTGTGAAGGACAAACATCATCCGCTAACTATGGTGACTGTTTGTCATGATGTGAAATGGAAAGCCCTGGAGGTGTCTCACAGCCCGTTGCCCAAGGCTCAGAATGACTTTTTTACTTGCATAGGCCTGAATGAGGACATGGCCAAAAACAAAAACAGAATAAAACAACTGTAAGAATCTTGACCAGCGGGTCGAAATGTTGCTTGCACATGTACATAGACAAGTGAAATGGATGTAGTCTGTATGTATGTATGTATGTATGTATGTATGTATGCCAAAACAGAATTCATTTGCACTGACCTGTTCTGATATCACAATGATGACTTGACCAGCTCAGCAGAAGGATATAGCTGACCTGTTCTGACATCACAATGATGACTCGACCAGCTCAGTGTTCTCAACGGTCCCGAAAATTAAGGCCTGGCCCTGGCCGTACTAATTAGCATACATTTTACACCCAACCGGCCTGAAAACGCAGATCATCCCAGATGATGCCCTGTTAGGGCAACCACTAATACAATCCCTTTTATGCCCATATATGGAGATCCTTGATGTCATCAATATTTATCCCAAATCTGGGAATGCCCATTATATGGACATATTGTGTCAGTCTCATGTGGTATAGGACGACGTGAAACATCTATGATGTCAGACGACAGTCATCTCCATATTTGGGAAAATATGGCCACATTTTGGCCTCATTTTGTCCAACTTAAACACCAACAAGGTCTGTGCAATTCTTTTGGTCAAAGTTGATCCCATGCCAGAGCGCCAGCAATCGCCCAGCAGTCTGCTGTCACCCAGGCGGATGCGTGCACGCGCCCATGTGTACACGCCCATGTGCCCATGTGTGCGACCTCGGGCGAGGCTGTTCTCATCCTTAGGGCGTCCTACTGGTGATATTTTGTATTTTGTGCATCTAAAATATGTGTTGCTACAGTATGTCTTTAATGTTCATCAAAAGAATCCTTTATAAAAGAGGTCTCTTAACCATTAAAAATAGATGCCCCTTATCTTTAGTGAACATGTTTTAGCCTGAGGGCATCGGGCATGATATTAATGTCGTACTTTAAATGTGAGAGATCTGTTGCAGAAAAAAAAATCTCTGTCCTTCGGGACTATATTATCGACTCAGTTCAATCAATAAAATGTTTGTGACCCGATCACGGAGCCTAAAACAAGGGATAATACTGAGGAGAGAATCATTACATTATGCTGCTCTTTGCAATTTGTTAATGAGGTGTCACCTCTTCAAGAATCAAAGTGGAATGATTATTTGTTGTTAACTCTGCTCTGCAGGGCCAGTTGAGCAATGTTTTGTGTCCATTAGAATTTAGCTTAATTTCATGGATTCATTGGGAGAGTGGTGGGCCCAAGGTCTGGCTTAAATCCTCAGAATATCCAGCTGCTTCAGGCTACAGTACATCCACACTTCAATAAGGAAAGATCAAGTTGAAAAGCATAAGAAAATGTATCAAGATGAAAGGTTACAAGTTTTGGCCATAGGCTTCTTTGAAGCTAACACATACGAGCCTATGATGATGGAGGAGAGAGTTCCCCCTGGACTAGACGCCGTTGGTGGTGGTGGTTTTGAATAGGCCTATGTGTAGACTGTACTTTACTCAAGTATTCATATTTTTGGATACTTACGTATGACTTTCACTCTGCTACATTGCAAACAGGGCCGGTTCTTGGCATAAGCAACATAAGCGTCGCTTAGGGCCACAACCACTATGGGGAGAATATATATTCTTATAAAAAAAAAAAAAAAAAAAATGTATCATTGCAAGCATTTGTTTTGCATGAAAAACATTCCTTGGGCTAAAAACGGACCCCAAAAGACTGTGAAAATCACTAAACCATCGTTTTGAGGGTCCCTGGGGGACCCCCAGATGTAAAAAATGACCAAATGTGCTAAACTGACCAAATGACCACCCCAACGGGGCTGCTCACGGGGAATTCCCGGGGACCACCGACTCCTGGTGCTCCAGAACGGATGCAAAAGTGGTGGCGCCCCCAGTGGAGGACCCCCTACACTGCAGCTCACATAAAATGCCGTAACTCCGGCTAGGAGCGACCGGGACAGCCGGGGCCGGTACCTATTCGTCCGCCTTGGCGGCGCGGAGACCCCACCCCTCATTTCTCACATGGCCCTCTTCTAGCGCCACCATGAGGCCGATTCTTGCAAAACACATTTTTGGACACTGCTCCTACAATTTTTGCCCTAAAATCACGCAAATCGGTACACAGTATGTCTACACTCATCCCATCAACATGAATCTCTCCCATATAGCGCCACCTCCAGGCCGATTTTTAAAAACACATTTTTGGACACTGCTCCTACAGATTTTGCCCTAAAATCACGAAAATCACTACACAGTATGTCTACACTCATGTCATCAACATGGATCAGGAAGATTTTGGCAAAACAAATTTTTGCCCTATTTGTGGAGATAAGTGACCTACGGTCGCTTATCTCCCGATTAGGGAGTCTTACTGGTGTATAGTAAGTGAAGGTAGGTAGGTCGTTTTCAAAACTTTCCCCTGATGGGATTCTTTGGGACTTTTTTTCCCTCACTAAAGCTAGCCTTACACCTAACAACTTTGGTAAGATTGTGGACAGATTTGGGAAAGATTTCTTAAAGACTACCCCTCACACTATAAGATTTGAAAAAGACTCCCCAAAGAGTAGGATGATTTTTCAAAGATTTTAGTTGTTAGATGTGTATGCCTCTAAAGATTTTGTAAAGACTGGTTCAAGTTTCCCTTTTATTTGCTGAAATATGCCTATTATATAGCGTTGTGTTCCTAAATAAATTATAATATTATTATAAAGCATTAGGCTAACCATAAATGAAAATAGCCGATCTACAAGCTCAGTCACAGCGCGTCGCATCACAGTATTGCAGTATTGATACTTTTACTTGATTACTTTTTCCATCACTGCACATGCAGTGCACACACACACACACACCGAGCTCCGCCTTCCTCCCTCAGCCCTCTGTGCCTCTCCTCTCTAGTTCTCTCCTCTCAGTCTAGCCGGCGCAGATCGATCCTATCAACTATTATCAACGTTGAATGTTTGGAATAATGGAAACGCGGAGAAATAACTAATAAAGGGCTGTTGTAGTAGCCGCACCAACAACGACCAGGCTGGCAGCTCAGGCAGCGTCTTTTGGGGAATGAATGGCTTGGCTTTTGGCTTGTTCTGTTTTGGTTGTAATGTAGGCTAGGCTACGTCATTGTATTCATTCAGACTCACCCCCGATTTGTGAAAATATTAAACCAGTTTGATATTCTCGTAACAGAATCTGGCTCTCAAGTTGGGGTAAAAATCGAGTCGGACCACTACCTCACATTTAACGATTGAGTAACGACTGAGTCACGGGAGCACGCCGCGACTAGCCTCGATTTTATTACGAATGAGAAATCTTTTCAAAGTTGTTAGATGTAAGAGGGCCTTAAGGACATATTGAGGATACCAAATCAGTTGAGTTTGCTACTATTGCAATTTGTTTTAGGTTTAGCCTAATTTTGGCCTAAAATTACTGGACTATAGTGAAAAGTAGAGGATCTACAAGCTCACAATGTGTCGCATGGCAATGTGTTTTGAACTTGTAGACCTGCTGTTTTCACTATTATTGATTATTACAATTTACAATTTAGCAGATGCTCTTAATCCAGAGCGACTTACAGCGACATCAGTACATCAAATGCATAGCAATATCAATTTGGAAAAATTATAATAATTATAATAAAAACATAATAATACCATATAATAACAATAATAACAACAGCACCTAATCAATAAAAAACGTTATATATAAAACCTAAAAAATGCTATCTACTTTTCATGTCTGGTCATTTAGGGTAGGCAAGTGCTACGGTAAGTGTCATGGGCCTAGGTGGAGTCTGAAGAGTTGAGTCTTCAGGCCACGGCGGAAGCTAGGGAGTGAGTCTGCTGTTCTGTGCAGGCCGCAACCGGGAGCCAATGGAGGGACCGGAGAAGGGGGGAGACATGTGAGAATTTTGGCTGGTTGAAGACCAGTATAGCGCCGCAGCATTTTGGATAATTTGGAGAGGCTTAAGTGCACATGCCGGGAGGCCATGTGCAAACGATTTTGGAAACTGAATTGTTTGAGAAGAGAAAATGTTGAAATTTGTATTATTAAAAAGAAAATACTACTATACTAACTAAGCATGTTTAAGTATTATTAAGAGCACGTACGTACTCTGAAGGAGCAACTTGTAGTTGAGTAATATTTGACCAGGAGTATACTTTGAATAAAGTACTGGAGTTGACTACTTTGTTTGGCTATTGGCACAGTGCCAACTCACCTTAGGGTAGTGTTGTGAAGAATAGTCTATAATTTCTTACCCAAATAACTTGGATAAATTGATCATGGTTAATTTTTCATACACAATATTTTTTCACAGCTTTGTGCATATCATAGGAGTGGGGGCTTGTGGAAATCGGCTTAGATTTACAGTAGGGCTCTCCATGACTAGCGCATGGATGAGATGCTTGAGCACCATTCAGCATGCAGGCTTTTTTTTGGTATTTTTTTTTTAATCCCGACTCGCTTTTAGAAATTACAGAGAACGACACCTGTGAACAACGACACATTCGAAATAAATCCCCTATTCAAAACTACAATATGAGTCTGAGCTCTGGCAAGCAAGGAAACCGGGGGTATTGAAATAAGTTGACCATCCGCTTTCTCCCCGTGTTTTGTGCTACAGTCTAGAGCGGTTGTATCCATCCCAATGCTTTATGTAGAAGACTTTCTCCAGGGCGATTTTTCCCCCTGTCTGATGGAGAGTGGGCCCCACTATGCAATATTAACCATGGACATATTAAGTCATTTTTGTGCAGTGCTAGCCGCTCCAACAGCGTACTTGACTTTGTGTGTATGCCCATGTGTGTATGTACTTCCCTATCCATATGTCCCTTTTCTGATTGGATTATATACCGGTAAAGAAAGATGCAATTCTGGGAAATGTATAGTTTGGGTAAGCGAAATGTCATGTGAAGCTGAACCAATCCTCTGGAGTTCATGGAGTAACATTTAGCCAATGAGGAGGCAGCAAAAGCTGCTTTTGATGTTGTACGTCTCAGGAACAGGAACAGTATTTTCGAGTGTGGAGTGAGCACCGCTCACATCATACTGGTGTGATTTTTAAATGGACTCACAACTCAGTTCGTGCTGCGTTGTTCTCCAGAAAGCTTGCTGCTTATTAAAACAGTTGAAAACTGGTTAACTGCTTTTTATAAGTGTCTTTAAGGCTCATTGGCTTACTGGATGCTTTCCACACTGCCTTGATAACTAATTTAGTTCAAAAACTGGCTGACTAACTTGCCAGCCTGGCTGTGATAAGGGACACAATGCAAGTTGGCCTCATAGCTATTTGCTTCACACATCCCAGGAGGATGTATGATTGTTGGGCTGTGGATCTGACAGGCCAGGACGCCAGGTTCTGACTCATGTCTACAAAGCCCAGAAGGAACAATGTATTTCAGTGGGATAAGAATTAACTGCATAGTTAGGCCTATATGGAAGCCCCAGTGTTTGGCAATGAGTGCTTTTCTGCCTTCATGTCAATTTTTTTGGAATTTAAGCCAGTAAGGAGGGTATAAAGTAAAAAAAAAAAAAGAAATTAAAAAAAGAAGAAAAAAGAAAAACGTATTGGAGAGGAAGAATGCTGTACAATTCATCTAAAGCAGGACAATGCTGTAAAATCATGTACCAGCAACAAACGTCTGTTCAAATAGTTGTGTTTTAAAAATAAGGAGCTGCAGCCTGAAAGGCTTTGTCACCTTAGTTTTTAGTTTAGTGTTGGGAACATCTAACAGACCCTGTTAAGCAGACCTTAGGGCCCAGCTGGACACAGATCGGTTAGGTATTCCGGGGCCTGCAATGCACTGCACCAGGACCTTCAACTGGACCCTGAATTTAACAGGAATTAAGCCAGTGCAAACAGGCCAGGGCTGGACTCAGGAGTGATGTGGTGCCTTCTGCTGGACCC
>NC_137810.1:19320097-19385097 GCF_963921795.1 Nannobrachium achirus | reverse complement strand
AGATCAAATTTAATGTTAAAGGTCGGGCTGAATTTAAACACATTCAAAGGACTGATTGAACTTCGGGGGCTAAAGGGAATTTGGTCTCTGCTATAAAAAAATACTGGCTCATTTGTTTTGATTCTTAGGCTTCTGTTGATGTGAATGTGAGAGATGAAACAGATTGTTAAAGCCTTTGAGAGTAGTGTATGTGTATCCGCTGCCTGCACCACAGGAGGCCACATAAGACCACGATTGATGGCTCTCTCTTAATCACTGCTGGCAAATTGGGGCATAATTCACAGTCAATTTATCTGCTGTTTCATGTGTTTCAGGGGGCCAATCTAAAAAGGCACTGTAGAACATATCGTTGTTGTCGGGTGGAAACCTTGTATCTCCAAGTTACACATTTGTATGTTCTTTCGCAAAGTAAAGCCCTGCTTCATCATACAAGGCCGTTGCACAAAGGTAGTGATAACAGCAGATCTACAAGCACATCGCCTCGCGGTGCGAGGCGTTGTGTGCTTGTAGATCGGCTGTTTTAACTAGTTTAAATCATTTTTTAAATGATAAATATGACATAAAAGGTCTTCACCCGACAACGACGATATTAAGCATTAGACCGTCATCGGCTATCTCTCACAGCCATCACTCAGCACCTATTGCAGTCACAGACTCTTTATTTTCTTCTCTTTTTTTTCACCAAAAATGCAGCAATTTCCAAGGCGTTTGCAAACAACACCTGCTCCTAATACATATCAATTGGACTCCCCGCCCAGTGAGCTGTGTATGGAGCATGGCTCATTGGCTTTATGATGATTACATTTTCTCACATAACCTTTTCTTCCTTCGCCCCAGATGTCAGTAATTTTGTGGCTGTTTTGTCATAACAGTTCATTTATGATATTAGACAGGGTCCTGGTGTCCTGGGCCATCAGGAAAAGGTTATAAGTAAGTGAGATGCAGGTCTCCTCATCACTGTCAATTCACATTTCTTATAGCAGCTGAAATCATATCCATGATATTTATTTTATTTAATTCTAAATGATGTGGCTATGAGGGTATACATTCCATGTGGATGTAACGTATCTTTCCCTCCCATACATTTCTCTCTATAGCACAATACAGATATTTTTGCCATTTTACAAATAGTCATTTCCTAATGACTATCCAGTCCGCTCATTTATTTTTAATGCTGTCTTCTCATTCACATTTGAACAGAGGCTAATTCATGGCATAAATATTTGACATGGAACTTTCATGTGCTCATCTCCTACATTTTAATTAACTGGAAAATGTGTCTTTTAGGTTCACATTTCTTTTTTGCAGGGTTCGAACCAGCATTTAAAGGAAGAAAATCTAATTCACCATCACTTTCATGCATGTTACTGTTTGCCACAATAAAACATTAGTAACAAGAGACATTTGTGTTTAGGAATTTTATTTATATAACCTATGAATGCAAGCCTCATCCATGCACAGTAAATGATCCACGTGACTGTGTTAAATAGATTTAATCTGTTTGACATTGACAGTCTTTTCCTGATGCTGAAACAAGTAGTCACAGTGTGAATGTAATGTATGTCTTGAGGTTCCACTACAGTGCAGCTGTGTAGACATTATTGAATGAAGATCAAAGGCAAAAAAGGCACAAGATCCCATCAATCAAGCTGAAAGTAATCAGACAGATTCTTGCAAATCACCTGGGAGGATGGAAATCAATGTGAAGCTAAATTAACCTATGGGACAACACATTGACAAAGATGAAGCTACAGTGGCGTATTCACCATATATTGGATATGAAGTACAATTTTAATGAATACCAAGGGTGAAGACACAAGACTTTCAACTACTTTTAACCGCTAGTGTCCCTATTAACGCCATGACATTATAGGTGATTTTTTTCTTAAATCGTGGCTCACGTTGTCAGCTTGCAGATAGGCTATTTTCACTATCTTTGAAAAGGTGTTTTAAACAAAGAATTGAGTACTGAGACTTGGCTACCGCATATGCACCGTAAGCCAAAATGAATCCTGAACAAACTTGGAATGACAATTCTCTAAAGCTCACTGCCCTTGCCTTGTGTCTATTTGTGACATCCTGGTGAACCCCGGTCATTTAAACAGATCATTTCCAGTGCTGAGTTCTGTCAGGGACTTAATCTAATAGTGAGGCGTCTTGATGTGATACTGTCATGATAATGAAGTTAAGGTCAGAGAAGCTTTTCCCAATGAGTGAATGATTGCCTCAGGGCCTCTGCCACCACACTCATTCATCACCCCCATGATAGCTCTCTCTCTCTCTCTCTCTCTCTCTCTCTCTCTCTCTCTCTCTCTCTCTCTCTCTCTCTCTCTCTCTCTCTCTCTCTCTGTCATTGTTGGTGTCTGTCTCTCTGACCTCTCTCTGGCTAAGATTCTATCTAAATGTACAAATACAACAGGACAAGATGTGACAAGATTACGTTATTACATCATCAAAAGAGCAGCATCCAAAGAAACAGATACTGTAAAGAGAGTTCTTCTTTTATGTTGCCTGGTTAAAACCAGACCGAACACAACAACACCCCCTGGCGGTAGTGGTGTTGTAGTATGGTTCCATTGAGATTCTATTTCCTCAACCAGCTTCAAGGGTTGGCCAATCAGGGTTGTATGCTTGGGGCTCGTGGTTTGGGGCACGTGGTTTAGCCCGTCCACCAGAGATGAAAGCTCTCGAAGTGTGTGATAGAGGCTGGCAACGCCAGGCAACCTTTTATGGTCAATGCATTTAATGTTAGGCCTACTTGCTCTTCGGTCAATGCATTTAATGTTAGGCCTACTTGCTCTTCAGCAAGAAGAAAAAAAAAGGAAGAAAAAACCTGAAAGAGCTTTTTACTCCCTGCCCCCTGGACAATAATTGTAGGTCATTGTTAACATCACAAAAATGTATCAAAAAAACTTGCAATATTTCGTAACTACATAATTTCTTTATTAAAGTGTCAGGACTTACAGGACACTTTTTCATTTGACATAGACAATGAACCAAGATGATAATTCACAAACAATGATCAAACAAGTAACCAACTTAAAAACTTAAGCTTCATACTGTGCATGGCAGATTACATAAATACAACTTTACAACATGGGGCCTGTTACCTCACATCTTAACTCATCTAGTGCCATTTGCGTGATGTCACGCAATAAGTACTAGAGTACTTACAGTGCCGAATGCGTGATGTCGCGCAAAAAGTAATAAATTACTGTAACGTTGAGTACATTACCGAGTAGAATGGCCGGATGTCCGGAGACGAAAATCCGCGCTGATTTGTCATCATCACGGCTCCACGAGCACACAATAGTCATCCCATAACATTGAGGTGGACGGCCGATCTCATCTTTAATGTCCATTATCTCAAAACAACACTTTAGAAGCGAAGATGGAGGCAGATGCTCGCTTATAAAACACATGTATAAACGCTCCATTGCAATCCAGCATGGCACCACGTAAACAATGATCGGTTCCGGCGCACGACCCGATGACGTCAGACCGGAAGTGATCACGCTGTGGCACTTCTGGCTTTCAAAATAAGAGAGTGCAAGCGGATGGAGCCTGCGTGAGGCACTCTGGACATCATTGCGACCGAAAATCGCGGGCACAAAATGAGTTAACATTAAATGCTGATCCCGCGTATACTCCCGAAATATTAAACAGTGCACAGAGTGCTGATCCGATATATACTGTATATACAGTAAAGCTGGCACGGGCTTACCTTCGATCCGGCTATCCATCTGGCACGGCTGATGTCCGTGATTTGTTTCAATCGCACGTCCACGCAAAAGTGCTGCGGTCCCATAGAAAACAATGGATCTTGACATCTTTGCACTTCATTTACTCAAAAAAAAACTTGCTAAACTAGCACAAGCATAGAGGCATCCATCTTAGATCTTTGTTTACACTCTGCCCCGGAACTAGTTCCGGGTGAATCTTGAAGAAAGTAAAATGAGGAAAAGTCAGCGCAATCTCCTTCCGGTCCTTCAAAATAAGAGTGGCCGCTTATGGAAGAAAATGCCGGCGCTCTGTGCAACTTAACCCTTTCATGTCTGAGGCACTGAATGGGTTAACAATCATCTCTGCGCGCTCCAAAACTATATGCATACCTTGGACCACAACCATGATGAAAGATCCCATAGCCCATTAAAAAACGCATTTTGGAAACTACTTGTGAACAATGTAAATTTTGAATGCATGCCCCACCCGTTAATCTAATACCCTTTGTACTTGTTGTCAGAGTACCTGTTTTACAGAATGCATTGCTCTGTAAAAGATGCTACCCCTTTGGTGCAGTGGCACAAAAGTGACTCAAACCTAGGCCAATCCATGAATCCAATTGGTTGGGTTGCCTTCACACAGAGAATCACTGCATCCTCCACAGACCCACCGACAGATACGGATATTCATGGATTTTTTAATGATATCATAGATATTCAAGGTCATGGTCCAAGTTCCCACTTGACATAAACCATCCCCAGGTCATCTGCAACACACATGGCAAGTTCTGTTTTGTAGCATAAAGCTTCAGCACTTTATTGACTATACATGCTGAAAACGTGTCACTTTGCGCTACCCTTCTCCTCTCACTTTCCCTCTTCCTCGCTCTCCATCATCCTGAAAGTTTTTTGCTCACCCACACACTCTCCCTCTTTCAATCCTGCTGGTCGGTAAGAGCTTATACCAGTTTGTATACTTCGTCTAATTTGACTTGCTGAGTGATTCCTCGTGGTTTTGGCTGCCTAATTGTCGGGCTACTTTGGCATGGTTATCCATGTTGTTTGTTTGCAGGTGACAATTGTGCTTGACCCATCTGCTTTTTCCAGTATTTTTGTGTCGTAATGGAGGAACCACATTGGGCAGGCCTATTTCAAAGCAACGTCTGACCCGTTGGATAATGGATGTGATCGCCCTTGGCTTATCTGCATGCAGGGGAAGCTCACTTTCAGCCTCTCTGTGCATCATCATCCTCCAGCATGGTGGTGTTACAATGAAACTGGTGAAATGTGTTACCATCTTGTGGACTTCACATAACGCCAAAGTCTGAACGTTTATTAACATAGTTAAACCTAGGGTTATTTAGGCCACCTATTGCAAGACCACAATGTGAAGACATAATGTATCTCATAAAAGAACGGAACTACTACATACAGTAGACAAGTCTTTTCGTCATTACAGAATATGATTACAGTAGGATATGATTGTAGGATAGTTAGGATTCTTTAGAATTTCTGGCATTCTCATATCGCGTTTTTTTTTTTCTTAAAAATAAATAGTAAAGAAGAAGCACTTGATGTATGTCCCTGTCTTTTCTCCTCCCCACTTCTCTAACTCTTCTCAACTCTATCTCCCTCTTTTTGGCCATCTGTCTTCCCCATCCCTCTGTTTCTCTGTGCTTCTCTATTTTCCTGCCCTGCATCACACCGTCCGTCTCCCATTCCTCCCATTTGCATCCATACCATTTTCCATTCTTCATTAGCGGTTGATGAATGCTGCAGTGCAAAAAGGTTTTGTTAAAGTCATTTAGCGTGACTCGTGAATATTTCCAGCACCTTTACTCCCCCTCTGTCTCTCTCTCTCTCTCTCTCTCTCTCTCCCTCCCCCCTCCCTCCCTCTCTCTGCAGATGGCTGGATGGCTGACTGCAACACTGTTTCTAATGCGGGTCATCTGTCAGCAGACACCCACTCCTTATTATGTGCTACCTCTGTAGCAGCACAGAGATGTGAGGGCATCCAGGGCGCCTGCGTCTGCTTTCACCCCCAGGCACACCGGAACCTTTGAACGTGGGCAGGCCCCAGAGAATGGTGTTGGACTGACATCACATCACCATAATGTCACTCCTGCATTATTTCGCCATTTTAACATGCTTTATTGGCATGAAAGCAACACGAACTATTCTCTCTCTCTCTCTCTCTCTCTCTCTCTCCCTCTCTCTCTCTCTCTCTCTCGCTCTCCTTCTCTCCCTCACTCTCTCTCTCTCTCTCTTCTCTCTCTCTCTCTCTCTCTCTCTCTCTCTCTCTCTCTCTCTCTCTCCCTCATTTTTGCCCCTCACTGGCTTTCTCTCTCCTTGTCTCTGTCTTGCTTTAGCACTCTGAGGCAGCCATTAGTCTTAAGAACAGTTCTCCTATGCATTAACCATTGCCTCACATTGGCTTCCTTTAGATGTCTGCCTTCGCTTAGACAGGACAAGAACAGAGGTGTTTTCCATAGAAAGACCACTGCCAAACCCTCTCCAAACTAAAGCCTGTTGTTTGCAACAGTGAAACAACACAAGCTGTCCCATGCCATCCTGTTTAGTCGTATTTAGTCGTAAGTTAGCAGGCAGGAGGTACCGGTATCACTGGCTGGCTGATTGATGGAACAAGATGAAATGCATATATATGCATATTTAATGTGCTAATGAGCATTAATTGTAATTGGTTGATTTGCCATGTTTGTTCCAGATGGGAAGCTGATTGAGGAGTTTCTGTACTGAGGAGGACGCATAATCTTTTTGATTTATATGAATGTCGATTGTAATCATAATGAGAAATAACCTTTGTATGACCTTGTACACCTGTTGGCCCCTTCATTGACAAAGTGTTTTGATGTCTCATTGCCTGTAAATAATTTACATCTTTATTCTAGACATGGTTGCCAGTTGCAAATAGAGCTTAGAGCTGCAAGCATATAGTCTTCAACTTGCAGATAGCTATGTGCAAATTGTCACATACGGCAGTCTTATCTGAAGCCTGGGGAATTTGTCAGATAACTTTGCCTTCTGTCAGAAGGATATACGGTATCTCCTACACTACTATAGCATGTATAATTTTCTGTGGACAGTATTTGGTAAAAGGTAAGTGTAGGCGTATAAATAAAAGCACAATTGGAACATTACTGTAAATATAAAAAAGGTGAGATTTAAATAATGTATTAATAACATTGTGGGTCCAGTTCTCTTTTCGCCAGCTTTGATGTTCTCACAAGTTGTAACCACCATCAGAAAATTATACAATCTGATTGTGGAACTTTAAAGAGATCCAAAGGGTTTTTGTTGTGGAGCAATAGGCCTACAGAAATTATTTCTCTATTTTTGAGTCTTTCTCGCAATTAAATCGTTTGTTGACGCAATGCATCCTTGGCTTCCACTATTCTGGCTTTGATATTGATGGAATTTGTCCACATCTGTATATCTGCAAGTCATTTCCTTTTGTGGCTGCATGGTACCTCCAAGCACAATATTTACTTCAGTTCCTCTGGATATAATTGGCCCAAGTTTTTGTTTTGTTTGAATCCCATGGCCAATAAGATGTCAAAAACACAGTCAAATAATCAGTGCTCTACCACAGCTCTTTGTGTAATTGTGTCTGTGTGTGCACATGGATGTGTAATTGTGCATGTGTATGTGCACGTGTCACTTTAGGCCTGTCTGCATTTGCCAATACTAAAGCATGGTCAGGCCCATTAAGTAGTCCAGCTTGTGTCAGGTAAGAATGTAGAATGTTGTGCCAAATCAATATTGTGTCCCAATTCACTTGATGAAAAACATATTGAATTTGTTAATAATCATCATGGCTTGTAATTACGTTAAATGCCCTATTAAATTACACTCTGATCCTGGAATAAAATTCTAATGTAGCGTATCTCCTTCTCTTGCTCTCTCTCCAGTTTGTCTGCCTGCCTCTCTGTCCATCTCCCCGTAGTAAAGTAAAGCCCTGCTTCATCATACAAGACTGTTGCACAAAACTAGTGAAAATAGCAGATCTACAAGCACAACGCCTCACAGTGCGAGGCGTTGTGTGCTTGTAAATCATCTATATTCACTATTTTAAATCATTTTTAAAGCTGGGGTGCCAAGCTCTGGCTTGATGTGCCAAGCTCTGGCTTGATGTCCCTTTTATGCCCATATATTTTATGCCCATATATAGTCGACAATTTGATGTCAGAACATGCCCATATATGGGCATTCCCAGTCACACCTGCAAATTAATTACGTGTCCGTTTTATGCCCATGCATATATGGAGATCCCTGTCCCAATGTCGTCAATATCAAGGAATGCCCATATTTGGTAATGCCCATATATGGGAATGTTCTGACATCACATTGTTGACCATGTTGCAGGAATCTCCATATATGGGTAACTGGTCCCATATACGTATATCACTGGCCAGATGGTCAAGAACTGGCGCGACCTTGCCCAGCATGTCGCCCTGAGGCGTCTTACTGGTAAATACAAAACGAGCGGTTTTGGACATACACGGTTTCCACCCGACAACAACAATACTGTATAACTATCACATCCCGCAGGGGGAACTTCAGTTTTCAGCTTCAGCCAGCTGAGTGCTGCATACAGAGGAGCGTGGATGGGGGAACAGTTAGGGGTTAAGTCAAGTGTCTTTCTCAGGGACACTTCAACACATTGCTGAGGGCTGGAAGCTCGGGGACCTCCAGAGTCCTATAGCCTACTGAGCACTCAGCTATGGGCCATGGCTACCCCTGAGTTGAACATGTTCAACATATTGTTGTAGAGCAGCACTCTTTGTGTCATTTTGTGTTATACAAATATACAATGGTATTGAAGGAGGGGACGTGCAATTGACCACTGGACTGCAGGAAAATGAAAACATGTTGAAAATGTATTTGTTTTAGTGAGTATTACGCTACAGAGAATGTCTCCATGTATTGCCTGTTAACTCATTTGCTGCCATTTTAACATTGTACTGTATGGCTTTCCTGCCATTTTGTACAATGGATATTTTTTTTTATATTTACATTTTTCCTAAATTCTGTATTTGCACGACAATGTCAAACAGGGTTGAAGATGAAAGAGGACAAGCTCTAGTTTCACCCAACTCTTTTCAAAACTCTTGTTTTTTGATTTTCCAAGCTTGAAAATCAAATGAAATGGAGTTATTTAGGTTTTTGTGAAGGGTCTCTTTTCAAGCAGATAAGTCACTTGATATCTATCTTTATGACCTCAGGCCTTATCAGATGAGTGTACTAGTGTAATAAGTGTAATTGTGTATAACTGGAATTGTGTAATAGTGCTGTAATAGGTCACCTCTTGCCCTTAGGGCGTCTTACTTCTCACAAAGAGAAATACGCTTTTTATATTGGACTGGCCCACGATGGTCTGCAGTACCTCCTCACGCACCCACGCACACACACACACACGCACACACACGCACACACACACGCGCACACACACACACACACACACACACACACACACACACACACACACACACACTATACTGTAGGCTATACACACACGTACATAAACGCTATATAGGCATTATATATATATATGCTTATATTCACGCACACGCACACACACACACACACACACACACACACACACACACACACACACACACACACACACACACACACACACACACACACACACACACACACACACACACACACACACACACACACACACACACACACACACACACACACACACACACACACACACACACACACACACACACACACACACACACACACACACACACACACAATACTGTAGGCTATACACACACGTACATAAACGCTATATAGGCATTATATATATATGCTTATATTTATATATTATATATATATCAGGGGTTGACACTAAGGTCTCAGAGGCACTTGCCCGTCGGGCAAGTACAGGTCATGTTCTACTTGCCCTCAGGTCATGGCCACTTGCCCCCCTCCCCCCACTGCAAAAAATAAAAAAAAGATATATATGTATATATTTCCATAGACCTGATTACTTGTTTCTCTCTCATAAACAAAACATGGCAACGGAAATAGACCTGATTACTTGTTTCTCTCTCATAAACAAAACATGGCAACGGTGTGTTTCCTGGCTGCTACCGATACACGACACAGCACAAAGTTAGGATGAAAGTAAAAAAAGAAACTTACAGCAAATGGAACGATCGCCGCGCTTCTTCCTCGTATTCGGCCTCACTGTTACTGGGATCCACGTATGTTACAGACAGCTCATACAAAGGAGGCGACATATCGTTTGGATTATATGGACTAATGGACACGAGGATTTTTACCAACGCGTTTTCCGTGAGGGACCATGATCAGGCATTGCTCGCAGTTGTCCGTTGCTGCAAGATGGGGGGACAATATGCGGGGCACGCGAAGGAGAAGCGGTATCCCCCGGGGAGCCCCGTCCAGGCGACCATTGACTTTTTGTCTACTATGTAGCTGTCCGGAGACTGGTCGTCCATCATCATCTCGACCGGAGCGATAGCGACTCACTCCACAGGTTGGCCCGGGAGTTGGAAAACAATTCTCTTTTAGTCCATTGGCCTCTTTTGCCACCCCCGGGACCCCGAAATCGGTGGATATTTCAAGTCTGAGGAAGCCGCGGTACGTAGATGTATAGTTGTGAGTGTGACTGTGTTGGTTTTGCAAGGGTGTCGGTTCTGGGCACTGGGTACAAGGATTCACTGTGGGCCCCCCATGAATGTTCTTCATATGGGGATTTAAAAAATAGCAGATCTACAAGCTTGCAGCGCGGCACCGAGTGCCGCGCTGTGAGCTTGTAGATCTGCTATTTTTCAATAGCAAACGTATAAAATATCAAAGGCCCTTCCACCTTGGGCCCTATAACTCAGCCCCACGTCTTTTTCCCCCCTTGTGACATCCCTGCAAATTGTCGCTGCTGTTGTGGCTGCGGTTCTGGGCCCTGGGTACAAGGATTCACTGTGGGCCCCCCATGAATGTTCTTCATATGGGGATTTAAAAAATAGCAGATCTACAAGCTTGCAGCCGCGCTGTGAGCTTGTAGATCTGCTATTTTTCAATAGCAAACGTATAAAATATCAAAGGCCCTTCCACCTTGGGCCCTAGTAACTCAGCCCCACGTTCTTTCCCCCCCCTTGTGACATCCCTGCAAATGTTGTTGTTGTGGCTGCGACATAGGACTACTTTGTCGCTCCTATTTTGTTTTGTTGTGGAGACAGTTTGAAATATTTCTGTGGCATTATGGAGCTCATGGCAGGGCTTTTCAAGTGAAAATGTCACGGGATTGTGTTTGATTTATTCATAATGGTTTCTATAGCTAGATCGAGCCGCACTTTTGTAGCTACTGCTTGGGGGGGGGCTTCTCCATTCAGACATGCTGCCATTCAGAGATTCAATTCCAATTCCATAGATGTAATGTCAAGGATTGGTGTAGGAAAGGGGGATGTGTGTGAATGGCTGCATGCATGTTGGAGGATGCTGAAAAAAAAGAGAGAAAAAAAAAGAACGCATTGTGCCAGGCCAGCCAGAATGCAGCGGTGTGTGCGAAATGCCAGCACTGTTCCTTCACTGTGTGGATTATGGGGAGCACTTTTATTGAGATTTGTACATTTATTACACTCTTGTTTTCAAACACACTCACTTTGATGTGTGATATTTTGGTTTCCTTATAAGATAGAAGGCTAAAACTTTTTGAGGAGCTGTGGGAGAGTCTAATTTAGCATTACATAATTTAAAAGCACATTGGCGGGATTCACGGGCGTGGCAGGGACGTACAGCGGGATTTTTACGGGATTCACGGCCATAGCAGCTGTTGAGCAAAAAAAACTTTGCTCTGAGACCTTTTTCACCACCTTGTGTGGACCAGAGAACTTTGAAATTCTATGAAATGGTGATATAACCATTGGAAGTAAAGCCAGGACCTGGTCTCCTGGACTAAACACACGGCACTCAGCTTTAACGCCACACACCGGTTTTATCTTATCCTGAACTAATGCCAACTTTTCTTTAGGCTTGTCAGTTTTGATACTTTGAAACTTCTCAGATACTTTGACCTTTGGACAGTCACGGTCACTTTTATTCCCTTCCCCCGTCACCAGGGGAACGGATGTCACCATTGCCGGCGGTGGACCCTCTGCCCACACCCGAGCACCAACCAGGTCGTTACCCAGGATGACCGTCACCCCTGGAATCGGCAGTGCTGGACGCACAGCAAGCTTTGCTTCTCCCTGGAACAATTCACATTTAAGCATCACTTTATGCAAGGGAACCAACAGTATGTTCATGTCTATGCCCCGGATATGAACTTTGTCACCCGTGTCAGAATCATTGGTTAAAGGAAGAACCCCAGTCTGAATAAATGAGTCAAAAGCCCCTGTGTCTCTCAAAATAGTTACAGGTACTTCTTCCCCACCTTGCACCAAAGAGACAGAACCCTTCATGATAAATGGACGGTAAGAATCTACTGCTGCAACTACTGCATCTTTATTTCGACCGAAATGTGGTGTAACACAAGTGGACACCGGATGAACTGGAGCGGACATGCCAGCCCCTTTTGGTTGCCGATCAACTGCGTTAAAATTGTCAGTCTTTGGGTAACCGTTCAACTTAAAACAATCTGATCTCCAGTGGCCCCGCCTATGACAATGACTGCAGACTGCAAACATTACAAAAAATGTCTCTGGATCCCGTTCTGAAAACTTGGGCACCAGACGGAGATTTCCATTTATGTCAAACGACCCCTCGGACTGATCTGCAGGTCTAGGAGATACTTGTGCAGCAGGTTCCATCTTACCATCCCTTATCAAATCTAACTTGTTCTGCTCAACCTGTATTTTAGCTTGTTCAGTATCATGTTTCATTTTTTCAATTGCATACTGAGTTTCTAGTCTCACTCTTTCCTGCTCTAGTCTCACTTTCTCTTGAGCACTCTGTGTGTCTAGCCTCACCTTTTCCTGATCTGCTTGTAATTTAGCTTGCAACAAAATTAACTCTTTTTGTTGTTCAAATGTCAACCCTGCCGACACTACAGGCATCACAAACGGCGGCGCCACCGCTGTGACATCTGACTTTGTTGGAGTAGACATTGCCCCTTGTCCCTTATGAACAGGAACATCTTTTTCAAATAAATTCTCTCTCAACACTTGAAATAAAGTCTCCTTTAATCTCTTGTCAACTGGCCCAATTTCAATGTTATAGTTTTCAGCTATTTTAAGTAATTGGTCTTTGGTGCACTGACTTAACAGTTCCTCAGAAGGAGAATCTACAAATTCATCTACTGTAACCATCCTGGCTAAAGTGCGCTTTAACAGTCCCCCAGCTGGCAAACAAAACAAAATACAAGTGCCCCACTATTTAAACCACCCCGCTAACTCCACCCGACTGGATGTGCTGGTTAACGGTGGGTATTTATGCACATGAAGGCCACCGCAAAGGCCTAGCTTAACCCAGGGGTAGGAAAGGCAACCACTAGCTGGCGACCTGCGTACACCACCTGGCTGCGCTCCCGAGACGGGGTACGCACACACCGGCACGCACCCGCAATCTCCAGCCGCCCCGTGCACCTAAACCACCCGGGCCTAAACGACTTGCATATTTTAACCCCAGTAGCTGAAAAATAAAAAACGCACCTCACAGGGACACTTGTATGAAAAATGAATTAAAACCAGCCAGGAAACTCTTTAACTTTCACTTTAGCAGCACAATAAACCAGGAAAACCTCCCCCACCAAACTTAACCAAATACTAATGAAACTTAACCAATGGAACTCAGGTTACATTCAACCCAAAAAGTTAACTGCATCTCCCAAACTTAAAGTCCAGACCAAAAAGCATAGCAGCGCTTTCTGTACTCACCGGACTGTTGATCAAACAGGACAAAGGAACCCCCGGAATGATTCCCAAATGAAGACACTGCTTTCACAAAACCACAGCGCCAACGAGCCATTAACCGACGCCCAAATTAGCCAATTGACTCTACTACTGCAGAATTTAGCCAATTGACTCTACTATTGCAGCGCAGCACTAGCAAACAAATGCAGAAGGGAGAATCACTTGATTCCCCAAACTCACTGCAAAAAAGTCAAAATTTACCGGCACGAGCCCCCACTTGTTATGTTCCTGGCCTAGGGGTTACATGGAACACAACAAAAACTGGGGGAGACGCAGTCAAAACAAAGTTTAAACAATTTATTTAAATAAGCAAAATTAAAGAAACATACCAAAATGAAGAGTGAGGTGTGGAAGTCAGTCAAGTCAGTGGTGAAGTGCATGTATGGATGAGTGAGAGATGTAGTGGGTGAGTGTTGCATGTATTAACAGAAATGGCAAAACTAAGGGGAATGGTGGGAGAGGAGCTGGAGTGAGGAGAGCTGGGAGAGGACTGGGGAAGCAGGCTTTTATAGGCGTGGACCCGGCCCAGGTGCACGCCAATCAGATCATCAATGATCGTCAGTCAATCAATGCTGCTCCCCAGTCCTATGGGCAGGAGAAGAACACAAATTAATACAAAGCAAATAACTATAACCAAGGGAGTGACCAATACATAACCATAAAACCCTATATGGCCTAAAGGCCTACAGTACCTCCTACTGAGGGAACCGTCACACAGCAAATGAGTTAACGGCAGAGAAGTGAATATAAAAGATGTCCAAAATTGGGAAAGCAGCATATTGCATCTAATCCAATCCACTTTATTTATAGAGCACATTTAAAACAACAGTGTTGAACCAAAGTGCTGTACAATCCGTAGCAAAAACAACACACAACTAGAAGCAGTGCTCTTCCGAGCACAGGTTAGGTATGTTATTTTGGCCTCCTGGTGGCGCTATAATAGTCCAATGTAAAAAGGGTGCCATGTCTTCTTCTGCCTTTCATGTTAATCTCACACTGCATTCATGATTTGAGGCATTTTGATTGAAAAAGGTGTGTTGCAAAAGTCGACCGTCTGGTGGCTCTATAACATGCCAATGTAAAAGGATGGCATTTGTTCCTCGACCTAGTGGGAATTTGCGTGCAAAATTTAACGGAAATCGCACTCTGTGTTCATGATATGAGGCATTTTGTTCAAAAGGGAGCACTCTTGCAAACTTTGGAAGCCAATCTTAGCGAATCAGGATGGAATATGAAAAATCTGAACGACCCGTTTTGTTTAATGACTATAGAGATACTGTGTACCGATTTGTGTGATTTTTGGACAAAATCTGTGGGAGTAGTGTTAAAAAATGTGCTCAAAACCGTCTCCTGGTGGCGCTGTAACAGGCCCATGTGAAACATTGGGGGCAGAGGTTCTGCACTGGCACCCAGGGAGTGTGCGTGTACGGTTACGGTTTCGCTGCCATCGTGCCAACGGTGCCAGATATTAGCTGTCCACAGAGTGACGGAAGGACACGCGGACACGCGGACGGACGGACGGACGGACGGACGGACAGGGGCGAAAACATAGTCTCGGACATGCCTTTCGGCCTGACGGAGACAATAAACAGAGGTAGGAAAAAACGCAGAGGGTGCAACATACCGTATAGACACAATGCCTTGTGGAAAATTGCATATAATAGCAACAACAGAGCAGCTTCTGCTTGCAGAGCTCAGCAACTGTCACATCACCTGATGCTTCCACAGCACTACAGTACGCGCCAGTACAACTCTTCAGAGTCCAGTGGACACACAGACTAATCCCTTTCCCCACCTCTCTCCTTCTTCGGATCACCTCAACCAGTGGTGGAAAATAACTAAGTACATTTTACTCAAGTACTGTACTCAAGCACATTTGTGATTTTTTTTTTACACGAACAATTTTACAATGTTCTTACAATAATTCTACAATAGTTTTACAATATTTTTACAACGCAAGGCGTTGTAAGCTTGTAAATCTATTTTCAAAGGCAAAATGTGTTAAATTAGACCTTACTTTTGGTACTTGATGACAATACTTTTGTACTTTTTTCTCAAGTTGAATACCGAAACTTTTCCTACTTGTAACAAACCATCTCTACAATATCAATAGTATTGATACTTGAATTTCTTTCACTTCAAAATCATTTTAGTACTTCGTCCACCACTGACCGCAACACTGCTCCTCCCATTCCTGATTCTCCGTTGCTATTCAGCCTCTCTGTAACCTCTTCAGGTTTAATACATATTCTCTGAAGTCCAGCTGTGTATACACACCCCTCTTTCTGGCTTGATAAGCCCTTGATAGACAAGTCCATCTCCTCTCCCCGAGGGCCTGAGTTTTGAGATTCTTTGAGCGTATGAGAGAGTGTATGACCTCTCTTTGAGGCCGAGCTGTGTTCCCAGCAGAGAAAGCCGGCCCCAAATCTCTCATCCAGTGACCTGTCGGTGAGCGCAGTGCAGTGCTGACAGGATCAAAAGAGAGGTGTCAAGCTCGGGGAATAGAGAACTCTATCGTGTTCAGACTGGAGATGGGAGGTGGGATGTCCAACTCTGTGTAAGCCCTTTCCCCCCCATTCCCCACTGGGTGATTGCTAATGTAATCTACAGTGTACCATAGACAGTTTTTCAATACTAGGCTTGCCTGTCCTCTTTTTTTCAAATTTTCATTAGCATTTTCCACTGAGATTGCCAAGAGCCATTTTGGATTCCAGACTAGGCAGTAGGTGTTTTTTCTTTTTATCTTAAAACAGGGTGCCGTGATTTTTTCCCCCCTTAAAACATGATCAGCAGGTATAATGAGTATACTAGGAGGAAGATTTTTTTTCCCATTTCTTTTCTTCAAAAAAAGTGTACAGATAGCCACATAAAAGATTTCCCCCCATCATGACACAACACCCAAAACCTCTGCCTAACTAGATTTTCTGACGTTTTATATTTTCTTCAAAACGCTTTCTTTTTACTACACACAAATTGACACACAAAAAAGTCCTAAATACCAATTGATCTTGGGACAAACAATGCAGAGTGATTTCATAGGGACCCATGGGGGCATAATAAATAAACATTGACTGAGAAACAAGCCTTTTGCACACGATACATAAGAGAGGACCACATTACAAAGGTGTAGCAGAAAAAACACCCATCCATTAAAATAATCAGATATTCTTTATTGGGAAAATACTGTGCTCTCCTGGGGTGGTAAAGAATGCTCCTTCCCTGGTATTCAAGGTTTTCGTCGCAAGCCCAACGTGATTTCAACCTCCCCATCCCCATGAACACGGGCCATGGGGATGTGATGACAACGGTCAAGGAGGGGTGTCTTGTCCTAGGTGGTTTTGCGCACCCTCCTCTTTCGCCTTAATTCCCGCTCTCACTCTTTCCAACATAGTGGTGGGGTCTTAAGCAGTGGTGTAAAGTAACCAAGTAGATTTACTTATACTAATCACACTTTGAGCTATTTGTACTTTACTTGAGTATTTCTGTTTTCCAATACTTTTACTTCTACGCCACTACATCTCAGATCCAAATATTGTACTTTTACTCCACTACATTTATTTGAAAACTTTAGTTACAAGTTACTTTGCTGGTATAAATTATAATATTATAAAACATACATAAACCACTTTAGCCCCATTTTATACCGTGGCTATTTGAAAATATGTTGGTACTTTAAGTACATTTTGATGCCAATACTTTCATACTTTAACTCAAGTACATTTTGAATTCTGGACTTTGACTTGTAACATTGCATTATTGATACTTGTATTTTTTCCACCACTGGTCTTAAGCCACCGACACTGCGGTCTCAAGGTCTCGAATCTGGGTAGAATGCACTCACTGGCTGTTTTCAGTGAGCTGATTACAATGCGAATCTCATCCTGGAACCGAGACAACTCTCGTTGAATCAGTTGAGTCATAGAGTCAATGTGGGAATCAATCGTAGCAGACTGAGGTCACCATTTCAGCGTTGATCTCAGAAGGTGAGGCAGGTGGTGTGTCTGCAGTAGATAGGCTGCTGTTGTTGGATTCATCAGTTTGTCAGTCTGTCAGTCAGTCTGTCCATCACACGTCACGTCACACTTTTGCCCTACTCATATCTCCGCCACCGTTGCCCCTATCCATGCCAAACTTTGCACACACACTCCTTGGCTGCCAAACCACAACGTCTCATCTAAATGCCATGCATGCTTGGGCTGATCAACCAGCTTGGATAGAGTGTCCAACCTGAAACTGGGAGGTTGGGGATCCCCACCTGGGTCATACCAAAGACTAAAAAATGGGACCCAGTGCCTCCCTGCTTGGCACTCAGCATCAAGGGATGGAATGGGGTAAGTCCCTGCGACATATTAGCGTCATGTCCAGGGGTGTTAATCAAGCTGCCTCACGGAAAAGGAAACCCCTGTGGTCCTCATGGCTCGGCAAGGTTTACTTTGGGCTGATAACAACAACATCATATAGGCTAAGGCTGCTATACAATTCTAATTCAGTCATTAGGCAGGGGCTCTTATCCAGAGCATTGTACAAAGTGAACGATCTGAGTATGTGACATGAACCAGTGACTGAGCATTGATGAACCTTTGTGAAAATATGAACATGTACTGTACAATGCTTCTGTGTAGGATGCTGTTGCTAGGGCCATCTATAAATAATGGCACAGTAGTAAGATGGCTCCATTTTGTTCTGACCTTACACAGTGACTGGCTAGATTCTCTATAGAGGAGACGCGGAAACTAACATCTGTGGGAGCCTGGCTGTGTGCCTATTAGGTGGTATAAATCTAGCTTTCAATTATTAGGTTCCATCCAGCATACCAATTAATACCAGTAAGACGCCTAAGGGCAACAAGGTCGCGCCATGTCTTGGCCATCTGGCCAGTGATGTATATCGGACCAGTTACCCATATATGGAGACCACTGGTACCCATATATGGAGATCCATGTACTGTATATGCTGTGAGACCTTGCTCACACAGCATATGAGATGCTTACTCAGTTATTCGTTATGTGAAAGTCCTATGACGTCTATGACATCTGACATCATACATACAATCCCTTTTATGCCCATATATGGAGATCCCTGTCTGTAGAGCCAGCCACACAGGCTGTCTTCCTCCATATATGGGCATTCCCATATGAAGTCGTGTTAGATATGGGCTTAGTATTGATGGCATCAGGGATCTCCACATACAGTAAGGGCATAAAAGGGATTCTGTTAGTGTGGTTCCCCTGACATCACAGTGATGTCAGAGAAAGAAAGAAAGAAAGTCTTTATAACATCTCAGATGACCGTATGTAGGCTACACTGTAAACTCCTCAATGCTAATCATGAGGGGTTTATTTGTCACTGATAAAGGTACACGCAGTAATGTCATATTCTTCATATTCTTGTTTTCCAAGCAACGTGTTTTAGTCAGGTAAAGGATGTACATGGATTCAGAAATCAGGGAAAAGGGTAGGCTACTGAAGCCCCATAAAACATCTATATTGTGCAAGTATGAATCATGGTTAGTTACAAATTGTTTGTTTTATTATTTGTTTATTTGTTTTAGCTTTTTGTCCATGTCCTGTTCAGGGCTAGCCGCAGGGGAAAAAAGTTTCCCTGAGCCTTGAGCCCCGGGGCATTGAGAAGCCTCAGACGATTGCCAGTCCACATTGTCACAAACAGTCCATTACGGAGATGAGATTTGTCCTTTGAAAACTCTGAAGAGTGTACAAGTGGAAACAAGGGGGAGGGGTGGGACTAGTTGCTTCCACTTGTGCACTCTTTCAACACTAAGGATTTCACTTTGTAACACTGCAACATTCATCAATGCAGTCAGTATACCTAGCTGAGGAAAGGAAAGGTTAAATTATCACCCTCCCGACCAGCTTCCCTCCAATGAACACAGCAATTGTTTTCTCACTAGAGGTTCGCGGCCCTTCGGGCCGCTCACATCTGGAGATCGCGCCTGCTTCGCAGGCGCTCACAGCTTGCCTGACTGCGAGCGCCAGACATCTCACACTACGTTCACTACGTTTCACTCCGGGAGAGTCTGAGATTACCAGGGCAGATTCTATTTCGGCGTGGGCGGGCTAAAGCCTATTGACGTCACACACACACACACACACATACACACACACACACACGCGACGTGGCGTGACATTGCAAAAATACGTTATTTCTCATAACATATTATATGTCTGCATGTTTACGTTAGTGCAAAATGGTATTAAAACGTGAGGAAACGGCACTATTTCATAGTTTATTAATAATACGAGTCGAGTCTGACTCCGCCATGACAGTTTTCACGGACCAATCAGAGTCCACTAGACTCTCACGTGGGCAGAGGACACCAATCAGAGTCCACGAGCGAGTCTCACTGAGCTCAAGAGCTCTGTTTGGAGGGGGCTGGGACCGGAGCATAGAGTTCACGTGCCCCAAGCATACAACCCTGATTGGCCCATTCAATGCGCCCGCTCTTCAGGCGCGTTTGAAATAGATTAAAATATGTGCAGCTTCAGTCCACACTACAAACCACCCACCAACAGGGGGGGGTGATGTGCGGACTGAAGTGTCAGGCTAGCTCACAGCTACGTTGCAGCAGTGATCCACCCATATCTATCCATCCATCCATCCATCCACATCCATCCATCCATCCATCCATCCATCCACATCCATCCACATCCATCCATCCATCCACACATCCATCCATCCATCCATCCATCCATCCACATCCATCCATCCATCCATCCATCCATCCACATCCATCCATCCATCTATCCATCCATCCATCCATCCATCCACATCCATGCATCCATCCACATCCATCCATCCATCCACATCCATCCACATCCATTCATCCATGCATCCATCCATCCACATCCATCCATCCATCCACATCCATCCATCCATCCATCCACATCCATCCATCCATCCACATCCATCCATCCATCCATCCATCCATCCACATCCATCCATCCATCCACATCCATCCATCCACATCCATCCATCCGTCCATCCACATCCATCCATCCACATCCATCCATCCACATCCATCCATCCGTCCATCCACATCCATCCATCAGTCTCCATCCATCCGTCCATCCACATCCATCCATCTATCCACATCCATCCATCCATCCATCCACATCCATCCATCCATCCATCCATCCACATCCATGCATCCATCCATGCATCCATCCACATCCATGCATCCATCCATGCATCCATCCACATCCATCCATCCATCCACATCCATCCATCCATCCATCCATCCACATCCATCCAGCCATCCATCACTTACTGTACTGTACTGTACTTTACTGTACTCTACTGTACCTGACTGTACCGTATTGTACTGTACTTTGCTGTACTCTACTGTACCCGACTGTACCGTATTGTACTGTACTTTGCTGTACTCTACTGTACCCGACTGTACCGTATTGTACTGTACTTTGCTGTACTCTACTGTACCCGACTGTACCGTATTGTGCTGTACTCTACTGTACCCGACTGTACCGTATTGTACTGTACTTTGCTGTACTCTACTGTACCCGACTGTACCGTATTGTACTGTACTTTGCTGTACTCTACTGTACCCGACTGTACCGTATTGTACTGTACTTTGCTGTACTCTACTGTACCCGACTGTACCGTATTGTGCTGTACTCTACTGTACCCGACTGTACCATATTGTACCGTACTGTACTGTACTTTGCTGTACTCTACTGTACCTGACTGTACCGTATTGACCTGTACTCTACTGTACCCGACTGTACCGTATTGTACTGTACTTTGCTGTACTCTACTGTACCCGACTGTACCGTATTGTGCTGTACTCTACTGTACCCGACTGTACCGTATTGTACCGTACCTGACTGTAATGTACGCGACTGTACCGTACTGTACTGTACCCGACTGTACCGTATTGTGCTGTACTCTACTGTACCCGACTGTACCGTATTGTACCGTACCTGACTGTACGCGACTGTACCGTACTGTACTGTACCCGACTGTACTGTACTGTACTGTACCCGACTGTACCGTACTGTACTGTACCCGACTGTACCGTACTGTACCCGACTGTACTGTATCTTACCGTATTGTACCGTACCCCTCTCTCTCTCTCTCTCTCTCTCTCTCTCTCTCTCTCTGTCTCTCTCTGTCTCTCTCTCTCTCTCTCTCTCTCTCTCTCTCTCTCTCTCTCTCTCTCTCTCTCTGTGCAGCTGACCCCCCCCCCCTTCCCTCTTGTAACCTGAGACTCTGGTGATGATAATGACACATTGCTCTACAGAGGATTGCGCAATAGGTATTGCGAAATAACCATACAAACACAAACTGTACGGTAAATATGCATTTTGAAAACATGAAATGTTGACAGCGCAAAGCGTCCAGGTTAGTCTGTCCTGGTGGGTATGTTTATGAGAGGTGTTGTCAGATATTGTAGATGTAGATACAGATACAGATTTTTGTGTCGCACCATTGGAATGTTGCTTGCTGGAGTGTATGATGCTGATATGGATGTTCAGCAACGCTATCTTGCACCAAGTTGGATTTAAAGCCCTCTCTGCAGTGGTTGTCATCAACTTTACCCCTACTGTTGGCAACTCCTGAGTTACTGAGGATAAAGTCCCTTTCTTAGTTGTTGAGCAAAAAAAGAACAATATACATTACACAGATGCACAGATCACAGCTTGTTTGGCTGATGAGGAATTAAACTAAGTATCCCTCTTTGGGGTGTTTGGACTGAATGGATTTATTGCTACAGGCATAAAATATCCATGTATATGCATTCTGTATGGAAAAAATAATACATACAGACCCAGAGGCCCACAAGCTTTACATATCCTAGACATACACACACAAAAGACCATACAAACTGCAAGAACGTAAGGCCAACAAAGAAGAGGAGGGTGGAGGGTCATTTACACTGTTAAGCTGCTCTGCCAGAAAAGCAGCCGAGTGCAGCACTTTTAAAGAGCGGCTTCGTTCTGAGCACCTTGGGGCTGAATCCTGAAGATCTCGAAGAAAAGGTGTTTGAGAACCACTGATTGCTGATTGAATAAATGGAGTATAAATTACCAGTAAAACAATTATCAATTTATCAACTTTGAAGGACTGCAATAGCATAGTTTTTCAGTAAACATTTTGATTGCAACACCCACTTCTTTATAATTACACTATAATGCGACTGTAGTACCTAATTAACAGGCAGAAACATTAGGCAAAAAGAAGGAGAATTTAACTGTTTCAGTTGCGTGCATTGCTCCCAAACTTCAATCAAATCTGTCACCAACAATGTGATTGCTAACCACTTAAGCACTATTTTAGTTTCTTGAAAGTAGCAGATGTACAAGCTCACAACGTGGTAGATGTAAAAGCTCACAACATGTCACGATGTGACGTGTTGTGAACTTGTAGATTTTTGAAATGTTAGAAGATTTGAAAAATGCCCTTATTCAGTCAAAGGACAGACTTGGTTTGTGCTAAGAGCATGTGGCAGATATGCATACTAGGATATTATATTATTGGTGGTTTATTGATGGTTTCTTGTGAAGGATGATTACATAGGGTGTAGGCTACACTGTATGTCTGAATATTTTCATTAATATTGATTAGTATCTGTACATTTTACTGCTGTGCTGTCTCTGGTGCCTGAATTTCCCCTGTGGGATCAATACAGTTATCTATCTACTGTATGGTATACATTTACATTGGTGCATGGGAGAAGTGAGATGCCAGTCCCCATTGTGTTAAACTGCTTTGTGCATTATACTGCAGCCAAGCAAGCCATCCACACCCCAGTTCGGAGGAAAGTGGCAAATGTATTACAGTCACACATGTCGGCAATAATCAGGAACTAAGTTATCAAGTGCAGGGAGATAGACAGACAGAGCAATCCTTTCATTCCCATTACACCCTCTTACAACTAATGAAAAGTTATTATCGAGTTTACTAGACCGGAAAAAAAAAAGAAGAAAAAAAAAGAAAACTGTCACTGTCTCTCTCACTGAGGAATTAAAGCTAATTGACTAGACCAGGGATTAGGTGTAGGCCATGTTTAGAGCCAAGACATTTTGCACTTTTTGAGGTGTAAGTCATCCCACATCCTCAAATTGAAGCATTAGTTTCAATCTTACATTACACACTGTTGTGTCACTTTAATGGTTCACAAGACTACTGATGCAGCTTAACGCCTTTTTGTTCTTCTTCTTTTGTACCATTTATCTTAAATTAAGCACAAGCTGAAAAAAAGAAATCCCTCTTACTCATTATAGACTTCTTCTCCCCAAGGATGATAATTCTACAATTACACGAAGACTGTAATAATCAATAACTCATTCCACACTTCTACTTTATCCCCTTGCACCACATTGCCAACAGCTTTGCCACAGATAAAAGACTTCTTCTGAAATAATACATTGTGTCAATTTTGTCCATGTTATCGGTGAAACTGAATGACATCCGGAAATTCAGCTTTTATCAAATTGTGTGGCACGCATAATAAAGTACCACTGTCTTCACTGTCCAGCAGAAGATCCCTTGGGAATCTGCTAATAGGATTTGAAACCCAAGAAAGCCTACGGCTTGTTTCCATTGGGGTCAAGATGTCAGTTGTCCAGAACAGGTGCTGGACCTTTCTGTGGAGCTGAAAGACTCATGATGTGAGAGAATGAAACTCTTATTCTTTGGCATACTGTGTCAGAATACATGAAATATGCTCAAACTTGAATCACTTGGCAAACATATAGTACGAATTGGGGAAGGGAATCAGTGGTGGACAGTAACATTTCTAGGAAGGCTAAAAAGTACTGAGTACTTTTAGGTGGCTCTTTTTTCTTCCCTAAAATGCAATTGGACAAACATTTGCTCTCCCACTAGCCGTGTCTATGGCTTCCCCCTTCGCTCGTTAGCGGCAGCAGGGCTATCTATTTCCGATGTGAGGAGGTTATCGAAGCAGAATCGAACATGGCTACTACATGGCAGTCAAACACCTTGTGTTCCTTCCTTTTACACTTCTTAGTGTGCAAAAGAAATATACGTGTTTGTAGTTAATCTAGTGATCATGTTACATCTTGTATGGGGGTGTAGGAGTAAAATTAGTTCAACAGTTCTGGTTTCTATGTGTTTCTAGTCTACAAGCTTTGTATAAAGTAGTGTTTCTACAAGCAAGCACATACGTTCATGCAGTGCAGGTGGTTTCAGAGTTACTTCTTTGAAACAAGAATTACAAGGTCTTATAAATTAATTGTGAAAGCATTACAGTAATTCATTCATGTGAAAATTAAGAAATGTACTCTTACTTTTACTTGTAATTTTAAAAAGCATGTACTCTTGAATACTTAAGTACATTTAAAAGCAAGTACGTTTTTATTCTTACGTGAGTAACTTTTTGACAGAGCTAATTGCACTTGTAGTGGAGTCAATTTTGACCAGCTGTACTCTTACTCAAGTCCTGGGGTTGAGTACTCGGGCAGCTACAGTAGATTACCACTGTGCCAACCGATCGCTACTGATTATTAGTATTTTTGAATTTTAAGAGTACAACTGATTATGAATGAAGGTAAATATGACAATGCTCTGGCTGCTTTGGCAGTGTCTGTGATCTCAACTGTATTTGTTTGCTGCTGACATCTAGCTGTCTCATCTCCTGTCTTTGTGTTTATTTCTGAACACATGCTATGATGTTGAAAGTGCTGCTCCGTCTGTCTACACAGCTTCTGAATGAGTAATGCTTCCTGCGTCTCAATGGGCTGCATGTGGACTTTTTTTAAAACAAGGGGCTGAACTCTGCAGTGACCTCCTGTTTCATCACTCTGAATCATTCATTGTCATTTTGTGCGTGTGAGTGAGGAGCTGTGGAAGCCTGAGCAGCAGAGAGATTGGCTGTCTTTGACAGGCACCTCTTCAGCACACCGCCAAAAAGAGCAGGAAACATGGGAGTGTAAATGAATATCGAATCCAATGACAGTCAAGACTAAGCTTGTCGAGAGAATGTGTCTCAACCTCTGCAATGCCACAGAAAAGCTCTCTTGCAAATGGTTCAATTTGTACACTCTCAGTGCTATGGGTGTCCTTGAAAATAAAAAGGTTTTAGAAACCACTGTACTAGTGGACTCCTAATGCCTTACATAGTGTCATAGTAAATCAGTTTCATACATATTCTGAAGAAAACCTGGGGTCTGAAATTCAGTAATGTGGTATTGTGGTCAGTTTTGTAAAAACAAAATCTAGAATTTGCCACGGACACATTAGTCCGTACGGACATATTGATGACCCCTGATTGTGAGCTTTGTAAATGAGCTATTTTCGGTGAACAGATTTAGTGTAGAGTGGAAAAAGAGGGGGGCCCGGGGGGATGAAATATATCAGGTTTAAGTGGTTAACCTGCGAATGCATGTGTCTATATACTGTATATCATTAGCTTTGAAATGAAATGCACCATGGGACTGCTGTTAGCTTTAAGCTTAAACATTCATGATCATCTTGTTGAATAAGCAAATCAGAATCAGAATGAGAAGCCAGAAACAAGCCAGAAACAACATGCTGACCGTGTCAAAATCAACAAGGAGCACCTGTCTTCAAATGCATTGTACAACTGCAGCAGTTTGTTTTAGATCGCGGCTCCTTCTTTCCATAGTTTGCCAATAACAAAATGTAACCGTTTTGACACATCAGATTCTGTTGCTATTAAACTTGTCATTCACCTCACATGGAATATCTCATGGGATTTATTTCAGAATGAGTTATACAAGTTCAACTGTGACAGCTCTCACAAAATGATTTAGAGCACACCCTGAGATCAAATTATTGTACTTTCAAGGATACTATAGGTACTTTCAAGGATAGTAGGTAGTCCTTGTTTGACAAATGTTAACAATTTAACAGAATGGACATACCGCTGGTTCTCAATGTTGGGTTCGTAGACCAAATGGACACTTATAGGTCTGTAGAGTGTACATTTTGAACCAAATGACCAAATAAGGGTTAGTTTTGGTTCCATGTGTGAACTCTCACAGTTAAATAAGCCCTGATTTGATTTTACGGTGTAGACTGGGGTTCCATTATTTTAGTTAAGTGATTCTCAACCTTTTTAATTTCAGCAACCTTATCTCTGTGATCCGTATCCATTCTGTAAATTCCTTACGGTTCATTTAACTGAAAACCGACTCTCAGCCAGAGAGAAGAATTACAGCACAAACTGTGAACCTCTGCTTTTAACCCACCCTACAGTACACATTAGGACAGTGGTTCTCAACCTGTGGGGTTCCCAGATGACAGTGACAATTTAAGGACTTCAAAATCAATCAATCAACAAACTATACTAATGTGTAAAAACTGGTCAAACAAGCCAAATTGTCAAATTATATAAGAAAGAGGCAGTAATTGTGAGAACAGCCGACCGACAAAATCACATTATCTGTGGAACCAAGTCAAACAAAATGTGATGCATCACCTCATCACCTCATTTCCAAGTGCTTATCAGGGTGGGGGCCTGGGGTCCCCATGCAGTTCAAATATGATTCTTTTGGGGGTTTACAGTTTACAGTTTAGGCATTTAGCAGACGCTTTTAATCCAAAGCGATTTACAATCAGCAGGTAATACACATCACTATAATAAAAAAACACAAGATAATATGTCAGTACATTAACAACAATATAACAATATAACAAATGCATAGGAATATCAATCTAGAAAAACAATAACATAGGTAGACCACGCACCTAATTAGTAAAAAAATTCTAAAATATAAAATAAATGCTATCTAGATTCATGTATGGTCATTGATGGTCATTGAGGGAAGGGGGAGTGTTACAGTAGTGCTATGGGTTTAGGTGGAGTCTGAAGAGGTGAGTCTTCAGTCCACGGCGGAAAAGCTTGATTGATTGATTGATTGAAGAATTTATTAGAAGTTTGCAATAGAAAAAAGTACAGTTTCATGACAGTACAAATCACTGGTACAAGGTCAACTAAAAGGAGATCCTAGAAAGCCGAGGCTTATTTCCACAGGAACCACACTTTAAGTATCTCATATAACATTGAAAGACAGACGGATAGAACATAGTACTTTATCTAGGATAATATCAGTTTCAAAAGCATAACATCATATACAAAGGCAGAAAAAGAATAATAAAAAGGGGGGGGGGGCATGGGGGCTTAGGCTTAGTCTATTTACAAGTCACGGGTAGCTCTCCTTTAGGGCTTGAGGAAGGGCGTTCCACATGTTGATGGTGTAGCAGGAGAACGAGTTAGAGCCTTGTTTACTGTTAAATCTACGTTGATGATGATTAGTGGAGCTGCCTCTGGTGTTGTGGTCGTGAACATCCTTGACCTTTAAGAAGTAGTTTGTCAGGTACATGGGAATCTTGGAGGTGTAGTGTATCTTGTACACCAGGCCCATTGCAAGATGCTGTACTCTGTCAGCTACTTTGAGCCATCCCACGCTTTCGTGGTGATGATCGGTAATGTGGGTCAGAGGAGGGAGACCAAGCACAACCCTAATTAGTTTGTTTTGGGCTGTTTGAAGCTTTAACTTTAAGGCGGCTGGGGCGTCGCGATACCAGACAAGGACTCCGTAATCAATGAGGGGCCCAATAAGAGCTCCTCCTAGTGTCTTTCGGGATTTAGTATTGATCAGCGGGGCAACCCTTTGCAAGAAGCGAATTCGTTGGTTGACTTTATTGATAACCTTGGTGGTCATTTTTTCACTGGATAGGTTAGCCTCCAGGATGCAACCCAGGTAGCAGATGTAGTTTTTTCTTTCTATCACAGTGTCACCTACTTTAATTGTGAAGTTCTCAACTAGGCTAAGTTTCTGACTAGATCCAAAGAGGATACATTCAGTTTTGCCAAGGTGAATTGAGAGTCTGTTGTCATTGAGCCAGGTGCAGATCTTGTTAAGTTCACAGTTAAGGGCCTTTTCAACCTGCAATAAGTCTCTGCCGGAGACTAGGAGAGCCGAGTCATCCGCGAACAGAAACAGATTGCAGTCACAAGCAGATGACATGTCGTTTACGTATATTAAGAACAACAGTGGTCCTAGTATACTCCCTTGAGGTACTCCACAGTTTACTGGGAGGGGGGGGACAGGGTTCCGTTGACTTCCACCATCTGTTCCCTCCCCACCAAGTAAGAGTGCATCCATCTCACTGCTGTGCTATCAAGACCAATAGCTTTGAGTTTTTCGATCAGAATAGAATGATCGACGGTGTCAAATGCCTTCTGGAGGTCCAGCATGACCATGCCGCAATATTTGCCATAGTGAATTTCACGTTTGATGTAATCATTCAAATAGATGAGGCATGTATCTGTGGAATGGGACTCTCTGAAGCCAGACTGGAACTCGTAGATCAGTTTATTCTCTTCAAGATATTTAGCCACCTGTTCATAGACAATTCACCCTTTGTTAGCCTCCTGGTTGGTCCCTGACTGACCAACCAGCAGGCTCTATCTGCCTTGTCCCGCCCTGGTTCCGCCTTTTTTATGTTGAATTAGCTAAAACATAGTTTTTGAGAAATAAAAACATTTAAAAACATGCTGATTCACTATGCTGCCACTGAGCAGCTCCAATTGACTGAAACAAAGTTTGAAATTAGAATTAGAGCAAACAGAATAACAATATGAAGCAACTGAATTAACATGGCAGTGGATGGAATGTCCCACTGAATGTCCCTCCAAGTCAAAGCAACCAATGGGTGTGGAGAGGGGCAGGACAATGGGCGGGACTTGACAAAGGGTGAATTTTTTCCATTACCTTAGAGATGGAACTAAGGATTGAGATTGGCCTGTAGTTGCCAGGGTCAAGTTTACTGCCTTTTTTGTGCAGGGGGGTTACCTTAGCTAATTTGAAGTCCTGGGGGACATAACCCTGCTTGATAGATAGATTAATAATATGGGTAATGATTGGGGCAATGGTGGCAGCTGAGTCTATGAGAAATTTGGGGGCGATTTTATCATGGCCAGCGGCCTTGAATTGAGGTAGGGTGCGAAGTTTTTTAAACACTTCATCAGTTGTCACCGTGGTAAGTTTAAAATTGTCTTTGCATACCCCAAGGTTCCTGTAGAATTTCAAGATGTGCCTAACACCAAACAGCCCAGATGGAGCGGGCAGTTTATTGACCAGATTTTTGGCCATGGAGGTGAAATAGATGTTGAGATTTTTGGCTACATCGAGACTGTCAGTGAGGAGGGTTATGGGAGTTTGGATGGATATGTTGCTGGCTATGGATCTTCACAGCCTAGCTGGGTTTTAAATAGCTTCCATAGGTCTCGTGGTTTGTGGATGTTTTCCTCAACTTTCTCATCCAAGTAGTGTTTTTTGGCAGAAAGGATTAAGGAGGTTGTCCGATTTCTCAGTTTATTAGCCTCTAAACTGACTATTTCTAATTTGGCTTCAATGTGTTTATTGGGGCCTTTTTTGAGTTTGTGATTATATTTGCGTTTCTCAGAGTATTTTTTGTCTCTGAGTTTCATTGATTCACAGATTTCCGAATTCCACCATGGCTGTGAGCGGGCTTTAACCCTGACCCTACGTAAATGAGCCACTTCGTCTAGGGTAGTGTTGAAAATGGATTTAAAGCCCAGCCAGGCTTCATCGACCTGAGTGCTAGCTAGTACTGGGGACCAGTCAGATTTCTCCAGTTTGTGATTAAAGGCTTCGCTAGAGTAGGTTTTGAGGTTTCTAGCTTCAACTGTTTTGTGGCCGTCAGCTTTGGACTTATGTATTTTACGGGTGCAGTAAATTATATCATGGTCGCTTAGGCCACCACATTCAATAGTCCCACTCGCGGAGACTTTAGATTTGTCTGTGGTTACAATGAGATCTATGGTGGTTTGAGAGTTATCTGTAACCCTAGTTGGCTTGGTGATGAGCTGAGTGAAACCCTGTTGATTACAAAGCTTATTGAATTTTTTGAATAGAGGAGCATCTTTACGAAGCATGTCTATGTTCCAATCTCCAATAATGTATTTTTCAACATTGTCCACCGGTGCAAGGCTCTCCTCCAGTAACTCACAGAAATCATTTTGGTCGGGCGGTCTATAGATGGCACCGATTAGTATGTTTTTAGCTTTCTTAAGAATCACTTCCACCCATACAGTTTCTAAAGAGCTGTGTTGTAGGTCAGGGCGGGGGATATACTTAATACTGTTATGAACATACATGCATACACCACCACCAAATCTGTTTCTATCATTTCTGATTACAGAGTAGTTGTCAATTTCGATCTGAGAGTCAGTGATAGAGGCATCAAGTTTAGTCTCTGAGAAGGTTAGAAAATGGACCTTACCTTCGAGAACCATATGCTTGATTTGTTCATATTTAGCAAACAAACTGTTAATGTTTAAGTGCATAATGTGAATTCCTCTTCTCACAAAGCGGCTGGCAAAATCCATGGCAAGGTCCATAGAAGTGGTGTCGGTGGGGGAGGAGGGGGGGTTGGTTGTAGTCTCTGGTGGCTTCAGAGGGGGACAAAGGGACAAAGGGGTCTCCGTGTAGAGTTGGGGGTTGGGGTGGTGGGGGGTTGAGGTAACCGATTTAACCCAGGTTGAGAAAAGTTCTCGGGCCTTCTCGGTCATCCAGCGTGGAGCAGAGTTAATGTAGACTCTGTTCTGGGGTGCTGGGTCCACGAGGGGGTCCGTCGGGTCCATGCAGGGGTCCGCCGGGTGCGTCTGCAGATCGGGGGGGGCGCCGGGGTCCGGTGTTGCGTGACTTGCGTCGATGATGCTGGTCTCGTGCTGAGCTAGTCATGCGGGGGCGATCACCGAGGGTTCTCCGGGGGTCCGTGAGCCAGGGGGTCCTTCGACGATCCGTAAGTCCGCGGAGGCGACTGCCGAGTAATCGTCAGGGATCCGCTGGTCAGGGCAGCTGGAGTAGCCCGTTGTGAGTCCCTCTGTTTTCATCAGTGAGGGGCTAGCTAAGTTAGCATCGTTAGCTTCGCTGGTCACTGACAAAGAAGGATCCGCCGTAGTCAAGCCAGCTGCAGTGGCGAGAGCAGCTAGTCTTCGGGTCATCTGTCGTGTAGCTACAGGACCCGGATTCAACTCTATATCACCTGATTGTAGTAATAATAAGAAGATCAAAGATCGACTCATACAACCATTCAGGGGTTTGTTTCTTTTGTTCCGGTTAGCAGCCAGCAAAGCTTGAATAACATGAGATCCAAAGCTTGGGTGCTTAGCTACCGTTTTTGCAAGAAGATATAACTCACTGTGTTTTTCGTCCGTTTTGTCCATTTCCCATAAAAGATTCTCGTATTCCATTGGTGTTAGGATCTGTGGTGATTCATAGCATAAATCCGTGATCCATAGTAGAAATAGAAGAAAATGTGGGATGAACCAAGCCTTTGGTGTTTTGGTTCCGGAGCGTGAGCGAAAAACACGTCCTGCCATGGTGATGTCCGGAAGTGGTTGAAAGGTGTTCATATCAACGTAGTAGTCTAGTAGCCAGCCCATAGAGCCCCATTGTAGACCCGGACATTTTGAGTACCCTAAAGTTTTATGTTAGAAATGTTGAGTATGGGTCCCCAGCATGTAAAAACCACCGGATGCTAACTTGTATATGTTGGGCAATTTTCATAATCAGCCGCTAGAGTTGGTGTCCCATTAACTTTACATTACAGGAAAAATAAGTAAAAGATTAATCTGCTTTAAATAGCATATGAGGGGTCTAACTAGGGGTATTTCATGATTCTGAATCCATTGCAAGCATCCGTTTTGCACGAAAAACATTCCTTGGCGAAAAATCGGCCTTGGTTTAGTGATGAAAAGTGCCGAGTAATCACTTTTCACATGTTTCTGGGGTCCGTTTTAGCCCAAGGAATGTTTTTCATGCAAAACGGATGCTTGCAATGGATTCAGAATCATGAAATACCCCTAGTTAGACCCCTCATATGCTACTTGAAGCAGATTAATTTTTTGCTTATTTTTCCTGTAATGTTAAGTTGATGGGACACCAACTCTAGCGGCTGATTATGAAAATCGCCCAACATATACAAGTTAGCATCCGGTGTTTTTTACATGCTGGGGACCCATACTCAACATTTCTAACATAAAACATTGGGGTACTCAAAATGTCTGGGTTCACATTCTGGCTACTAGACTATAGAGGACAGCTATAGGGGAACTGTAATGCAGGGAACTGGCTGAAATTTGTTAAATGAGTGAGCTAGGGAGTGAGTCTGTAGTTCTAAGTGCGACAGGGAGTTTATTCCACAGTTTGGGGGCCAGGAGGGCAAACTGTCGAGTGGATTTTTTTTTTTTTTTTTTTTTTTTTTTTTGGGGGGGTCACAGCCTGAAAAGGTTGAGAACCACTGCGTTAGGACATCATATCAAATCAAATCAAATCAAGCTTTATTTATATACTGTAGTACATTTACAACAGCAAACAACATGTTCCAGAGCCTTGGACCCGCAAAAGTACGGTCACCCCGACCCTACTCCTCTTATTAGTTGTAAGGGTGTCCGGCTGGGACATAGGGGTGGATTAGGATAGGAGGAGTGGGCAGCCATTCTCCTGTATTTCTGTCAATTGTGTGATTGGATTGACCAGTCTTGGATGTCACTGCTATGACAAAGATGACAGCATACGATCAATATGTCCTACATCGCAGTAAGTGGGAAACAGATGTCTTTCAAAATAATCTGATGAATTCTAGATAGAGACCCTTTTTGATGGAGTGGGAGCTGGGAGCACATGTCCTACACCAACTGAAAATGGGCTTGTTATTCCGTTTTGGTTCAGAATGACTTGATCATTTGCTAGTTTGGGGAACTGAAAGTTCAGGTTGACTCTGAAAGACTGTTGATATGAGTCCTGTGTCAAGTCTTACTCTTGTTTGACTCCAACGGATGCAACTACATTTTTTGTTTTCTGATTTGTTGGCTTCATCGGTTGATTGGTTAGGTCAGTAATTAGGTTGTAAACCTTTTAGACAGAAAAAAAAAGTTAACATTGCCATTTTACAAGAAATTATAGTAATTTTTTAAACAAATTATATCAAACAATTAATGTTTTTCAAACAAAAAAAAAACAATAAAAACAATGAAATGATCTTAGCAACATTAAACCATTTAGACCTGAGGCCGATTCTAAAAACGCCTTCTAAAACCTAACCTCTGAAAACCTTAAAATACCTACTCAAAAAATTACAAATATGTGATGTTGCTACTGTATATTATGTATAGCAAATACTAATGTGACACAGAGGCTGCATCCGGTATGAAAGGTAAAACAACTTATAGGTGGCACTAGGAAATTGGTTAAATTATGAAGTCAACATTTTGTTTAAACATTTTAAATTAATTAACTATTTAAGCCCTTTAACTAGGGGTGTGTATCCATCCCTTACAAGGCGATTCGATACGTATCCGATACATGGGCTATGATTCGATTCAGAGACGATACAGCTTACATACAGAACGATTCGAGACGATTCGGTGCAATTTCGATGCGATTCGATGCAATTTCGATTTTGTGGAATTTGATTGATTGATTGATTGAAGACTTTATTAGAAGTTTGCATAGGAAAAGGTACAGTTTCATGACGGTACAGTTCACTGGTACAAGGTCTACTAAAAGGAGATCCATGAAAAGACTAAGCTTATTTCCACTGGAAACCATTGAAGTATCTCATATAACATTGAATGACAGACAAATAGAACACAGTACTATGCAGTAGATATGTAAAGAAAAACAAAAAAGAAAACAGTAAGTCTAAACAAACAGTATATACAAAGAAGGGGCAGGGGAGGGTAGGGTTGGGCTAGGTTAGTTTTTTTTACCAGTTGCGAACGGCTGCTGCCTGTAAGTGGTTTTTCAGGGCAATTTTAAAGGATGCTAGTGATCCACACTCCTTTATGACCTTCGGTAAGGCTTTCCACATTTTGGTGGTATAGCAGAAAAAAGAGTTTGACCCTTTGTTGGTTTTGACTCTGGGTTGAAAGTGATCTGTGGCGCTGCCTCTGGTGTTGTAATTATGGACATCCTTAAAGTTATACCATGTAACTTTTTTTATAAAACAAATCTTAAAATGGTCCTAACTGTTAAATCGCTAAAGTTTTAGAACCCCCACTCCGTTATTTTCAGCTTCAAAAGCCTTCTCTTTATATGTTTTCTATGAGCCTTGAGGGGGGGAGAATTTCGCGGCAAAATGACGTCATCATACTACCGGCCAATCACAGCGAGGGTTATACACTGCCGGCCAATCACAGCGCATCTTGGAGTGGGGTCGCTAGGGCGGCCATATTTGTAGTCTCCCGTGTGTCTCTAACTCTCTATACTCCTGTGCACGGTGAAGCATGGGTTATCTCCGGAATGGCTGAACGCACAGGAACCAGGGACCCCTCAAAAGATAGATCTCGGCGAGGTGGAGACAGACGCGGGGGTGTGAGAACCGAAAAAACGGCCGAAAGACACGGACGCGACCGAGGTTTGCTACAGAGCTACTGACCACAAGTTGAGCAACTTACACAGTATAGCTTTAATGTTTAATGTTTATAAAGTATTTTGACAGGTACTTGGGTATCATAGTGGTGTAGTGTATCTTGTACACCAGGCCCATTGCAAGTTGCTGTACTCTGTCATCTACTCTGAGCCACCCCACTCTTAACTGGTGAGTAGCGGTGAGGTGAGTCTGATAGGGAAGGTTAAGTAGGACCCTAATTAGTTTATTTTGGGCTGTTTGGAGTTTAGTTTTCAGGGCTTGTGGGGCGTCACGATACCATACGTGGACTCCGTAGTCAAAGAGGGGCTGGATTATTGCACCAGCTATGGTCTTCAGTGTGTTGAAATTGACCATTGGGGCGATCCTCTGTAGGAAACGAGTTCGTTGGTTGATTTTATTTATTACTTTAGAAGTCATCTTTTCACTGGAAAGATTAGCTTCAAGGATACATCCTAAGTAAGAGATTTCGTTTTTTCGTGTTATGACCTTGTCACCCACTTTGATTGTGAAGTTATCTACTTTTTTTAGGTTATGATTTGATCCAAAGAGAATGGACTCAGTTTGCGATGTGATTCGATTCGATTAGATTTGATACAATAAGGTGCGAGGTGATGATACAAAAGTTTAATTTTCCATTTAATTAAGAAGCTAGATCTATAAAGTAGCATTGCTGTGTAAATTAGTTCGTTTGGATGAGGCCCAGGTGCACAGAACGAGACAAACCAGGATTTCAAAAATGGAGATTTATTTCTCTTCTTGCAGGGTTGACAAAAATGTATAGCAGAAAAAAGGTAAAGACAAAAAATAGAAAATAACAAACTATGCGTAAAACACTAAATAAATGCCTAAAGCAGGCAACCAGCACAAGTTCAACGGACTTCAATGCTGTGTTTGGGACAGAGCTCTCTGCAGAGCATTGTGCCCCCAACCTCTCTAGTGCCAGAGAAAAATAATGACTAACTTCAAAATAAAGCCAATGAGCTTTATAGTGTGGGAGCTCCTCCCCTCGTTGGTTTACACCAACCATCCTTGACCAAGGAACACTATAACTTCACCTTTAAATCAAGTGACATACTGAGAAAAACATTTCACAATCAATAATAATAACCATCAACCATACAGGTAAGTTTTCTTAACATGTAAGTAACTTCAGTCCTTTAAAATGGACAATAAAAGCTTTAACCCCAATTCAAACTTCCCTGCCAACATGGTACACTCCAATCACCCTGCTCCTCACTATAAATGGAGCCTTGGACACAGGTGTGACTCTTTTAGAGGACTAAACAGGATGTAAGTTAGTTACAGTATCAATGATGATCGGTTACCCAAATAAATGCATGTTTAAACCAACCAATTTCCTGTGTGCTATTTGTAATTGTTATGAATATTAAAGGCAATGAATATGAAAAGAAATATTAATGCAAAGAAGGTCAAGATGTTACTCTCCAAATACACAAGCTAGCATTGTAGCATTCAAATGTTTGTTGACCGTGTGGCTATAGGAAGTGAGGAGACATAATGGACCAGGTGAAATTAAAGTGGGAAAGGCAGGCTTTGTCTTTACCACATTCTGACCTTCAAATAATGGATAAAAAGACCAAGGAATAACAGAAAATTGTAAAGAAAGATGGATAACAAATCATTTTAGTATCATGTCATTGTTGTGTTCATTCTAAATAGACACAGACATGTAGATACAAAAAATACTCAATGTAAACTACAAAGCCTACTGACATGGTTTGGAAATCTGTCTCTGAAATGTAAATTAATATTAATGTTAAACAAGTATGGATCTATAAATCCATAATTAAAATAAGACAAAGAGACCAAAGGACTATATCTTAGATTGCTGTATTTTAAGAGAGCAGACAAGGAAGACAGACAGTGAGCTACCATCCTAGTGGCAGCTTGATAATTCTCTCTCTCCTCCAAGATGGAGGAAAACATGTATATAAAGACATACAGTTTATGACAGTAAGAAGCGTGGAACTCATTGATTCGTTCCCATATCATAACAAGGAAGTAGTAGGAACTCATTGATTCGTTCCCATATCATAACAAGGAAATAACAGGAAGAAAGTGCCACGTAGTGTTGGTAATATTCCACCACTAGTGACTTATATCATAGTATCACAGTATATCAAAACATGATTACATTCAGGGCAGCCAAAGTTATTATGACCTGTAATCTAATAGCCTGAGCCCTACAGTATCCGACCAAAATGTGGTCTCTATACTGTACGCTCAGTTCATAATATATAACCTTATGGTCATATGAGCTTCATACACAAACATAGAATTATGTATCATAATTCTTATCTTATCAGTCTCATACACCCATTTCTAAGAGCTTCACTTTAGCAGTTAAAGTTAGTCAGGTGAGGACTGGCCCTTCAGGCTTCAGTGCAGTGCAATTATTGTAGGGGTCCATTTGGTTCCATTTGTACACTCCCTTTAGTTACACATACTGTACCCATAAGGGTCAATTTGGTTCCTATCATTTAGCTGGGGACCCCCTAGAACTCCCTAAAGGACCCTTGGGGGTCCCCGGACCCCACTTTGAAAACCATTACTCTATTGTAGCCCTTTGCAATAAAAACTGATGCTGTGATTATTACCTTTGCTGTTGACTTCTGATGGTTCTACTGGGAAAAGTGTTATGTGTAATATCCAATCCATTACTGTCGCATTCTTATAAAATCCTAACATTGCATTTCTCTACTGGAGTAATCCATAGAGTTATGGAACTATCACGTTGGTTTGTTTTCAAGTCACTGTGTCGCACAGTTGCGAGCATCATTTTACACGCACCAGTGTGCTGCGCTGGAAGTAGCAGATCTACACGTTTACAACCCATCCAAATGCAACACGCTGTGGGCTTGTAGATCTGTGGCTTTCCCGCAGGCAGCTTTTTCTTTTTTTTCTTTCAGTTGCACTGTGTTTAGCAGCGCTCACTTTTGAACTAATGATTTGTAACAGTAAACGCTGAGTAAGTGAGTTCAGAGTTCCACAGCAGGTTAATTATTTAATGCTAAAATCCAGTGAATCCGATTAATAACTTTAGGACCGATAAATCGACCGATTAAGGAGCGATTTGGACCTATCCGGGTAAACGCGCATCGATGCAGCCGTATCGCTAGTGTTGAAACAGATAATCGATTCATAACGATTTTTTCCGGCACACTTACCTTTAACACATTCCCAGCCACCCCAGAAATGGCTGTGCGCTTATTCTGCAAGGGAATTTCTAATGTTTCAGGAATATATTTACAATGATTTGACTGCATTGATTTTACTACACCACCGCCAACTACATGGTTACACTGAAGAGGCCTCAGTGATTCTAATATGCGGATGTAACAGGGTGAACGTCCCCATTGACAAGCGAAAACATTGTTCCTGTGGGGAGCTCTGTGTGCGTGATCGGTGCATAAGAGCATAAGTGTTCGCATTTCATTTATTTCTTTTTTTCATTTATTTCTTTATTTCGAACATTTAAAATTAGTATAAAAAGACAAAGGAAATAAAAGGAAGATAAAAATAAAATACAAACTGCAACATAATTATATTGAAAAACATCCTTAAATTAAAGTTCATGTTCGAAAAAGGAGTAGGAAGAAGTTTGAACAACTTATCAAGTCCTACCCCCATCATTAATTTTCTTAAATAACAATCATCATGTTCATAATAAGGCTTCTGCCCCAGGGATATTCACCCTGTATCAAACAACAAAAGAAAAAAAAACAGCCTGAATCAATCAAGCCTAATATATACTCAATAGATCTTTTAGATCTCAACCAAATCTGCTGTATACAGCTATTCTAACCTATATCTATTAATTGTGTCCTTTTTGAACATCTGCTTGAAATTATTCCATGAAGCACTTAGCTTTAATTCATCTCTTAAATTGTTCCACAAAATCACCCCTTTAACAGAAACACAGTGATGTTTTGCATTTGTCCTTACTAGTGGCTGACCAAACATACAGACCCCTCGCAAATCATAATGGCTCTCCCTTGCTTGGAACAACTTTTGGATGTTGTGGGGTAATAATTTGTATTCTGCTTTGTACATTAATTGAGCTGTTTTGAGATCAACCAGGTCTTTGAATTTGAGTGTTTTTAATGCAATAAAGAGTTGGTTTGTTGGTTCTCTATAGCTTGTTTTATTTACAATTCTTATTGCTCTTTTTTGTAGAAGGAATATCGGATTAGTGTTTGTTATGTATGCGTTTCCCCACACCTCCACACAGTATGTTATATATGGAAGTATAAAGGAACAGTACAACATGTATAGTGAACATTTATTTAAAAATTCTTTCACCTTATAAAGTATGGCAAGTGACTTTACTATTTTAGTTTTTATATAATTTATATGAGACTTCCAACTTATTTTATTATCTATTATTACCCCTATCGATATTTGCGTACACGACAACCAGTGCTATTGCTGGTGTACGGCACCAAATTTCCATGGCCCACCATATGGATCCTGTGGGCGTGAAAAATAATTGGGTGGGCTTTGCATGTTCTCTGGGACCCCATCTACGTATGGACGCCACTTGATCGCCCATCAGCCGTCTGGATGATCTTTTATTCCTTTTTATGTGTTCCTTATTATAACTGCTAGGAATCTTGCAGTTCAAGCACATGTCCACAGTGTGGCAGGCTATTTTCAAAGCTATTGGAACAGCCCACCGTGTACAGACAGAATCACAATCTATTTCCCGTGTACAGTGCATGATCCAAACTTGTGAGGGGCATAAAATCTGTAATAAATCGCTCCAAACATATTGTAAAAATCTAAAACTTCTGTCCATCCATATTCAAAGTAATCCGCATGTAGGCAGTTGTCCTTCACGTATTCATATATATTTAATGTATTTATTCCATAAATATTTTTGGGTGAGGGGGGCTCAACCCAATACAGCAGATCTACAAGCACCTCGCAGATCTACAAGCACCTGCCAGGGACACAGTTTGGTTGGCCTGTATAAGCCTTGCTGTCAACACACTACTACACCAACCATCACCTGCCTACCAATCAGGTCACCAAGCCAGGTGTGGTCAATTAGTGCCTGTCTTTTGATCAGTGCCTCCTGCCAAGTGGCCTCAGTCTTTCTTTGGAGTTCACTAGGAGAGAAGCATGTTTGAGCTCAGAGCAAAGTGTGTTTGTTTTCCATTTGGACTTACTGTGTTTTGTTGGTGTGTTTGCAACCAAGACCAAAGGAATAGCATATGCTCATCGCCTAACTTACAGGGCAGTACTGTAGTATAGCCTAGGCATGTTCATGACTAAAAACTAGGGCCCGTGTACACAGTGGATAATCCCATCAACGAGGAGCTACAGGACTGGCGGGAGCCTTGAGCAGCCTGGTGGGGACCCCGGGTTTCCAGGGGGTCCCTGGCTGGTTCCCAAAGTGTGGTTTGGGGACCCCCAGGGTTTCCATGGCTGGTTCACAACAGCCTAGTACATTCATGGCTGGTTCCCAAAGTGTGGACCTCTGGGGGGCCCTACAGGGTTTCAAAGGGGTCCTTGGCTGGTTCCCAAAGTGTGGTTCGGGGACCTCTCTGGGTCCCTGAGGGGTTTCTGGGGCCTTGGCCTCGGACTGCAGAGTCCGGGGACTACCGATCAGGGACCACCTCCGCTCCTGTCCGACTTTGGGGCCTCAGCCTGGGACTGCAGAGTAGCCAGGGACCCCCTGGAGTTCCGGGGACCCCCGGGGACCACCGCCAAAAAGCTAAAAAATGACCAAATGATCCCCCCAAAGGGGCTGCTCACAGGGAATTCCCGGGGACCACGACTCCTGGTGCTCCGGAACGACGCACCAGGTCGCGCCCCTAGTGGAGGACCCCCCGCCACTGCAGCGCAAATAAAATGCTGTAACTCGATCTAGGAACGACCGGGAGAGCTGGGGCCGGTACCCACGCGTCCGCCTCGGCGGCCCGGAGACGGTCGTTCATAGAGCGCCACCTATTGGCAGACCCCTGCAACTGCAGTCCGCTAAAAAGGCTTTAACTCGGCCCCGGAGCGACCGGGAGAGACGGGGACGGCACCCAGGGGGTCCCCGGCGGCAGGGCCACCGCCTGGGCCCCGAGGGACCCCTGGAGCTCCAGGGACCCCCAGGGACCCCAGCGCCACCGGGAAAAGAAATATGGAAAATACTCAATTAGCCGATCTACAAGCTATTGCTCCGGATCCAGCCTACTGTAGGCTAGTGAAGCCATCTAAACTCTCCACTTCCCTAATCTATTCTCCCACTGTGCTGGACTTGGATGTGCTGGGCTGTGCTGGACTCTATCAGGCTCTGGTGGGCTGTTTTTGGCTCTGGTGGGCTGGGCTGGGCTCTGGTAGGCTATACAGGGCAGTACTGTAGTATAGCCTAGGCATGTTCTGGTGTAGATGGACACTAATATGGGTATAAGTAACTCAGAGTGTACTAATGGAACCAAATGGACCCTACTAATGGAACCAAATGGACCCTAATATGGGTATATGTAACTCAGAGTGTACTAATGGAACCAAATGGACCCTAATATGGGTATATGTAACTCAGAGTGTACTAATGGAACCAAATGGAGCGGCCCTGCCATGAACTAGAAACACCACATAGTGTTGTCTTGTATGCCTGTTTACATCTGCCCACACTCATAATAGTATGTTGGTCCGTCTTTAGAACACGAAGGGTTCCCAGTTCGATCCCGGGCTCCCCCTGAGTTAATGTCGAAGAGTCCTTGAGCAAGACTCTGAACCCCTAACTGCTCCTGATGAGCAGGTTGGTGCCAAGCATGGTTTCCTCTGCCATCGCTGTATGAATGTGTGTGTGTGTGAATGGGTGAATGTAATGAATGTGTGTGTGAATGGGTGAATGTAGTGCACAATCTATGTAAAGTGCCTTGGATAAAAGTGCTATATAAATGCACCATTACCATTTATGGGATAGGTCAGGGGTCTTCAATAGGGGGTCCGGCACCCCTAGGGGGTCCTCAGAGCTACTGCAGGGGGCCCTGTTGTAACAGAATGTGTGATAGGAACGTCTTTAGTTCTGTTGTAACAGCATCTTTGTGTGACGGGAACGGTGTACATTACACCCCTATTCTGAGGGAAATAGCAGATCTACAAGCTTGAGCTTGCAGTCCGGCTATTTTAGGCAAAGAGGTTTGATGTAGAAGTAAAACATAAGTGGAGACCAAGTACAGCCTTGTTAAGCATTTCATGTCATGAAAGGTGCTCTACAAATAATGTTTATTACTAGTAAGACGCCTCAGGGCGACATGCGACCTTGCCAAGGTCGCGCCAATTCTTGGCCATTTGGCCAGTGATGTATATCGGACCAGTTACCCATATATGGAGATCCATGTACTGTATATAGTACATCCCTTTTATGCCCATACATGGAGATCCCTGTCTGAACCAGCCACACAGATATGGGCCATGTCTTGGCCATCTGGCCAGTGATATAGTATATATCAATGACATCAGGGATCTTCATACATGGGCATAAAAGGGATTCTGGGAATACCCATATATGGACTTTTACATAGGTGATGTCACCTATGATAGCACCTGTGATGTCACAGTGATGTGTCTGGTGTAGTGCTGTGCACCCTGGTCTGGCCTATTCAAGCCAGGTCCAGCCTGTAATGGCCTGGTGGAGACATCTAACTACCCCCCTTCCCTGGTCTATACTCCTACTTGGCAGGACTGGGCTGGACTTAGGTGTACTGGAGCTCTATTGGGCTCCTGTGGGCTGTATTGGGCTCTGGTGGGCTGTGCTGTGCTTTGCTGGGCTCTGTTAGGCTGTATGGGGCAGTACTGTACTATAGCTTAGAAATATTCATGTAAAACTATTGGCTGTGGCGTGCACACAAAATCATGTGGTAACTCAATATGGTTATTGTGAGGCTGAAGATGCTTTCCATCATAGTGACATGCAGAAAAAAACTGTCCATATAGTATGGTTTACATAGAAGTCATGCCTTAGTGTACACGGCCAATAGTTTTACATGAACATGCCTAGGCTATACTACAGTACTGCCCTGTATAGCCTACCAGAGCACAGCCCACCAGAGCCCAAAACAGCCCACCAGAGCCTGATAGAGTCCAGTCCAGCACAGCCCAGCACATCCAAGTCCAGCACAGTGGGAGAATAGATTAGGGAAGTGGAGAGGTTGGATGGCTTCACTAGCCTACAGTAGGCTGGATCCGGCTTGAATAGGCCAGACCAGGGTGCACAGGACTGCACCAGACTCCACCAGGCTGCTCCATACTCCAGCCATCTCTGTAGATCCTGTGTACACGGCACTCCTAACTCGAACGGTCAAGGGAAAGGGTCGTTTTAGGCGTCAAAACGGGCCCTTTGTCCTTAAAATGAGTAAAAAAATCTAAAAAATATGTTTTGTTTTAGGCCGGACACACATTTCATATTTGAAGCATGCCTGATCCGATGGAATGGGTTTCGTGACACTTTGAACCCTTTACGATTGCGAAAAGACACAGAAACCCGGATTTTTGTCCTTAAAATCAATAAAAAAATCTAAAAAAAAAAACGTTTGTTTCACGCAGGAAACACTTTTCATATTTGAAGGATGCCTGATCCGATGGAATGGGTTTCGTGTCTCTCCGACAATTTGAACCCTTTACGATTGCGAAAAAGACACGAAATTTGCACGCCACCAACACGATTACACATTCTTTTGGATAAAATACACTTATTCTGACTTACTTTTTGACGCTGAATCCAACAAACCCGGTCTCGTGTCTCTACGAGACTCCTAACTCGAAAGGTCAAGGAAAAAGCCACTGTGATAATAACAATAGTTAAGCCGTACACGATAGGGAGTTCCAATAGAAAAATATAAGCCTCGTGTACAATATAGGCTCGAAGTACACGCGAGCGTACACGCCCCCATAGTTATAATGGGGCGTGTACGCTTGCAACAGGGTGTCGTGTACGGCACCTGTGCCGACTACAATTTCCCAATGGGGGGCAGCAGAGAGCCATTTGTTGAGATCTAATAGGCCCATCCACATGTTTTACAGATCTAATTGGCCCATCCACATGATTTGTAGATCTAATTCCATCAGCAGTTCCCTACCATGATTTGTTGCTCTAAATCCATCACCTGTCACATCCACATGATTTGTAGATCTAATTCTAAAACCAGTCACATCCACATGATTTGTAGATCTAATTCTAAAACCAGTCACATCCACATGATTTGTAGATCTAAACCATACCACAATTTGTAGCTCTAAATCCATCACCTGTCACATCCACATGATTTGCAGATCTAATTCTAAAACCAGTCACATCCACATGATTTGTAGATCTAATTCTAAAACCATTCACATCCCCATGATTTGTAGATCTAATTCCCACCAGAGCCCATTATTATAGCCTTCCAGAGCCCAGCACAGCCCACCAGAGCCCAAAACAGCCCACCAGAGCCTGATAGAGTCCAGCACAGCCCAGCACATCCAAGTCCAGCACAGTGGGAGAATAGATTAGGGAAGTGGAGAGCTTAGATGGCTTCACTAGCCTACAGTATGCTGGATCCGGCTGTTATAGGCCAGACCAGGGTGCACAGGACTGCACCAGACTCCAGCAGTCTCCACCGGGCTGCTCAAGGCTACCGCCAGTCCTGTAGCTCCTCGTTGATGGGATTATCCACTGTGTACACGGGCCCTAGTTTCTACATGCCTTAGTGTACACGGCCAATAGTTTGACATGAACATGTCTAGGCTATACTACAGTACTGCCCTGTATAGCCTACCAGAGCCCAGCACAGCCCACCAGAGCCCAAAACAGCCCACCAGAGCCTTTGTGACAGGTGATAGATTTAGAGCTACAGGTTATGGTATGGAACTGCCGATGGAATTAGATCTACAAATCATGGGGATGCGACTAGTTTTAGAATTAGATCTACAAATCATGTGGATGTGACAGGTGATATATTTAGAGCTACAAATTGTGGTATGGTTTAGATCTACAAATCATGTGGATGTGACTGGTTTTAGAATTAGATCTACAAATCATGTGGATGTGACTGGTTTTAGAATTAGATCTACAAATCATGTGGATGTGACAGGTGATGGATTTAGAGCTACAAATCATGATATGGAACTGCTGATGGAATTAGATCTACAAATCATGTGGATGGGCCAATTAGATCTGTAAAACATGTGGATGGGCCTATTAGATCTCAACAAATGGCTCTCTGCTGCCCTCCATTGGGAAATTGTAGTCGGCACAGGTGCCGTACACGACACCCTGTTGCAAGCGTACACGCCCCATTATAACTATGGGGGCGTGTACGCTCGCGTGTACTTCGAGCCTATATTGTACACGAGGCTTATATTTTTCTATTGGAACTCCCTATCGTGTACGGCTTAACTATTGTTAACCCCTGTGTATACGGGCAATAGTTTTACATGACTTTGTGTACACAGCCAATAGTTTTACATGAACATGTTCAGGCTTTAGTACTGTACTGTCTCGTGTAGCCAAACAGAGCCCATCACAGCACAACACGGCACACCAGAGCCCAATACAGCCTACCAGAGCCCAATAGACTCCAGCAAACCTAAGTCCAGCCCAGTCCTGCCCAATAGGAGTATAGACCAGGGAAGGGGGGTAGTTAGATGACTCCACCAGGCCATTACAGTGACTTTAATGGCAGACCAGGGTAGACAGGACTGCACCAGACTCCACCAGGCTGCTCCATGCTCCAGCCAGCTCTGTAGATCCTTGCACATGCGATTAACCACTGTGTACACGGGCAATAGTTTTAAGTTTTACATGAACCCTCAGAGGGACACTGTGGGCACTTTGAGAACCACCACGGACCACTTGACAAGCCCACAGTGTCCCTCTGAGGGTCCTCCGACCTCACTTTGAGAACCACCACGGACCACTTGACAAGCCCACAGTGTCCCTCTGAGGGTCCCCCGACCTCACTTTGAGAACCACCACGGACCACTTGACAAGCCCACAGTGTCCCTCTGAGGGTCCCCCGACCTCACTTTGAGAACCACCACGGACACCTTGACAAGCCCACAGTGTCCCTCTGAGGGTCCTCCGACCTCACTTTGAGAACCACCACGGACCACTTGACAAGCCCACAGTGTCCCTCTGAGGGTCCTCCGACCTCACTTTGAGAACCACCACGGACCACTTGACAAGCCCACAGTGTCCCTCTGAGGGTCCTCCGACCTCACTTTGAGAACCACCACGGACCACTTGACAAGCCCACAGTGTCCCTCTGAGGGTCCTCCGACCTCACTTTGAGAACCACCACGGACCACTTGACAAGCCCACAGTGTCCCTCTGAGGGTCCTCCGACCTCACTTTGAGAACCACCACGGACCACTTGACAAGCCCACAGTGTCCCTCTGAGGGTCCTCCGACCTCACTTTGAGAACCACCACGGACCACTTGACAAGCCCACAGTGTCCCACTGAGGGTCCTCCGACCTCACTTTGAGAACCACCACGGACCACTTGACAAGCCCACAGTGTCCCTCTGAGGGTCCTCCGACCTCACTTTGAGAACCACCACGGACCACTTGACAAGCCCACAGTGTCCCTCTGAGGGTCCTCCGACCTCACTTTGAGAACCACCACGGACCACTTGACAAGCCCACAGTGTCCCACTGAGGGTCCTCCGACCTCACTTTGAGAACCACCACGGACCACTTGACAAGCCCACAGTGTCCCTCTGAGGGTCCTCCGACCTCACTTTGAGAACCACCACGGACCACTTGACAAGCCCACAGTGTCCCTCTGAGGGTCCTCCGACCTCACTTTGAGAACCACCACGGACCACTTGACAAGCCCACAGTGTCCCTCTGAGGGTCCTCCGACCTCACTTTGAGAACCACCACGGACCACTTGACAAGCCCACAGTGTCCCTCTGAGGGTCCTCCGACCTCACTTTGAGAACCACCACGGACCACTTGACAAGCCCACAGTGTCCCTCTGAGGGTCCTCCGACCTCACTTTGAGAACCACCACGGACCACTTGACAAGCCCACAGTGTCCCTCTGAGGGTCCTCCGACCTCACTTTGAGAACCACCACGGACCACTTGACAAGCCCACAGTGTCCCTCTGAGGGTCCTCCGACCTCACTTTGAGAACCACCACGGACCACTTGACAAGCCCACAGTGTCCCTCTGAGGGTCCTCCGACCTCACTTTGAGAACCACCACGGACCACTTGACAAGCCCACAGTGTCCCTCTGAGGGTCCTCCGACCTCACTTTGAGAACCACCACGGACCACTTGACAAGCCCACAGTGTCCCTCTGAGGGTCCCCCGACCTCACTTTGAGAACCACCACGGACCACTTGACAAGCCCACAGTGTCCCTCTGAGGGTCCCCCGACCTCACTTTGAGAACCACCACGGACCACTTGACAAGCCCACAGTGTCCCTCTGAGGGTCCCCCGACCTCACTTTGAGAACCACCACGGACCACTTGACAAGCCCACAGTGTCCCTCTGAGGGTCCTCCGACCTCACTTTGAGAACCACCACGGACCACTTGACAAGCCCACAGTGTCCCTCTGAGGGTCCTCCGACCTCACTTTGAGAACCACCACGGACCACTTGACAAGCCCACAGTGTCCCTCTGAGGGTCCTCCGACCTCACTTTGAGAACCACCACGGACCATATGGCTCTCTGCTGCCCTACATTGGGAAACTGTAGTCGGCACAGGTGCCGTACACGACACCCTGTTGCAAGCGTACACACCCCATTATAACTATGGGGGCGTGTACGCTCGCGTGTACTTCGAGCCTATATTGTACACGAGGCTTATATTTTTCTATTGGAACTCCCTATCGTGTACGGCTTAACTATTCTTACTCCAAGGAATTTGACTTCCTTCACTTCTTCAATTTCTATTCCGTTTATTGAGAGTTTTTTATTAGTGTTAATTATACGATTTCCAAATATTATATACTTAGTTTTACTTAGGTTCAGTGTCAATATATTAGAATCAAACCAACTCTTTAACGTCTTCAATTCCTTCTCCACTGTTTCCAAAAGTTGTTCCAAATTATTTCCACAACAAATCAAATTTGTGTCATCAGCGAATATTATTGTTTTCATTAATTTTGAAACCTCACATATATCATTAACATACAGGATGAAGAGCAATGGACCCAGTACAGAACCCTGAGGAACCCCATATTGAACCGTCAACATTTGAGATTTACAATTGTTTATTTGTACATACTGTTTTCTATTATGCAAATAACTACTTACCCAAGAGAGAGCCAACCCTCTAATCCCACATCTCTCCAATTTCTTTAACAGCAAGTCATGCTTAACTGTATCAAAGGCCTTACTGAGGTCCAGAAATACTCCTATTGCATAATCTTTATTTTCTATTGCCGTGGTTACTGATTCAACAAATTCAATTAGTGCATGAGTTGTTGTCCTATTAGCCCTAAAACCATATTGCTGATTACATAATACTTTGTTTTTTGTGATAAACTCATCTAGCCTCTTATAAAATATTTTTTCCAGTATTTTTGAAAACTGTGGAAGAAGGGAAACTGGTCTGTAGTTTGTTAGTTCATGTTTGTCTCCAGCCTTATATATTGGTATAACTTTAGCTATTTTCATATTATTAGGGAATATTCCTGTTTTTAACGACTGATTACATATATGTGTAAGAGGTTTCGCAACGTATTCTATAATATTTTTAACTAATGCCATATCAATTCCATTATAATCTAAAGAGGTCTTAGCCTTACAGTTGTTAATAATTTCAGTTATTTCTTTTTCATCTGTTGCCTTCAGAAACATAGAGTTAGTTACCCTTTTAGTTTTACTATCTATGCTATTTTTATTACCAGTCTTTGGAATCCTCTTAGCCAAGTCAGGACCAACGTTAACAAAGAATCCATTGAATTCGTCCGCCACTTGATTCATTTCATTGCTCATTGTATTATTATTTGTCCTAAAATAATTAGGATATCCTACTTTACCAGTGCCATTTTTTATAATATCATTCAATACCTTCCATGTGTTTTTAATATTACTCTTATTTTCCTCCAGTAATTTACTATAGTAGTCCCTTTTACTGCTTCTCATAATTCCTATCAATTTATTTTTATACGTTTTATAAATATTTTCAGCCTCTTTCGTCCTCTTTTTTAAAAATTCTTTATACAGTACATTTTTCTTCTTACATGATTTTTGTATTCCTTTGGTTAGCCATGGTTTCCCCTCAAATTTCTGTTTAATAATTTTCTTCACCAAAGGACAGTTTTTGTCATACAGAGCTGTTAGTATGTATAAAAAATTGTTAAATGATTCATTGACATCCTCTACATAGACCTTAGTCCAGTCCTGGTCCTTCAAATCTTGTTTAAAGGACATAACTGCCTCTTGGGTTTTGACTCTACTTAATATGTGAACTGCTACTTTTTTGATGGTCCTGATTCCGCCCTTGACAACTGCAAAGACTGGCAAGTGGTCAGTTGCATCATTGATAATTAATCCACTTACTATTTTTCTATCAATAACATTTGTAAATATATTGTCAATTAGTGTCGCACTATGTGCTGTTATTCTAGTTGGTCTTGTAATGCTGGGATATAAACCCATACTGTACATAGAGTTGATAAACTCTGTGTTTGTGTTGTTTTCATTAAGTAGGTCAATGTTAATATCACCACAGACATAAACCATTTTCTTATTGTGGGCTCGCCTGGAAGGCGAGCACACGTATGTTATCTTCATTATTTATTTCTATACTATACTAGTCAGTATCCTCAAAACTTTGGCGCGATTCATCTCCTAAACGCTTACACCTTTCGACACCATTCAAATTTTTATGTGTTCAGCTTACTGAGGACAAGTGTGCGTGTATTTTTCTTTTTGAAATGTTTTGTAGTATAATTACCAGTAATACTCCCTAATCGGGAGATAAGCGACCGTTGGTCGCTTATCTCCATAAATAGGCCAAAAAGTAGTTTGTGCAAAATCGTCCTGATGGTGGCGCTAGATGGGACAGATGCGTTGTGATTACATGACTGTAGAGATACTGTGTACTGGTGTGCATGATTTTAGGGCAAAATCTGTAGGAGCAGGGTGACTGTAGAGATACTGTGTAGTGGTTTTTGTGATTTTAGGGCAAATTCTGTAGGAGCAGTGTCCAAAAATGTGTTTTTTAAAAATCAGCCAGATGGTGGCGCTAGATGGGACAGATGCATTTTGATGACATGACTGTGTAGTTATGAACAATAGCTAATGTATACAATTGAAAGTGAAAGAGATGACCTTTTTAACATTCCAGCATTTACAAAAGCAGTTTCTGTTAGCTAAAGGGTGGGCATCTGTATTTATGGTTGCTAATATGTGGCTATTGTTCTGAGGTTTCAGCAATGATCACCTGACACTCCAGAGCAATACTAGCATGCAAGATGCAAGCTCTCCTGCTAAAAGTAGACACACCCACAGGCAGATCTTGATAGTGGACCCAGGTCTGTTTATTTAAGCATGGAGGCTCATCCTTCCTGGACTCCCTGGTGTGAAGGGGTGTGTGTGTGTGTGTGTGTGTGTGTGTGTGTGTGTGTGTGTGTGTGTGTGTGTGTGTGTGTGTGTGTGTGTGTGTGTGTGTGTGTGTGTGTGTGTGAGAGAGAGAGGACAGTGGCAACATTCCTTGCCACTTGGCAGGTCACACATTATGTTTGAGAGAGAGAGAGTGTGTGTGTGTGTGTGTGTGTGTGTGTGTGTGTGTGTGTGTGTGTGTGTGTGTGTGTGTGTGTGTGTGTGTGTGTGTGTGACACAGAGAGAGCAGCCCCGTTGGGGTGGTCATTTGGTCATTTTTGCACATTTGGTAATTTTTTACACCTGGGGGTCCCCCAGGGACCTGGGGGTCCCCGAAACTCCGGGGGTCCTTGGAGGTTGTAGTTTGGCAGGCAAGGAGTGTGTGTGCAAAATCTGGCATGGATCGGGGCAACGGTTGCAGAGATATGAGCAGGGCAAAAGTGTGACGTGTGACGTGTGACAGAGGGAGTGACGGAGGGAGTGACGGAGGGAGTGACGGAGGGACAGCCGGTGGAGGTTTGGATAGTGTGCAAGTAACTGCGACCTACGGTCGCAATAAAAAAATAAAAATGTTTAACTTTAAGCACCCAATGCATTTCCAATGGGTTTAGTGAGGAAAGGGACCCATGTTTATATTAAGGCGCTGTGGCTGCAATATTCACACTTCAGATATGCTATTTATATCAATGCGTTCACACAGGTCTGCTCTCTGATTTGATCCAAATATCTAAGCTGTGTGATGTATAAAACTATAGTTATAGTTAAAACTATAAATAAATGTCCCTCTCCACTCTACTGATTACACAGCTGTGATCAAGAATCAAGTCCGGGCGATGGGATGTAAATCCCATAGCCATATATCCTAGAGCCCGCAGGGACAGTCAGCCATATTAGTGGTTGTTGTTGGTTGTCAGGGAGATATCAAAACCAATGCATTTCCAAGTCAGATCCACAAACACAATAAAAGCCATGCTCCACTCCTCAGTCTGGAGTGGCCACATAGAAGAACGCCTTGGTTATAGACATAGTGGAGGACAGATGTGATCTGGGATTGTTAGCCTACAGTATATGCACTCAATATACTCCACTACAGTTGGAGTCCATTTGACAGTTGCTGGTTCCCAAACACAGAATCAAAAATGTAGATCTAGAACACATAGAATATGTACAGTACAGTAAGGTTCAGTAGAGTACAGTAAAAGTACAGTAAGGTTCAGTAGAGTACAGTAAAGTACAGTAAGGTACAGAAAGGTACAGTACAGAAAGGTACAGTAGAGTACAGTACAGTAAGGTACAGTAGAGTACAGTAAAGTACAGTAGAGTACAGTAAGGTACAGTAGAGTACAGTAAAGTACAGTATAGTAAGGTACAGTAGAGTACAGTACAGTAAGGTACAGTACGGCACAGTAGAGTACAGTACAGTATAGTACAGTAAGGTACAGTAGAGTACAGTAAAGTACAGTACAGTAAGGTACAGTACAGTAAGGTACAGTAGAGTACAGTAGAGTACAGTAAGGTACAGTACAGTAGAGTAGAGTAAAGTACAGTACAGTAAGGTACAGTAAGTTACAGTAGAGTACAGTAAAGTACAGTAAGGTACAGCAGAGTACAGTAAAGTACAGTACTGTAAGGTACAGTACAGTACAGTAGTGTACAGTAAAGTACAGTAAAGTACAGTAACGTACAGCACAGTAAGGTACAGCAAGATACAGTAGTGTACAGTAAAGTACAGTACAGTAAAGTACAATACAGTACAGTAAGGTACAGTAGAGTACAGTAAAGTACAGTAGAGTACAGTAAGGTACAGTAGAGTACAGTAAAGTACAGTATAGTAAGGTACAGTAGAGTACAGTACAGTAAGTTACAGTACGGCATAGTAGAGTACAGTACAGTAAGGTACAGTAGAGTACAGTTAAGTACAGTACAGTAAGGTACAGTACAGTAAGGTACAGTACAGTACAGTAAGGTACAGTAGAGTACAGTAAAGTACAGTACAGTAAGGTACAGTAGAGTACAGTAAAGTACAGTAAGTTACAGTAGAGTACAGTAAAGTACAGTAGAGTACAGTAAAGTACAGTAAGTTACAGTACAGTACAGTACAGTACAGTACAGTACAGTAAGGTGCAGTACAGTATAGTAAGGTACAGTACAATACTGTAGGGTACTGTACCTTACAGTACCTTAAAGTATCCTATTTGTTGGGTTGGAATCGAGCCCACACTGTTTCGAAGGAACAGTATTTCTAGTTATTTAACTTATCGTACATCTCCATTAATATTTCTCTAAACGTTTCAATAGATGATCCTGGTGTTCTGTAAACACAAGTTATTAGTGCATTTTTTGATTTCTTAATCTCAATTTCTACAGTAATACTTTCCATTATGTTATCTACTACCATTGACATTTTACTTACTTGTTTAGTTTTATAATTGTTATCAATATATAGTGCAACTCCCCCACATTTATTAGTGTCCCTATTATTAAAAAATATATCATATCCCTCTAAATTATATAAAGTATCCTGTCCCTCTTTGAGGCCTGTGTCCGAGATTGCTACTACTGTGAATTTCTTCCCCAGTTGCCTTAAGCATTGTTTTATCTTTGAAAAATTTGCTTTGATACTCCTACCATTGAAATGGATTAATGATAACGATCCTTCCATATTAACCGTTCTTTTAAACTGGTCTTCCGTGTAATATTCACATTGATTAAGTGTCGTGTTGTAAAAATTATTTTCCGGATCGATATCCTTATCCATATCATGCATTTTATGTTCTGTATAATCAAACATTTTTAATCCCATTGATTCATAATCCTTATTCAATAGTCTTTGCTGTTCATTGTCTCCACAAGGAGACAATTGACATGAATCATAGTTTGTCATGTTTTCTATACTCTTTACAATATATTATCAACAAATTAGCAAGAGGGAAATGCAACCACTTCGTTGTCATGATATTAGTCACAGAGAAAATCAGCAGTAATATAACTGTACTGGGGGATAATCTAGGATGAGACTCTATGCAATGTAGAATTCCGTATAGGCCTACACTGAATATAGAGCATTTATCCATCAAGATCAACATATTAAGGCCTATTCCTAAAAAGTAACAAAACAAATAAATCTGTACTAAACTCTTAATGTTTCTATAGAAAATAAACTCTTTGCGGATCAGAACTCTATGCAAAATTAAATAAGCCAATTTGACAACCATTATCTTCTTCTCCAAACAACTCCACCGGGATAGAGCATGGGATAGACCAGTAGTTCCATAATTCAAAGGTAAATGAGATCCGCTGCAAATAGTAAGTCTGTGTGTTAAAAAAATGAAAGTCAAAAACATAAAGGGCTTTATCCATGCCTCTGTCAGAGTCAGTAGAGCCGAGTGAACGAGCGACATTGAGTGAACATAAAAAAATAATTTTCCAATCCAATCCGTACCAGTGAAGTTCCATGCAGCAGTATAAAAAATATTAAAACAAATCAAAAATAAAATTATATTGAACCTGGCCATTTGTCATTGACCTTGTCCGTGTTTATAGATCCCATATCAACGCGTATGCACAGTCCTACCTCGCTCCTCCCGATCGATCTTCAAACCTGTCAAGCTCACTGATGTCCCTGACAACGCTGATTTTAGATTCCTCGGGTGTCGCTCCGTTGATTTTGATGAAAACTTTACAGCTCATGGTCCAGGTCCCCTGGATCTTTCTTTCTTTCTTCAGCCTTCGTGCCATCTTTGCGATGTCCGCGTTCTTCTTGGTGAGGTGTTCATTTATGTACACCTCCGTCCCCTTCAGCTTGTATCCTTGTTTAAGGAGCGCATTTCTATTCTTTCTGTTTATAAAGCGGATTATTATCGCTGGTGGCACGTTCTTAATCCTGGTGGGCAAAGTGTGGCAGGCCTCGAAGTCGCTGCTCTCCACAGCAATGTCCTTGCTTTTCAGAAATCCCACAACCTGTTGTTCCAGTGTTTCCTCTTCAGCCTCGGTAGGCTCACTCTGGCCGCCCTCCTTTGCGGCTGCCCTCGCATAGGACTTGTGGCTTGTCTTCAGCCCGTTGATGACAAGATCATTAATTCTTGAGTATTGCTCAAGATCTGCCACTCGAGTTTCCAGAGAAGCGATCTTTTTGTCTTTTTCCATATTTTGTTTCTTGAGGAGTTGAACTTCACCCATCAGTTCCATCAACTTCTTTTGTTGGTTGGAAATTGTGGAAAGCTCCGCCGACATGAAGTCCATCGACCTTTTTAACTCCTCCATCTCCTCTGAATTAACTTGCTTTTTTGGAGGCATATCCCTGGTGGCTGGTGGAGCCTGGTGGTAGCCTGGTCCTTTCCAGGGGCTGTAGCTGGCCTGGTGGTAGCTGTTTCACTCCAGGGGCTGCTAGCCTGGTGGATGCCTGGTTCTCTCCAGGGGCTGCTGCCTGGTGGTAGTTAACCTGGTGGTGGCCTGGTCCTCCCCAGGGGCTGCTGCCTGGTGGTTGCCTGGTGGTGGCCTGGTCCTCTTCAGGGGCTGCTGCCTGGTGGCTGCCTGGTGGTGGCCTGGTCCTCTCACAGGGGCCTATACCAGCTGGTAGCCTGGTAGCTGCTGGTCTCCTGGAACTTTCCCAGGGCTAGCTGGTGGTAGCCAGGTACCTGCTGGTGGTAGCTTGGTAGCTGCTGGTGGCCTGGAACTCTCACAGGGGCTGCTGTGGTGGCCTGGTACCTGCTGGTGCTATCCAGGTGCCTGCTAGTGCAGGCCTGGTAGCTACTGGTAGCCTGGGCCTGTCCCAGATGGTAGCTGAATATTGGACTCAGTCCAGATTCAGTATCCAAATTCACTTTTAGACGTAAAGTTTTACTTTGTAAGGTAAAACAAAACCCTAACAACTCACTGGTGAAACTTTGAATGAGAAATACTAAAAGATTTATGTTTTTCGCATGCTCTCTATCCACACTCCTTAATAACTTTTTACCAAATGAAAATACGACCTACAGAAGCGGAGATGTCGATTTGAAGTTGTAATGTGTTGCTATATGATAAAATAGCTATGGCGAACCGGAAGAGATTTCCGGTTTTGGTTCAACGGCCTTGATAATTTGGGATATCGTTTGCGATGCTGCGATACAATAATACTAAAAAAAAAGTTTTTAATTACAGAATACATTCGAATATGTGTCTGGCTGATTCGGACTACCAAGAAATTATGTTAAATTACATTTTGGCTGGGAGTGAGTTTTTTAAGGGATATTTCACTTTCACAGCTCCTCAGGCTTTTGTGAGCACCCCTGAGATTTTTTTAAGTTGCTCAATTCAGTATTTGGATGACATTTTTGATATTGATTAATGGGCATTCACATAGTCCCTTGTTTGCAAACAGTTTTAAGCATAGGCACCGGATTTATTTTTTCCCAAGGGCCAAGTCCCATTTTCCTCTGCAGTCTGAAAACTTACCTCTTCTGACTCTACCTCACCCCCCTAGCACTCATTTATTATATCACTTACTTTTTGGATGAGGATGTACTGTATGTTGGTTACTTGTTCACATATGCTTTGCAAACACAAAGAAGGCAGCACACACCTGTGTTCGTGAGGTGCTGACCACGAATACAGGAAAGGTCGACCTAAAACCCAAAATATTTTGCGATGGGGGTCTGTGGCCAAATACATATCATGCTGGGGGTCCATGACATGACAAAGTTTGAGAAAGAATGATAGCAACATAAGTTCATTTTCAGAAAACTGTTATTAATATTTTGTTCCACGGATGGACCCCTATCGCAAAATATTTTGTTCCAGGGACACCCAGAAGCAAAGATTAGATTCCTGTCTATTCTGCATCTAGCTTAAGGCCACAGACCCGTTGGGAAACGAGTTTGGGTCGGCTTTGTTTTAGGTCGGCTTTTCCTGTTACCCTGACCACGGCAGGTATAAGCCTGAAAAGGATGAGGCAGCTCTTAGCCACAATGCAAAAATGTATTAAAAGGAAAACAAGGAAGTTTTTATTGTCTAAACGTTGGTTTCATGTATAGGCCTACCTTTTAATACTAAATTGTTGCATCGTTGGCTAAGAGCTGTGCTCATCCTTTTCAACACATACTACCAGGCACGTGCACACATAGACATCAAAGGGGGCTTGAGCCCCTGCCCCTTTATCGAGATCTGTAAAGCTGCGTCCAAACCTGAATGGTTCGAGCAGTGCGATTACATACAAAGTGAATGCAAAGACGAGACAACGCGCGACCGAGCACGGCGCGAACGGGCGCGGCGCGAATGATCCGAAAGGGGCGGCGCGAACGGCCGCCTCGTTCACGCCGCCCCACTTGGAACAATCGAACTGAAGCGACCTTCCCCCCCACTCCACCCATCGCGTCCTGACAGCCAATCAGTGTTGATGTTGTCCGGAGACACGGACATGTTTTTGGTGTTTGGAGTTGGGACTCTTCCGGGTGTTTCGCCTTGATTTCAATGGGACATGATTTTTTCACCAACACGGACCTGCGCGACCAAAGTGAAGCGATAGAAGCGACTAGAATAGAAGAAATAGCTTCAGGTTTGAACCCAGCTTAAAAGGTGCCCTCTCCAGACCATGAATGCAGTTTTCACTATTGTGAAAGAAATGGAAATGCCCTCTTTCTGTGCCATACCTGAAGGCAGCATTCAAGAGAATTGCCTTGTCCAAACTCTCCTGAACTCGAATGCAGCATCTTATGTTGAAACTTGAAAGAAATGCCGACTCTAGAAATCCATGCCGTTACGCTGTATCTCCGGTATTGACTTGATTATGCTTAGTTCAGTGTGGTATCACTCACCGAAAATAGTCGACCTCCAAGCTTGGAGGTCTGCCATTTTCGATATTTCCACCAAAAGGCCCTTTTAGAAATGTCAGCCCCTGCCTCTCTAACATTCTCTGCACGTCCCTGCATACTACCAGAAAAATGGTGGTACTGCTGCTCCCTCCTTGCTGGTCTGTCTTCATGCTCTCTCAAACCTTTAAAACGGATCCAGAATGCAGCCAACAGAATAAGTACTCAAATGCTTTACTTAAGTATAAGTGTGTCATTAATGCAATATAGAAATACTCTGTCACAAGTAAATGTCTGGAATTCAGAATTTACTCAAGTAAAAGTACATAAGTATTGGTATGAAACTGTAGTTAAAGTACTAAAAGTAAAAGTACTCATTATGCAGAATGTCCCAATTACTGCATAAGACCTGAAAATAAGACGTGCAAAATAGAGCCCTGTGTGTTTGTGTTTAAAGAGTGCTAGCCTGTCAATCACTCAGGTGCTGTCAAGGTAGACATACCTTGCATAGCTAGGTGGGGTTACATGATTGGCAGTGCCAGAGGTAGGGCCTGGCCGATACATTGTAGTGATATATTGATTTGGGATTATATGCATATAAAAATTTCGGAGCACATCCGTGACGTCACGGATGTGCGCCGAAAGTTTTAAATGCATATTCCCAATTGTGTGGAGGAGAGGGGCTTGGTTTTCCACTCTGCATGACACCACGGTTGGAATATTGCTCTGTTATTTGTTCTGTTTTACGATATAGTTAATGGTACAGGGTAGATGGGACCAGCCATTAGCCTGTGAACTCGCTGTGATCATTAATTAAGCTGAGTAACATTCTAAAAGAAAATATTAGGTTGGTAAGCACTGTGTTTAATGTTCATGGTAATGGTGTTGTAGAGATGAACTTCTACAGTTTTTCTACTGTGTAGGTTTTGGGGTAAACCGTGAGAAGACTGAAGATTCTATTCATCCTTCAGGGTCGAGAAAGGTTTGTTTTGGGGCGGCAGTGTAATGACCCCATGTGTGTGTTCACTTTAGAGAGAAGGCTATGAGTAGAGTAGAGTGCCAGCCTGTCAGTCACTCTGTCAAGTTCAGGTAGCAGTATATTGGAGTGTTGGGGGGGGGGGCTTGCCTTGGTTGTCTGCACTCTGCATGAAGGGTGCAGGGAGGTTGGAATATTGCCCTGTTATTGTCTCCAACAAGCCGGACTCCGGCGTTGGACCGATCGACATGAAACTTTGCACGCACACTCCCAGTAGTCAGAAGAAAAACCTCTGCCCCAAATGTTTCAAATTGGTCTCATGGTGGTGCTACTGCATAACAGGCTGCTTCACATTTTGGCCTACAACTCTTGAACTGTAGGTCATACAAATGCATGTAGACCAGATCATTCCGTTGCAGACACTCCACTTGGTGGAGAGACCTGTGCTCTGAGGAGCATACTTTTCTATTAATATTATTATTACCAGTAAGACTCCCTAATCGGGAGATAAGCGACCGTTGGTCGCTTATCTCCTGTCACACTGCTGACATCAGTATGACATCACATCGTACACAAATGACCCTTATATAAGACCGGCATTATCTACCGACCGATTAGTAACAAGATGTCAAAATCGTTGAAGGTTGGTTATCTCCAGATATGGAGATAACCAACACATCACTCCATATATGGAGATAACCGACGAATCTCACTAAGTCTGACCTCACAAGCCCCATATTTGGACACGAACAACATATAACTCCATATATAGAGACATAGCTGCTGACATCAGTATGACATCACACTGCTGACATCAGTATGACATCACACCGTACACAAATGACCCTTATATAAGACCGGCATTATCTACCGACAGATTAGATGCAAGCAGGATCTCGACTCTCACACAACTCATCGGCTCATAAGCTGGTTCTCCCTCCATACATGGAGATAACCGACGAATCTCACTAAGTCTGACCTCACAAGCCCCATATTTGGACACGAACAACATATAACTCCATATATAGAGACATAGCTGCTGACATCAGTATGACATCACACTGCTGACATCAGTATGACATCACACCGTACACAAATGACCCTGACGGCACACACCAAGCAGTGTGATGTCATACTGATGCGGAGATATGAGCAGGGCAAAGGTGTGACGTGTGACGTGTGACCGACGGACGGACGGACGGACGGACGGCCGGTGGAGGTTTTGATACTAAACTGCGACCTGACGGTCGCAATTAGGCCTATTATTATAGCTGCTACGTTAATGTCTGAGGAAGACACACAAGATGTAACAATAAAGAAACCTTGAACCCTTGAACCTTGATCTTGCACTGCTTGCAAAGACAGGAGACCAAACATCCATAAATGTTCAGATTTCAAACCATCCAATTATCTTTGGTACAGTATCTCAGAGGGCTATTTTGGGCTTTTCAGCAAAGATTTTGCAATTTGACTGATATAATTATCAATTAGGACATGTCACTCCATTTTTTATCACAAAAATGCTGTAATGTAAGCTTCTTAACAGTTGCCGTAGGTCTCGATCTGGTTATGTGAAGGTTGGCAGCATAGAAGCCCAAGAAAGCTACATAGTAGTAGTACACTTCATCAACGTTGTGGCACTGCTTCTTTTGTTTTGGTCATTACTCAAGTTTTTTGTATTATAATTAGAGATGCACGATATAGACATTTTGGCCGATATGATTGCAGAGTCATTTGACTGATACCGATACCGATATACAGTATTACATATATTATTTTATAGATGTATTTGTAATTTTCAAAGCCATTAATGGTCACATTACTATTGCATCAATGTCTGTAAAATATCGGTCAATATCTGGTTCGATACCGATATTGCATTTTTGATGAAATATCGTCCGATATCGATATGCTACCGATAATATTTTGCATATATATATATGTGTGTGTGTGTGTGTGTGTGTGTGTGTGTGTGTGTGTGTGTGTGTGTGTGTGTGTGTGTGTGTGTGTGTGTGTGTTTACCTATGTTACATAAAGCCCAATGTTTACCTTGAGCTCAGCATAACACAAAATGCAAGGCTATAGTATGACCTACATTTTGTGAAGTACAATGTGTAAGTGTTCTTTAAATCAATATATTAATAGCAGTTCTGTTTTAATGAACAACAAAAAAGGCCTATTTTCTGTATAGGCCTATTTAGCTATCAACTTTCTGCATTCAATAGTTACATAAGAAAATAAGTATTCCTTGGGCTATATTAAATAAAGTATTGTTCTGTACGTAGGCCTAAAGCTAAATGCAACAACTTCACTTGCACATCTCAAATCTTACTGGAAAAATCAATACCAAACGCCGCTTGCTGTATATCGTCGTTGTCGGGTGGAAACCTTGTGTGTCCAAAACCGTTTGTTTTGTATTTATCATTTTTTTTAAATGATTTAAACTAGTGAAAACAGCCGCGCGAGGTGTTGTGTGCTTGTAGATCAGCTGTTTTCACTACTTTTGTGTGACGGCCTTGTATGATGAAGCAGGGCTTTACTTTGCGAAAAAAATTACAAATTTGAAACTTGGAGATACAAGCTTTCTGCCCGACAGTGATGATATACAGTATTCAAAACTGTCTGTATCTCATTGCACTGCTCTGCTGTGGTTATGGACTACTTCTGACCTCTAGTGGAAGAAATCATACATAACACAGGCACACACACACACACACACACACACACACACACACACACACACACACACACACACACACACACACACACACACACACACACAGAAAATAAATCTTTAGTGGTATTTGCACATTATTGTACTTTGTAGGATATGAGCATTATTAGTAAGAGAAAGTAAGAGGGTAAAACGTTATATTCTATTCTATTCTATTACTGTTTTGTTTTTTGAATTGCTGGCCCTTTTCAATGTAGCTTTTGTTTGTGTTTAGTTTAAAGGGCCTACACCATGCTTTTAAACCTATATTTTTTGTATAAATATATGCTCAAAATTGAGTCTTAGACAGGTTTTAACCCTCAACAAACACTCTGACCATTCTTTTTGTTTGTTCTAGCTCTACTATAATGAGGCTCTCCAACTGCAATACCAAAACGGCCTCTGTTTGCTCAGGGGCGCATCTAGTGGGGTTTTTCCACCCCTCCCCCCTCCAAATAATGTCCCACGTTGATAACAAATAATGTTAATATTGGGCCAATACAAAAATAGGAGAATGTTGCAGCTCTGATTATAGCCTACTGTAGGCCTATGTTGTATGTTATAGGCCTACTGTCAAATGACACAGGGCGACCGTTGCTAGACCAGACATTACAGAAAGTTAATCTACATTAGACAATCAACCCCACCTGCATTGTATTTATGTATAAAAAAAAAGTAAAAAAATAATAATAATGTTTTGAAAAGAAATGTTTGAGAAAAAAAAGAAAAGTTTTTTGAAAAAAAGAAAAGAAAAAAAAAAGTTTTTTGAAAAAAAAGTTTTTGAAAAAAAAAGTTTTTTGAAAAAAAAAGTTTTAAAGTTTTTGAAAAAAAAAGTTTTTGAAAAAAAAAGTTTTTTGAAAAAAAAATGTTTTGAAAAAAGGAAATTTTGAAAAAAAAAAAATTTGAAAAAAAAGAATTTGACGTCACACGGATCAACTCTTAGAACAGCACTGTTCTGAGAACCTGTGGAAAGCTTTTCATCTCTGTCTTCCCAAAACCAGAGAAAGACACAATGTTCAGAAATAGGACTTTGTGAGGATAGAAGGTGCCAGTGGGACCCCAAAAAAAGGTTTTAAAATAGAAAAAGTGAAAATTCATGGTGTAGGTCCTTTAAGTAGTATTTGGTCATCGTTGTTCTTTTTTTGAGAAAATATGCCCTAGGCTAAGCCAACACCAGGTCAGGAGAAGACATTAGAAAAGATTGCTATATGGATGCCCAGACAGAGACCTGTAGGCCTATAGGCCTACCTAAGCTCAGGTGCCATTGATTCTGCTTCCACAAGCAGCAGTCCTAAGACCAGCCATCACAGGAGGACCAGACAACTGCAGCCAGCACAAACTCAGCAGAAACAGGTCAGGAGAAATTTCAGTCTAACCCAGATAGTTATAATGGGGCTGTGAGGGGAAACAGCTGGTCTCAAGACTATACAGATCTTGCGAAAGTATATGTGCCTGCCACTATAAGGGCAGACAAGTGGTGCTTATAGCCTGCAGACCAGCAGTGTGAGTCTGTTTGAGGGACAGAGCAGAAGATACAATAAGAATTGAGGAGAACATACAAGATAAACACAAAAGTCACGGTGGAGTCTCCTGTCTCCACCCCGGAAGCTGCGTTGTTCTATCACTCAGTAAGTGTGGAAAGATCTGGTGGAAGGTGTGTGAAAGGAAGGAGAACAGGAGATTGAATCGTAAGCACAGTTGATGATGAGGAGCATGCTGTTCTGGACAGACATACTTTTGGCCACCATAAGCTTCAGGACAAGCCACAGAGCCATGAAATGAAGAAGCAGGAGATGATGAAAACGGAGTGGGATGCTAATGGTTCATCACTCAAAGGTCAGCAGTTTGACCCCTACATGTTTGACAGCCCAGCAGTGCTGGACAGTTCTAACGTGTTGCTTGGATTTGTGCATCATGTAGAGAAAGGGGTGACTTGATGAGGGCTTTGATGAGTTAAATAAGGAAACACATTGCACTTGCTATTCGAGGAGTAGTTAAAGCTGCAATCCATATTTGATGCCCCATCCGAGACAGCATGGGAGACCAAACAACTGGAGACCAAACAAAGCAGAATCGATTCATTGCTTAACTGTTTACTGCTAATGATTACCAAAAGAAAAAGACAAACAAACCTTTACACTGGAATAGTCCAAAACAACACAGATGCAGACAGATATACGGCGGGGGGGGGGGGGGGGGGGGGTCTATTTCATTTGGCTTGTCCCTCTGCTCCCAGTATGTAGTCATACTGTAATTCCCCATAGCATACAGTAGGCCTATCACATATTTGGTCAAAGTTAAGTACATTGAGAATTTAACCAAAATGTCCTTTTTCAAATGTAATATTTACAATGTTTTTTTTTCATTATGGATAAATTACCCTGACTTGACTGGCATTGCATCTTCAAAAATGCTTGGTAATGTCTACAGTTTATTTGGGAATTGAGATTATATTATGAACAAGCACTGTGAGGCAAAACATTTCCCTGCAAGACAAATGACGTCATGATGACGTTATGATAATGTCCTCCGGTGACTCCGGTGACGTTCAGGACTATAGGCAAGGTCACAGCTCAGATGGGGATGATCTTGACGTTGTCATTTTGTTTGACAGGATTATTGTTATTGTTTGTAATGTTAGTTGAAATATGATCATATAATGGTCTGGGACATATCTGACTAGTTATATTTATCTGGCCTCCGCCTCGATCAGACCCTCTTTGATGAATCCAGGACGTCCGTTTTCGTGGGCAGGATTTATGTTGGTTGAAATCAGGTGATATTCTAGGCCAGATCAAATCCATGACTATAGTCATGGATTTGATCTGGCCCCAATGGAGACGTCACTGATTGGTCCAGGTCCTGACCGGTTGCGTCTCTCAGCAAATCGACAAACTGTTTATCATTCTTGGCAATATTTGATTGGCACGAGAATATCTTATATAAATGTGATTTCTTTTGTTTATGCTTTGTGTCGCTACCCTAGCAAATAGACCCTATTCACGGCCCGCCCACGCACGCGCACTCAGCGAATTTCTCAGCAACTTCCTGGTGCTGATGTCAGCTTTGGAGGGTAAAATAACATAGAAATTGCTGGACTTAAAGCCAACAAATCATTATTTCGAACGGTAAAGTAAATTATAACGCTTTGTGCCTTTTACTATCTTGTTTTCTTGATCATGCTAGCCGTTTTTTATACATTACTATTGGGAAATTGCATTACATTTGCGATTTCTGTGTTAACTCTATGGGATATTATTAGTAGTTTTCACCCTTCAACCGTGACGCCAGCACCAGGAAGTTGCGTAACGTGAATACGGCAAATTGTGTTATTTGTAACTTGTGCATTTCATCCCTGCCCTGACAGCCATGCAGTAGTAGTGAAGGAAGGCACAGACTTGTGTCTCCCTGCAGGGGCGTCACAAGGGGTAGGAAAGTGGGACTGAGTTACTGGGGCCCAAGGTGGAGGGGCCCTAATAACTACATCTATTGAAAAATAGCAGATATACAAGCTCACAGCGCGGCACCGAGTGCCGCGCTGCGAGCTTGTAGATCTGCTATTTTTGAAAAGTTGTGAAAATGTGTGAAAATCTTTGAATATATGTATTTTTTAAGCGAACATTTCCAACTCCAATTTTGCTTCTGGGGGTCCCTGGAACTAAATATTTTGAGATCGGGGTCCCTGGCCAAATACATATCATCTTGGGGGTCCTTGACATAGGTTTCTTGCACACACTTTCAAGATTTTTCAAAAATAGCAGATCTACAAGCTCACAGCGCGGCACTCGGTGCCGCGCTGTGAGCTTGTATATCTGCTATTTTTTTATAGTTAACATTCATGGGGGGCCCGCAGTGAATCCTTGTACCCAGGGCCCAGAATTTGGTGTGACGCCCCTGTCTCCCTGTG
>NC_137810.1:19150097-19317597 GCF_963921795.1 Nannobrachium achirus | reverse complement strand
GTCTGTCGGTCTGTCTGTCAGTCTGTCTAGTGTCATCACTGATTCTGATCAGACTGAATTATAAATATATGATATTGCCACACCAGCCCTGACCATGTTTTAGCTTAATGATAGTTATCACTGAACTAACCTACCAATTTTATTAGACAAAAATGGAGAACAGTACAAGTACTCAATACAATTGAAATGTAGTACAGTACAAGTACAGTTAAACACCCTGCCTAAAAGGAACATCCCAAATAAGACCTTTTACGGTCTTTTTTGCGTTGGAAGCCCTCTGTATTTAATTCATGGACATAATAAATAGCAAGCAAAGAAAACATTCAATAATATCACAGTTATAGCAAGTCTTGCTACAGCAACCCAAAGTAACAGTCAAAATGTTAACACAAGCCACAAATAAGGCAGAACATTACAGTTGACATGCTTTAAGTCTAAGACTTATTGCAATTGCCATGTTTGCTCTATATCACCAAGCATGTTGGTGTCAATAACCTGTACCTGGGGATTTTTAATCTTGTTTTTGAACAAAATGTGCTCATACATAGGATCCAACAGCTGTGGACAACCACCATATCTTGAAGATGGAGACCTCAGAGTACTTTCAAAAACCCAGTATAGCAACGGTGAGAGGGTTGATTATGTCTGCCAGAGCCTCTACATAATGGAAGGTGGACCCCACAGAACCTGCCTGAATGGTCAATGGGTTGGAAATGTGAAATGCCTCAGTAAGTCACTATTCTCTTAAATATTCATGTTGAAATCTGTGATTACTAGTGATATTCAACCAAATCCAAAAATTATCAAGGAGTTTATACAGCATTGTTTTTGATTGATTGATTGAAGAATTTATTAGAAGTTTGCAATAGAAAAAAGTACAGTTTCATGACAGTACAAATCACTGGTACAAGGTCAACTAAAAGGAGATCCTAGAAAGCCGAGGCTTATTTCCACAGGAACCACACTTTAAGTATCTCATATAACATTGAAAGACAGACGGATAGAACATAGTACTTTATCTAGGATAATATCAGTTTCAAAAGCATAACATCAAATACAAAAGGCAGAATACAAAGAAAAAGGGGGGGGGGGAGCATGGGGGCTTAGTCTATTTACAAGTCACGGGTAGCTGCTGTCTGAAGGTGACTTTTCATACCAATTTTGAAGGAGGCTAGGGATTTGCTCTCCTTTAGGGCTTGTGGAAGGGCGTTCCACATGTTGATGGTATAGCAGGAGAACGAGTTAGCGCCTTGTTTAGTGTTAAATCTACGCTGATGATGATTAGTGGAGCTGCCTCTGGTGTTATGATCGTGAACATCCTTGACCTTTAAGAAGTAGTTTGTCAGGTACATGGGAATCTTGGAGGTGTAGTGTATCTTGTACACCAGGCCCATTGCAAGATGCTGTACTCTGTCAGCTACTTTGAGCCACCCCACGCTTTCGTGGTGATGCTCGGTAAGGTGGGTCAGAGGAGGGAGACCAAGCACAACCCTAATTAGTTTGTTTTGGGCTGTTTGGAGCTTTAGCTTTAAGGCAGCTGGGGCGTCGCGATACCAGACAAGGACTCCGTAATCAATGAGGGGCCCAATAAGAGCACCTCCTAGTGTCTTTCGGGATTTAATATTGATCAGTGGGGCAACTCTTTGCAAGAAGCGAATTCGTTGATTGACTTTATTGATTACCTTGGTGGTCATTTTTTCACTGGATAGGTTAGCCTCCAGGATGCAACCTAGGTAGCAGATGTGGTTTTTTCTTTCTATCACAGTGTCACCTACTTTAATTGTGAAGTTCTCAACTAGGCTAAGTTTCTGACTAGATCCAAAGAGGATACATTCAGTTTTGCCTAGGTGAATTGAGAGTCTGTTGTCATTGAGCCAGGTGCAGATCTTGTTAAGTTCACAGTTAAGGGCCTTTTCAACCTGCAAAATGTCTCTGCCTGAGACTAGGAGAGCCGAGTCATCCGCGAACAGAAACAGATTGCAGTCACAAGCAGATGACATGTCGTTTACGTATATTAAGAACAACAGTGGTCCTAGTATACTCCCTTGAGGTACTCCACAGTTTACTGGGAGGGGGGGGGACAGGGTTCCGTTGACTTCCACCATCTGTTCCCTCCCCACCAAGTAAGAGTGCATCCATCTCACTGCTGTGCTATCAAGACCAATAGCTTTGAGTTTTTCGATCAGAATAGAATGATCGACGGTGTCAAATGCCTTCTGGAGGTCCAGCATGACCATGCCACAATATTTGCCATCGTGAATTTCACGTTTGATGTAATCATTCAAATAGATGAGGCATGTATCTGTGGAATGGGACTCTCTGAAGCCAGACTGGAACTCGTAGATCAGTTTATTCTCTTCAAGATATTTAGCCACCTGTTCATAGACAATTTTTTCCATTACCTTAGAGATGGAACTAAGGATTGAGATTGGCCTGTAGTTGCCAGGGTCAAGTTTACTGCCTTTTTTGTGCAGGGGGGTTACCTTGGCTAATTTGAAGTCCTGGGGGACATAACCCTGCTTGATAGATAGATTAATAATATGGGTAATGATTGGGGCAATGGTGGCAGCTGAGTCTATGAGAAATTTGGGGGCAATTTTATCATGGCCAGCGGCCTTGAATTGAGGTAGGGTGCGCAGTTTTTTAAACACTTCATCAGTTGACACCGTGGCAAGTTTAAAGTTGTCTTTGCATACCCCAAGGTTCCTGTAGAATTTCAAGATGTGCCTAACACCAAACAGCCCAGATGGAGCGGGCAGTTTATTGACCAGATATTAATGTTGTGCAAGCTGATGTTCGCTTCTCGCCATTAGGGCGTGTTACTTTTGTTGCTTCCCTTACTCTAGAATGATCAATTACTTAATGCTGTCCATAGAGTGTGAAGATACCATAGCTGTTTGTCATATTTCTTGTCCTTTATCCACTACAGAACCATGCACAGTGACTGATGAAGATATGAGAGTGAGGAATATTCAATTCAGACATTCAAATGAGAAGAAATTGTATTTGGTACATAATACAGAACTTGAGTTTATGTGTGCAAGTCGAGGCCAGACCAATAACATTAATCTGCGTCAGAGGTGTACTGATGGCGAGATAACACTGCCTTCTTGCCAGTAACAAATGTACCCAGCTAGAAATGAAGACAAAGAATTTGCTTTACAAATACATAAATTAACTTGAAATGTTTTTGAAAATAATGCTATGCACAGATTCTCTGGCCTCTCTTCAGTTCTCTTACCTCCACCAATGTCAATAAAATGGTGAATTATTCTCAATTCAGCCTTTTCATCTGTGTCCAAAATCAAAGGAGAATTCTATTTGGATGTTACGTTACATTTTTAATGCCACAGAATTTGAGTTCATATACTGTATCTTGAATCATTGAAGGGAACAGCAACTACATCATTTCTATACTTTCTCTGGTGTTTCTATGGTGTTCATTATTCTGTAGATGATGTGAAGTCTTTACAATATATACTGTATAGGCTACATCAATACACGGAGTCTGAATTCAATGTTCAATTCAATTAAAATTTAAATCCACATGAGCACTTTATTATCTATCTATAAATGCGAGAAGTCTCTGCGTGTCTGTCTGTCTGTCTGTGTGTCTGTAATCTGCGTATCTCGAGAACCGTTCGTCCCACCGGCTTCAGATTCGGCACGCGCGTTCCCCGCCGCGGCACGGAGTGCAGTGCCGGGCCTCGACCCGACCCGACGCGCGGTTTTCCGAAACCGGCCCGAAACGTTCGGAATATCCTTATGCGGAGCTGATTGTTGACATCAGGCTGTTCCGGAGGAAATCGGCGCAAGCGCTGACTCATTGTGACATCACTCATAAAAGGCTCTGACATCACGTACGTCACATGAGTCAACAAAAAATCTCTGAATATCTCCATATATAGCATATATGGGCATAAAATGGACGCAGAATCACAAAGATCTCCATATACGGGCATAAAGGGACACAGACAGACGGATACAGAGATCTCCATAAATGGGCATAAAATGGACGCAAATGGCATATATGGGCATAAAATTTACGCAGAATCACAAAGATCTCCATATACGGGCATAAAGGGACACAGACAGACAGATTCAGAGATCTCCATATATGGGTGTGAAATGGACGCAAATAGACAGATATCTCCATATGGGCATATATGGGCATAAAATGGACCCAGAACTATATCTGCAGTGATCTCCATATATGGACATAAAATGGACGCTGACAGACAGACAGATAACAGATATCTCCATATATGGGCATAAATGGACACAGGCAAACAGATGGTCAAAACGGGTCCTATGACAACAGGTATAATGGGGTTTGCATTAAAGGGCGGGGTATTCATTCCCTATTTACATCGTTCCCGAGTTGGCCAGAGCTTCTACAAATAACATGGGAATTGTTATGGCATCTTTAATGGTATTTCCGCTAAGATAAGATACGATACGATAAGATAAGATAAAACTTTTTCACCCCTGGAGGAACATCCAGGTGTCATTGTAGTTATGGCAGCATCAGCAAAAGGTTGACACAGTAAAGCACATGGTAAAAACTGATTAAAATGACACTTTTTAAAAATGTTGTATCCCAATCTACACTGTAAAATGCAAGTATTCATTTAACTCTGAGAGTGCACGTGTCCATTTGGTTATATTTGTACACTCAGAGTTACAGACCTGTAAGGGCACATTTGTACACCCTGATGGTCCCTGGACCCCACGTTGAGAACCGGTGCTCTGAGTGAGTGAATGAATGAATGAATGAATGAGCTTTATTTGTAATTGTTGCATAAAATGAGTTTAAGAACAACGACATTGGAGCAAACCCCTGAAGTGCATTTAGACAAGACAATAAGTTAAGATAATATAAAGGTATACATAGCATAGAATACAAAGTGATAAAAAGTAAAAGCGTGAAGGGTCCAGTATTGTAGTAAAGTGTCCAGTATAGTATCTCTTGTACACACATATTAAGCTCTGGGATAAAAACTGTCTTTGAGCCTGTTGGTTTACGCCTTCATTGTTCTAAAATGTCTGCCCGAGGGCAGCAGTTCAAAGCGACAGTTCCCGGGGTGGGACAGGTCTTTGAGGATGCTGTGGGCCTTCCTGAGACAGCGGGAGCTGTACAGGTCGGACAGGGAGGGGAGGGGAGGGGGCAGTCGATGATCTTCTCAGTGGTCCTGACCACTCTCTGGAGCACCTTCCTCTCTGCAGCTGTGCAGCTGCCGAACCACACGCAGATTAGCCTCGCGTAGCCAGGCCTACTCATCTGCGAAGAGAAAAGCCTGGTGACAATATAAGGCAGAAAGCGTTCAACTTCCGCCGTGAGAATTTCCCCGGAAGACTGCAACGCATGACGTAACTTCCGTTAAACGCAGGACTTCCGCAACTTCCGCTAGAACCAACCAGAAGGCATTGTCTACAGGGTGCACGCAGATACAAAACGTGAGGATGGACTCCAGCAGTTTCTTGTGCAGGTGGCTGTTTGTGAGTATTCTCAGGAAGTAAAGTCTCTGGTGTGCCTTCTTGATGGTGGCAGTGGTGTTGGTGCTCCAGGTCAGGTCGTCATCTAGGTCAGTGGTTCTCAACCTGTGGTTCAGGACCCCCAGGGGGGTCCCCAGAATATTTTGGGGGGGTCCCCTGATGATTAACTTAATGTGCAACATTGTTTTCTCTCAAATACAGATATCTCCATATATGGGCATATAAGGGAAAAGGACTGAAAGATACAGATATCTCCATATGGCATAAAAGGGACAAGGTCTGAGAGAGATGAATATCTCCATATATGGGCATGAAAGGGACAAGGACTGACAGATATAAATATCTCCATATATGGGCATAACAGGGACAAGGACTGACAGATACAGATATCTCTATATATGGGCATAAAAGGGACTATATATATATATATATATATATATATATATATATATATAAATACTACTCCTCTGGCTTTGTCTATTTGTCCCGTGTCTGTCCGGACTCTGATTGGTCAATTGGTGTCTGTTTGGTTCACATTGGCCAAGCTTCTCCGGATACTTAATGGAATTAACTCATAAATAGCACCTCTGGGTGTGATTTTTGCAATATTATAATTTTTTAATTTTGTAATCTTAGATTATTATTTTTATTTTTATTTTTATTTTCGTTTTCATGATCATTTTTAAAAATGTTTTATGCTTTCTGAGCACAGGTCTACTCGGAGACCACAAGTTACCTTTTACTGTATGCTCATATATTTCTATTTTTTTTAGGGGGGATCAGCTGATCTGATGACTTTCCATCCACTTTGTGGATGGGAGGTCAGGTCAGGCAAGCTTTGTGGCCTGACAATCTGCATGTCCTTGATTGGCAGAGACCAAGGCTGGATGGAGGCTGGTGGTAGAATGTTGAGAGACAGCAAGAGATGAAGAGAAACACCGTCCACTGTGTTTATACTCTGACGTTGACTAGGGGAATAGGTAAGAGCGCCTTCCTTGATGAACCAAAGCTGTTGTTGTTTCTCCTATGGTGAAGGGTCTGAAGGATTCTTAACCTCTTAATCCCCAAATCCTGGCCAGAAAATTACGTTCTACCATGCGTTCTACACCTCCACGGATTCGTATTGGTCGCGGTGGTTTGCGGCGCCGCTCCGGTGGTCCGCGGCGGTGGTCCGCGACGACTCCGGGCGAAAAACGGCAGAAAAAAGCAATACCGCTACTGACCACTAGTTTAGCAACTTACACAGTATAGCTTTAACTAGACGCTCGGCCGCCCGTCAGGCAAATACAGAGATCTCCATATATTGGCATAAAATGGACACAGACAGACAGATATCTCCATATATGGGCATAAATGGACACAGGCAAACAGAAGAGGTAAAAAACGGGTCCTATGACAACAGCTATAGATGGGTTTGCATTAAAGGGCGGGGCATTCATTCCCTATTTACATCATTCCCGAGTTGGCCCGGTCGCAGACTAGACGCTCGACCGCCCGTCAGGCAGATACAGAGATCTCCATATATGGGCATAAATGGACACAAGCAAACAGATGGTCAAAACGGGTCCTATGACAACAGGTATAATGGGGTTTGCATTAAAGGGCGGGGCATTCATTCCCGAGTTGGCCAGGTTGCAGACTAGACGCTCGCCCGCGGCCGATCTTCTAAAAATAGTAATAATAACAATAAGGGTAATAATAATAATAATAAATATAGCTGCAAGCAGCGATAAAGAAAAACTAGAAGCAGTGAGCACCGAGCACCGAGAACAGGTCTCCGGCAGGTCAAGTAGGTTTTTTGGCTCTATAATAGGCCAAAGTGAAAAGGGTGCCACGCTTTAGGGCCAAAGTGAAAAGGGTGCCATGCTTTCTTGGGCCTTTCACGGCAATCGGACGCTGCATGTGGGAATTGAGGCATTTTGTTCGAAAAGTGAGTTTAGCAAAAGTTGACCTGCTGGTGGCGCTATAACAGGCCAATGTGTGAAGGGTGGCATCTGTTCCTTAGCCTAGTGGGAATGTGCGTACAAAATTTCACACATATAGCAGGCTGCGTTCATGATTTGAGGCATTTTGTTCAAAAAGGAGCAATCCTGCAAACTTTGGAATCCAATGTTAGCCAATTAGATAGAATATGACATATCGGACAAATCTGTCATGATTACATCACTGTAGAGATACTGTGTACAGTGTACTGATTTGTGTGATTTTTGGATAAAGTCTGAAAGAGTAATATCGAAGAATGTGTTTTACATACTGTAAGTCGGCCTTCTGGTGGCAGATGTGAAAAATGCAGGGCACAGGTTTTTCCTCGGCCTCTGGGAAGTGTACATACAACGTTTTACACTAATCGGTAGACCCAATGGCAGACCCAAATTGTACAAGTCTACGAAATGTCATTGTTTTTTGCATATATCAACCCCAGGTGGGATTTGATCCACCAACCATCTGTATGAAAGGCATAGCTCTAACCACTATACTAGAGAGCCACTGGTTCTGTGTCAGTCATGTCCGTAAAAAATAAATAAAACAAAAGTTCTATGTAGGCTGAGTGCTTTCTATTAAACAATGATTTAATCACCATTTTTTCATATTTTGGAGGCTTGGGGTAAAAGTAATCTGAGTAAATGTAATCTGAGTATTTCTGAAATCAGAACAGAAAAAATACGGCCGGTAGAGAAGGGCTCGTTTTAAACATGAACGTGATCTGGAGTTAGATTACAAGATAAATACACTTTTGTGAATTTCATAACACTTGCCTCTATAGGGAAACCAGACTTCTCTTCAGCCCCATACAGTTTAAAATAAAACCTTATCAGATGTGTCAACATTAAAGAGTTTGTCATATGCACATGCCGTGGGCATCCAGGGTGTTAACATCGCCTCAACCCAAGATGGGGTTTGAACTCACAACCTTCCGCATATCTGACATAGGCACTAACCAGTACACTATGGCTGCCATACATAATTGACCAGTCATGTTTAAAAAAAACGAGCAAGAGCCGCTGATACAAACGACCTACGGCCTGGTCGCGACTTAGGCCACGACTTGGAGGTCGTAGGTCCCGGTTCTGGAGGTTTTGCGCGATCTCGGTCGTAATTCAGCGACCTGGGAAGTCCGCGATCGAAACTCTACGCTTGCTAAGGGAAGGGACGCGAGTTTAGAAACTCTACGCTTGCTAAGGGAAGGAGCGCCGCGATCGAAACTCTACGCTTGCTAAGGGAAGGGACGCGAGTTTAGAAACTCTACGCTTGCTAAGGGAAGGAGCGCTCGTTTTCAACAGCGTCGGCAGGTTAGCTACTCAGTGTCGGCAGGTTAGGGTTAGGGTTAGGGTTAGGGTTAGAGTTGGGGTTAGGGTTAAGGTTAGGGTTAGAGTTAGAGTTGGGGTTAGGGTTAGGGTTAAGGATAGGTTTTGGTGCACCTCGCGCGGTCCAAGTGACTACAATGGAGCGCTTCCTACCTCCGGTTCAGCCAATCACAAGCTTCAAAAGGTTGAATAGCGCTGCTGCTCTAGAATATTCTGCAAAAAGACCTTTTAAATACGACCGCGGACTTCCCAGGTCGCTGAACAACGGCCCGATCGCGCAACAACGGCCCGGGGACGACCGAGGTGGCGCAACCACGGCCGGGGGTCGCGAAACTAGACCGGCCGCGACCTAACAAGTATGTACCGCGAACTACGACCTCCAGAACCGGGACCTACGACCTCCAGGTCGTGGCCTAGGTCGCGACCAGGCCGTAGGTCGTTCGTATCAGCGGCTGTCTCTCTACTTCATGTAATGAACTTGACACACTGAGTGCCTTTTATTAAACAATGATTTAATAGCAGAGTACCACAATATTTTAATGATTTTTCCATATTTTGGAGGCTCGGAGTAAAAGTAATCTGAGTAAATGTAAGCGAGTGTTTCTGGAATTTTCATGGAAAAATCCTGCTCAAAATTATATAGCGCTCCCCTTTGTCCAATTGGGGTAAGATTGGTTTCAGTGATAGTTGTTTCAATTTAAAAAAAATCAGATCTGACAGATCTTTAGATATTCGTCCAAAGTTCATGTTATAAAAAGTTCTGTGCACGTGACGCAAAAATCCCAGGATAAAAACGGATTTAAGCGTGGAAAATCTAAGGGCAGAGTTAACAAAGACACGGATGTCTTCTGCTTGAGTCAAGGCACGCGTGTAAGCAAGTTGCATGTCTTCAAACGAAACGAGTCATGACTTATGCCCGTTTAAAGTTTGAATTTTCAAACGCTTCGTATAGCGCCCCCCTTTGGCCAATTGGAATAAGATTGGTTTCAGTGATATTTGGACTAACCCTCTACATCTTTGCCAAATGCCATGAACGTGTGACTTTGCATGTATGATTTAGAGGCAGAAGAATAATTTGCATAAAACTGCAATATTCATTGAATTATTAAAAAAAATACGACCGGACAGTTTGACCGTATATTGGTCCAAACTAAGTTCATGTAAAAAAAAAGGTTGTGTGCACGTGACGTGAAAATCCCAGGAGGAGATAGATTTTTACTGTTTTTCAAACAATTCAAAATCGTGGGAGAACTAAAGCCTTCTCTTTATATGTTTTCTATGAGCCGTGAGGGGGGGAGAATTTCGCGGCAAAATTACGTCATCTGCATCATCTGTATACGTTGTGTATACGTTGGCCAATCATATCGCGGATCATAAACACATGGTACACTACCGGCCAATCACAGGCGTATCTGCCGTAGTTTCAGGAAGTAGCTTCCCTCAGCTACAGTGTTTACCATGGTGAAGGGTCTGAAGGATTCTTAACCTCTTAATCCCCAAATCCTGGCCAGAAAATTACGTTCTACCATGCGTTCTACACCTCCACGGATTCGTATCGGTCGCGGTGGTTTGCGGCGCCGCTCCGGTGGTCCGCGGCGGTGGTCCGCGACGACTCCGGGCGAAAAACGGCAGAAAAAAGCAATACCGCTACTGACCACTAGTTTAGCAACTTACACAGTATAGCTTTAACTAGACGCTCGGCCGCCCGTCAGGCAAATACAGAGATCTCCATATATTGGCATAAAATGGACACAGACAGACAGATATCTCCATATATGGGCATAAATGGACACAGGCAAACAGAAGAGGTAAAAAACAGGTCCTATGACAACAGCTATAGATGGGTTTGCATTAAAGAGCGGGGCATTCATTCCCTATTTACATCATTCCCGAGTTGGCCCGGTCGCAGACTAGACGCTCGACCGCCCGTCAGGCAGATACAGAGATCTCCATATATGGGCATAAATGGACACAAGCAAACAGATGGTCAAAACGGGTCCTATGACAACAGGTATAATGGGGTTTGCATTAAAGGGCGGGGCATTCATTCCCGAGTTGGCCAGGTTGCAGACTAGACGCTCGCCCGCGGCCGATCTTCTAAAAATAGTAATAATAACAATAAGGGTAATAATAATAATAATAAATATAGCTGCAAGCAGCGATAAAGAAAAACTAGAAGCAGTGAGCACCGAGCACCGAGAACAGGTCTCCGGCAGGTCAAGTAGGTTTTTTGGCTCTATAATAGTTTCTGGAATTTTCATGGAAAAATCCTGCTCAAAATTATATAGCGCTCCCCTTTGTCCAATTGGGGTAAGATTGGTTTCAGTGATAGTTGTTTCAATTTTAAAAAAATCAGATCTGACAGATCTTTAGATATTCGTCCAAAGTTCATGTTATAAAAAGTTCTGTGCACGTGACGCAAAAATCCCAGGATAAAAACGGATTTAAGCGTTTTACAAACTACTCAAAAAATGGTGGAAAATCTAAGGGCAGAGTTAACAAAGACACGGATGTCTTCTGCTTGTGTCAAGGCACAAGCAAGTTGCATGTCTTCAAACGAAACGAGTCATGACTTATGCCCGTTTAAAGTTTGAATTTTCAAACGCTTCGTATAGCGCCCCCCTTTGGCCAATTGGAATAAGATTGGTTTCAGTGATATTTGGACTAACCCTCTACATCTTTGCCAAATGCCATGAACGTGTGACTTTGCATGTATGATTTAGAGGCAGAAGAATAATTTGCATAAAACTGCAATATTCATTGAATTATTAAAAAAAATACGACCGGACAGTTTGACCGTATATTGGTCCAAAGTTCATGTAAAAAAAAAGGTTGTGTGCACGTGACGTGAAAATCCCAGGAGGAGATAGATTTTTACTGTTTTTCAAACAATTCAAAATTGGAAGAACTAAAGGTCAGAGGTCAGAGTGTAAATGTTGTTCGGCATGAGGAGACGCATATGTGTGTACAGGTTTCATGGCTGTACGTCAAACAGAGCATGAGCTATACCAGGGGTGTCAAACTCATTTTGGGTTGAGGGCCACATTGGTCAAAAGGTGACTTGAGCTGGGCCGCAGCCAGCGCACGCGCACACACATCCAGCTAAGTGCCATTAAGTGTGCATATATATATATATATATATATATATAAAATAAACATATGTGTGTATATATATAAACATATGCATATACATATGTACACACACACACACACACACACACACACACACACACACACACACACACACACACACACACACACACACACACACACACACAGTGAACATTTTCAAACAATTTTCCAATGGCTGTTATACCAGTATTGTTTTTCAGTCTGTTGGCAGTCAGTTCTATAACTACAGTACTTCTGAACAATAGCTAATTTATGCAATTTGAAGTGAAAGAGATTACCTTTTTAACATTCCAACATTCCAGCATTTACATAAGCAGTTTCTGTTAGCTAATGGTGGCTATCTGTAGTTATTGTTGCTAATGTGTGGCTATTGTCCTGAGGTTTCAGCTATGATCACCTGAGACTCCAGAGTTTCAGCTTGTATAGTTACACTTGTATTATGCAGGCCTACTTTGCTTGGCCAATAAAATCACATTTTATTACTAATCTGAATGGTAGTGTATGATACAATATAACAATTGAGATGATTGTGTTTAGTTTTCCTGCTCTTCTATTGAGACAATTAGATTGTGTCAAAGGTGTTTACACACACACACACACACACACACACACACACACACACACACACACACACACACACACACACACACACACACACACACACACACAAGATTTGTAAAGTTATACGTATATAGTGCTCAGTGTGAATAGGCCTTTACACAGCATTGTATTTCAGTAACTGACTCACTACTGTAGCTACTTTAATTATAGACACTGAAAACAAACAATGCATTTTTAAGGAGCCCAATTAAAACATTGAAAGAAGAACAACTCAATTTGAAGTTATACATATTCTTTTCTACTATTAACGCATTCGCTGCTTTTTCAAAATGGCTGCCAAGTACCAGGATGCCTCAGTCTCCATAGACTTCCATGTAATTCATAGTGCACAGATCATGCATGCCCATGCCTAGATCATGCACCATGTGTGTGCACGCTGTTCACAGCTTTCAAACAAAAAAATCCGCTTGGAAATCCGTTCAGGCATTCATGAGATAGAAGCCATTATGTTTTCTTCAAATGTGATGTGGTATGGGGGTTAAACATGCAATTTCGCGATTGTGATCATGCCTACTACATTTTTGGAGGTCCAAAAAAAAAATTTGAAAAAAAAAAAAAAAAAAAAAAATTTTTTTTTTTTTGTTTTTCAAAGATGGCCGCCGGGGGTCCGTCGCGGGCCGCATTGGACCTCTTCGCGGGCCGCAAAATGCCCGCGAAATGGCAGTTTGACACCCCTGAGCTATACTGTTAAAATTTTGCACTTTTTGGTCAATTGTTGCGAGCTTCGTGTTTTAGCCGTTTGGCATAGTCCTCTACCATACTGCCGAGTTTCGTAAAAAACGACTGCACGGTCAAGCCACTAGAGAAAAAGTGGCGGAATAATAATAATGAGAAAGTACAATATCAATGAGTGGCCTTTGCCACTTCGTGGCTTGACCACTAATCATCATGGCGTTGCTTCGCGAACGAAGATCTAAGGAGGCGGATGTCCACGTCTGCTGCAGGCACGTTGGTGACTGTTGAGGCCTATTCTTGACAGGCAAACTCGGCCACAACCACTGCAGGGAAACGAATGCACAGATGTTGGTGGTGCTGCATTAGCTGTCTTCACTGTCTTTCTTTTTCTTCTCTTTTCTTCTAAACCGGCCCGTCGGTTACTCTCAAAGGTAGACACAGCCCCAGCGATGGTGTGACGCCAAGTCACACGATTGGAGGCGAGGGTAGACCACTGGAGCTGATCAATGTGACATGCACTGAGAGATTTCTTTAGGCAGTCCTTATACCTCTTCTTTGGGCCCCCAATGTTTCGGTGGCCAGGGGAAAGTTCACCGTAAAGTACAATCTTCGGCAGGCGATGATCCTCCATCCTGGCAACATGCCCTACCCAACGCAGCTGTGACCTCAACAGTAGGGCCTCTATGCTGATGGTTTCTGCCTGCATGAAAACTTCGGTATTTGTAGTGAAGTCACTCCAGTGGATGTTGAGAATGGTGCGGAGGCAGCGCTGGTGGAAACGCTCAAGTAGTCGCAGGTGGTGTTGGTATAGTACCCATGACTCAGAGCCATACAGGAGGGTGGTCAATACCACAGCTCGGTACACACTGATCTTTGTGCCACTCTTCAGGTGTTTGTTTTTCCAAACCCTTTTATACAGCCTGCCGAAGGCACTGTTTGCTTTTGCCAGTCTGTTGTCGATGTCCTTGCCTAAATTGGCGTCAGACGAGATGGTACAGCCCAAATATGTGAACTGATGGACGGATTTCAGCTCTGTCCCATCGATGGTGATGCAGGGAGGGTGATATTCCTGCTGGGGTGCAGGTTGGTGAAGAACTTCTGTCTTCTTCAGGCTAATTTCCAGTCCAAAGAGCTTGGTGCACACAAAAAGGTTGTGTGCACGTGACGTGAAAATCCCAGGAGGAGATCGATTTTTACTGTTTTTCAAACAATTCAAAATCGTGGGAGAACTAAAGGTCAGAGGTCAGAGTGTAAATGTTGTTCGGCATGAGGAGACGCATATGTGTGTACAGGTTTCATGGCTGTACGTCAAACAGAGCATGAGCTATACTGTTAAAATTTTGCACTTTTTGGTCAATTGTTGCGAGCTTCGTGTTTTAGCCGTTTGGCATAGTCCTCTACCATACTGCCGAGTTTCGTAAAAAACGACTGCACGGTCAAGCCACTAGAGAAAAAGTGGCGGAATAATAATAATGAGAAAGTACAATATCAATGAGTGGCCTTTGCCACTTCGTGGCTTGACCACTAATCATCATGGCGTTGCTTCGCGAACGAAGATCTAAGGAGGCGGATGTCCACGTCTGCTGCAGGCACGTTGGTGACTGTTGAGGCCTATTCTTGACAGGCAAACTCGGCCACAACCACTGCAGGGAAACGAATGCACAGATGTTGGTGGTGCTGCATTCGCTGTCTTCACTGTCTTTCTTTTTCTTCTCTTTTCTTCTAAACCGGCCCGTCGGTTACTCTCAAAGGTAGACACAGCCCCAGCGATGGTGTGACGCCAAGTCACACGATTGGAGGCGAGGGTAGACCACTGGAGCTGATCAATGTGACATGCACTGAGAGATTTCTTTAGGCAGTCCTTATACCTCTTCTTTGGGCCCCCAATGTTTCGGTGGCCAGAGGAAAGTTCACCGTAAAGTACAATCTTCGGCAGGCGATGATCCTCCATCCTGGCAACATGCCCTACCCAACGCAGCTGTGACCTCAACAGTAGGGCCTCTATGCTGATGGTTTCTGCCTGCATGAAAACTTCGGTATTTGTAGTGAAGTCATCGATGGTGATGCAGGGAGGGTGATATTCCTGCTGGGGTGCAGGTTGGTGAAGAACTTCTGTCTTCTTCAGGCTAATTTCCAGTCCAAAGAGCTTGGTGCACACAAAAAGGTTGTGTGCACGTGACGTGAAAATCCCAGGAGGAGATCGATTTTTACTGTTTTTCAAACAATTCAAAATCGTGGGAGAACTAAAGGTCAGAGGTCAGAGTGTAAATGTTGTTCGGCATGAGGAGACGCATATGTGTGTACAGGTTTCATGGCTGTACGTCAAACAGAGCATGAGCTATACTGTTAAAATTTTGCACTTTTTGGTCAATTGTTGCGAGCTTCGTGTTTTAGCCGTTTGGCATAGTCCTCTACCATACTGCCGAGTTTCGTAAAAAACGACTGCACGGTCAAGCCACTAGAGAAAAAGTGGCGGAATAATAATAATGAGAAAGTACAATATCAATGAGTGGCCTTTGCCACTTCGTGGCTTGACCACTAATCATCATGGCGTTGCTTCGCGAACGAAGATCTAAGGAGGCGGATGTCCACGTCTGCTGCAGGCACGTTGGTGACTGTTGAGGCCTATTCTTGACAGGCAAACTCGGCCACAACCACTGCAGGGAAACGAATGCACAGATGTTGGTGGTGCTGCATTCGCTGTCTTCACTGTCTTTCTTTTTCTTCTCTTTTCTTCTAAACCGGCCCGTCGGTTACTCTCAAAGGTAGACACAGCCCCAGCGATGGTGTGACGCCAAGTCACACGATTGGAGGCGAGGGTAGACCACTGGAGCTGATCAATGTGACATGCACTGAGAGATTTCTTTAGGCAGTCCTTATACCTCTTCTTTGGGCCCCCAATGTTTCGGTGGCCAGAGGAAAGTTCACCGTAAAGTACAATCTTCGGCAGGCGATGATCCTCCATCCTGGCAACATGCCCTACCCAACGCAGCTGTGACCTCAACAGTAGGGCCTCTATGCTGATGGTTTCTGCCTGCATGAAAACTTCGGTATTTGTAGTGAAGTCACTCCAGTGGATGTTGAGAATGGTGCGGAGGCAGCGCTGGTGGAAACGCTCAAGTAGTCGCAGGTGGTGTTGGTATAGTACCCATGACTCAGAGCCATACAGGAGGGTGGTCAATACCACAGCTCGGTACACACTGATCTTTGTGCCACTCTTCAGGTGTTTGTTTTTCCAAACCCTTTTATACAGCCTGCCGAAGGCACTGTTTGCTTTTGCCAGTCTGTTGTCGATGTCCTTGCCTAAATTGGCGTCAGACGAGATGGTACAGCCCAAATATGTGAACTGATGGACGGATTTCAGCTCTGTCCCATCGATGGTGATGCAGGGAGGGTGATATTCCTGCTGGGGTGCAGGTTGGTGAAGAACTTCTGTCTTCTTCAGGCTAATTTCCAGTCCAAAGAGCTTGGTGCACACAAAAAGGTTGTGTGCACGTGACGTGAAAATCCCAGGAGGAGATCGATTTTTACTGTTTTTCAAACAATTCAAAATCGTGGGAGAACTAAAGGTCAGAGGTCAGAGTGTAAATGTTGTTCGGCATGAGGAGACGCATATGTGTGTACAGGTTTCATGGCTGTACGTCAAACAGAGCATGAGCTATACTGTTAAAATTTTGCACTTTTTGGTCAATTGTTGCGAGCTTCGTGTTTTAGCCGTTTGGCATAGTCCTCTACCATACTGCCGAGTTTCGTAAAAAACGACTGCACGGTCAAGCCACTAGAGAAAAAGTGGCGGAATAATAATAATGAGAAAGTACAATATCAATGAGTGGCCTTTGCCACTTCGTGGCTTGACCACTAATCATCATGGCGTTGCTTCGCGAACGAAGATCTAAGGAGGCGGATGTCCACGTCTGCTGCAGGCACGTTGGTGACTGTTGAGGCCTATTCTTGACAGGCAAACTCGGCCACAACCACTGCAGGGAAACGAATGCACAGATGTTGGTGGTGCTGCATTCGCTGTCTTCACTGTCTTTCTTTTTCTTCTCTTTTCTTCTAAACCGGCCCGTCGGTTACTCTCAAAGGTAGACACAGCCCCAGCGATGGTGTGACGCCAAGTCACACGATTGGAGGCGAGGGTAGACCACTGGAGCTGATCAATGTGACATGCACTGAGAGATTTCTTTAGGCAGTCCTTATACCTCTTCTTTGGGCCCCCAATGTTTCGGTGGCCAGAGGAAAGTTCACCGTAAAGTACAATCTTCGGCAGGCGATGATCCTCCATCCTGGCAACATGCCCTACCCAACGCAGCTGTGACCTCAACAGTAGGGCCTCTATGCTGATGGTTTCTGCCTGCATGAAAACTTCGGTATTTGTAGTGAAGTCACTCCAGTGGATGTTGAGAATGGTGCGGAGGCAGCGCTGGTGGAAACGCTCAAGTAGTCGCAGGTGGTGTTGGTATAGTACCCATGACTCAGAGCCATACAGGAGGGTGGTCAATACCACAGCTCGGTACACACTGATCTTTGTGCCACTCTTCAGGTGTTTGTTTTTCCAAACCCTTTTATACAGCCTGCCGAAGGCACTGTTTGCTTTTGCCAGTCTGTTGTCGATGTCCTTGCCTAAATTGGCGTCAGACGAGATGGTACAGCCCAAATATGTGAACTGATGGACGGATTTCAGCTCTGTCCCATCGATGGTGATGCAGGGAGGGTGATATTCCTGCTGGGGTGCAGGTTGGTGAAGAACTTCTGTCTTCTTCAGGCTAATTTCCAGTCCAAAGAGCTTGGTGCACACAAAAAGGTTGTGTGCACGTGACGTGAAAATCCCAGGAGGAGATCGATTTTTACTGTTTTTCAAACAATTCAAAATCGTGGGAGAACTAAAGGTCAGAGGTCAGAGTGTAAATGTTGTTCGGCATGAGGAGACGCATATGTGTGTACAGGTTTCATGGCTGTACGTCAAACAGAGCATGAGCTATACTGTTAAAATTTTGCACTTTTTGGTCAATTGTTGCGAGCTTCGTGTTTTAGCCGTTTGGCATAGTCCTCTACCATACTGCCGAGTTTCGTAAAAAAACGACTGCACGGTCAAGCCACTAGAGAAAAAGTGGCGGAATAATAATAATGAGAAAGTACAATATCAATGAGTGGCCTTTGCCACTTCGTGGCTTGACCACTAATAATCTGTTCCTGTCTTCATAGTTTCATAAGCATATCTGCTCCACAATGCAGGTTTCACTGCCAAAAAGAACAGAATTAAAGTGAGGAGGGAGGTTGAGAACATCTCATTCACTGGCACCGCCTACATCATCAGCCATCATGCCATCATGTTACGTTTAGTTCATGATGGCAAGGAAGATAGTCAACTCTGCTGCAAAGTGTCACCAAGTTATTCCACTACTCTCTGCATTGCAATCACAGATGCAAAGGTTTCCAAATATGGGCTTATTAGCATGCCCATATATGGAGAAATATGACAGATGCAGGTATCTCCATATATGGGCATGAAAGGGACAAGGGCTGATAGATGCACGTATCTCCATATATGGGCATATCAATATCAACATGCCTCTATATGGTTATATATTGATGACAACATGGATCTCCATATATGAGCATAAAAGGGACAAGGACTGACAGATGCAGTGCTATATATGGACATATCAGCATGCCCCTATATGGGCATATATTGATGACATAAGGGATCTCCATATATGGGCATAAAGGGGACAAGGACTGACAGATACAGAGCCAAAATGTATTAATAATATTAGGCTTGCCATTCCTGCCATTTATTTTGGAGAAGACACTTTAAGATAAATTGTTGAGCAGTGCTAACTGCTCCTACATCTGGACATAGTACTCTTTTATTTCAAACCCAAAGACTTTTAAGTTCAAACCACAACAGACGTGCAAGCATGACAATGTGACGGTCCATATGGGAGTTAGGGGTTAGTTTGATAAGTGATAAATGGTACAGATATTTTCTCATATAAAAAAAAAGGAAATGCTATTAATTCACATTTTGTCTAACAAAGTGAATCTCACAACTTGTCTTGTATTTTCACTGTTTGAAACAGGCCTTAGAGTTGTTCATTCATAAATGCATGTTGTCCCTTTCCATTATACAATACTGTACCTTACATAAAGAAATTACCCAAACTGGTCCATTTGGCAGCAAGAGCCGCTGCTCGGACCGTCCGTGTCCGGGGCGGCCCAAGGCGCGGACGGTCCGATCAGCGGCTGTCTCTCCCATTTGGTTCCATTTTACACTCATAGGGTCTAATCAAGTACTTAGTTACATGACAAAAGTTGCTCCAGTAAACCTTTTTAGTTAGTTTTGTGTTTATTAATTCATTCTTAAACAGGACAGAAATGTTAAACAGTGCAGAAATTAATCTTTCTATCAAACATCATCATAATAAGGGTTACAATCAGGGGTAATCAATATGTCCATACATGGACAAATGTTGGCGTGGCAAATGTTTGATTGTCTTTTTTATACACCATTATATTGTTCTTATTTTCAGCATAAGACCCAGTGTCTCGGGTTTTCTTCATAATGTTTATGACACATATTTACTATGACACTATGACACATTAGGAGTCAAACTAAGTGCTAGTGGTTCTCAAATGTTTTATTTGTAAGGACCCCCTTAACTCCCAATGGAACCAAATGGACCCTTACGGTCCATTTGGTTCCAGAGTGTTACAATGACTCTCAGACATGTTATGGTCATTCAGGGCTATAGTTCTTTATGTGTTTCTGGTAATAATATTGTCCACTCATTTTGTATGCTTGTGGCAAAGATAGAATTTTGACAAAATTGGCCACCACAAGCCAACATAGCAACGACCCCTGTTTGTAATACATTTATAAACATACAGTATAAGTACATATGTCTGTCGCTCTGTATTGCTATAAAGAAGTGGTTCCCAAACTTTTTGGAGCGGTGAAAGCGCTCCCAATGAACAGGTATGTCCGTGGGTATGTCTGTGGCTGGCTGGGTGGGTGGGTGGGTGGCTGGCTGGGTGGCTGGCTGGCCGTGTCCGTAGCCTGGCAATACCTTGAGTGGCCACACACAAAACACTAGTTAAAGGAGGGGCGCTGTTTTGTGCAGGCCAGGCACACTCACCACTCACTCACAGGCACAGTTTACACTCACTCACTCACTCACATAGGGTACAGCTGCTCAAATTCACCGCTCCACTTCGAACCGAGGTTTGATTTTTAATAGCAGATAAGCTCACAACATGTTGCATTGCACCGCATTGAGAGCTTGTAGATCGGCTAGTTTCACTACTTCTTAATTATTAATGGAATTTCTTAAACGTGTTTGTTTGTTTGAACAAGTATAACATTCTTAATATTTCACTGAAACTCGAGTTTTTGAGCACTCGAGTCGTGACCCATAAAAATTGGAGCGCGACCCACATTTGGGTCCCAACCCACTGTTTGGGAAACAGTGCTACAGAGTGATTGTTCAGTAACAGGATTCCCCAGTTTGGTTTACATAACAACACACTGGAAATAACTGAGAACCTGCAAATTGGCCGAATGAATCACTAGAGTTCTATTATTTTAGCTCACCATTGCATTGTCTTGAGCATATTGTTCACAGTGTAAACATTAGGCTATAAAAAGTGTATGTCAATTTATGAGAGTAATCATTGCTATGGAATAGAGCAGGGGTATTCAACAGGGGGTCTGGGACCCCTAGGGGGTCCTCAGAGTTATTACAGGGGTTTGGCGTGCCAAATCTTCGTGTGATAGGATAGCTACCGGTATTCTGTTTAGCCTAAAATAGCCGATCTGCAAGCTCACAACGCCTCGCAGCACGAGGTATTGTGAGCTTGTAGATCGGCTATTTTTGTCAAAGATGTTTGATGTAGGCGAAAATTAGCAGACTAAGAACACGGTGGTATGTAAAGTTTAGTAAGTATTGAGGGTTTAGGTGGTTAAATGTCACAAAAAAATACACATTTACATTGATCCAACACAACAATGATGACAGTTCTGTCAAACAAGTCTATGAAGCTACCTATGAAATCTATGAAAGGGTTTAATCAACACAATTCTGTACAATAGGGTATGTAGTGGGGGGTCCCTTCTTTATCTCTCTCTCAGCTAGGGGGTCCTTGGCCTGAAAAACATTGAAGACCCATGCTATAGAGTGTTTGTTCATTACCAGTGTTAAATAGCTCTATATTGTGATAGAAATCATTGCTATAGAGTGTTTGTTCAAACTTTTTATCTCGGGATTCAAAAGAGAAATTAGACATTTGCTCGGGACCCAAACTAGCAAAAATAGCAGATCTAAAAAAAAAAGTATAACATTTTACTTTTTTTCTTTTTTTATCTTTTGAAATATATATTTTTACTCGTGACCGTTCAAAATTAGCCCCGATAGTGTTTGTTCAGTAACAGGAGTCTTCATGTCTTCATGTCTCTCACTTTATGTATATATATATATATATATATTATTTTAACTTAATTGCTCTGTATGGTTGATTCTCCTGTATACAGTATTGTTGATTCTTCTTTCTTGTTTGTTTTTGTCGCTCGGCTGTACACAACAGTCCTTTTCTTTCTTTTTTTCTTACTATCCTGTAACCTTAAGAGCTGTACCTTCTGGGTGACTTAATTTCCCCCTTGGGATAATAAAGGTATCTATCTATCTATCTATCTATCTATCTATCTATCTATCTATCTATCTATCTATCTATCTATCTAAATGCACCATTTCCCAGTCATAACAGTGGAAACGGAGGCCGTGTCTGTGGCGTGTCCAAGTGTCCGAGCATATACAGTATACAGGATAAAGAGGAGGGGGGCCAGGCACTGAGCCTTGGGGGACGCCGTGGCTGATGGGTGATGTGAGATGATACGGTAGAGGATGGTGGATGATATCAAAGCAGCACTGATGTCAAGGAGGAAGAGGATGTTGAGTTAGTCGCTGCCAGAGGATAACAGGAGGTCATTTGTCACTGTCAGTCTCTGTGCTGTGTTGGTACGGATTGAAACTGTTCAGAGGTCATCTGTTTCCAGGTATGCAATGATTTGGACTCGTTCCGGGATTTTTGTCCGAAATGGGATAATTGGGATGGGCCGGTAGTTATTGGTGCAGTCAGGGTCAAGAGGGAGGTTCTTCATATCTCCATATATGGGCATATAAGGGACACGGACTGACATATACAAATATCTCCATATATGGGCATAAAACGGACAAGGACCGACAGATACAAATATCTCCATATATGGGCATAAAAGGGACAAGGACTATTACACAACATTTATATTGGTGTCTGTTTCTACGCCCAGGTTCACATTGGCCAAGCTTCTCCGGACACTTAATGAAATTAACTCTAGCACAGCTGTAATTTTCTTCTCAGTTTGTTTTTATTTTTTTATTTTAGTTTTTATGAACATTTTTAAAAATGTTTTATGTTCTCTGAGCACAGGTCTACTCGGAGACCACAAGTTCCCTTTTACTGTATGCCCATATATGGGTATTTTCAGATTTCTCTTTTTTGGGGGGGGAGATCAGCTGATCTGATGCCTCTCCATCCACATTGTGGATGGGAGGTCAGGCAAGCTTTGTGGCCTGACAATCTGCATGTCCTTGATTGGCAGATACCAAGGCTGGATGGAGGCTGGTGGTCGAACATTTAGAGGAGCTAGAAGGACAGCAGGAGATGAAGAGAAACTCTGTCCACTGTGTTTACTCTGACCTTGACTAGGGAAATAGGTAGGAGCGCCTTCCTTGATGATGAACCAGAGCTGTTGTCGTTGCTCCACCCTGGTCTCCATCCAGTAGGTTCTCCAACATGTGAGAGTTGTAGCTGGAGAGGCCCTGAATCTGCACGCTGTCCGGATCTTCCATGGGGAGGCAGTGAATCTGCACGCTGTCTGGGTCTTCCACCACCACTCTGCTGCGGTTGCGTTGCTTGCAGGATCTGAAGCAGCACTTCTGCTTGCACAGAATGTACACCATCTCAAGAAGGTTCAGGAGCACAGAGAAGCAAGCGATAAACAACATGTATCGGATGACGTAGGTCTTCTGAATGGGACAGGATGTGAAGCAAGTATAGTCTCTTCCGTTGCCTTCGGGGGGGTTTATACATGTTAGCTCGACCTCCATGGTAAAACCATACAACCATAAGACCTGTCCCCAGACTGAGGCCACTTCGATGATTATCTTGACGAGAAGGTGAATCAGGTATGAGCACAGTAGATTGCCTTTGATCTTCACACGGCCATTCTCATCAGTGTACCTGGGCCGTTCGATCGGGTTGGCCAGCTGCGGGTTGGCGATCTGCTCACGCAGTCTGTTCTCCCTGTGGGTGACACGCATCACATGCATCACGCAACCAGCTCAGTGGCCTTGTGGTTAGAGTGTCCGCCCTGAGACTGGGAGGTCGGGGGTTCAATTCCCCGGCCGGGTCATACCAAAGACTATAAAAATGGGACCCAATGCCTCCCTGCTTGGCACTCAGCATCAAGGGTTGGATTGGGGGGGTTGATCACCACCACCAATGGGGATCCTGTCTGTCTGTCTGTCTGTCTGACTGACTGTCTGTCTGTCTGTCTGTCTGTCTGTCTGTCTGTCTGTCTGTCTGACTGACCAGCTCAGTGGCCTTGTGGTTAGAGTGTCCGCCCTGAGACTGGGAGGTCGGGGGTTCAATTCCCCGGCCGGGTCATACCAAAGACTATAAAAATGGGACCCAATGCCTCCCTGCTTGGCACTCAGCATCAAGGGTTGGATTGGGGGGGTTGATCACCACCAATGGGGGTCCAGGGACTACAGATGAAAATTAGCCCACGGCGGGCTAACTCTGGCTCATTTACATTGAAGTGAAAACTGACATGTCCATTAATGAGCACGGTCCCTGTCAAATAAACAGATCTTAACTCTTAATCACATGACCCAGGTACAACAGAGTGGGCGTCGACACTAAGATGAGCTGCATCGTCCAGTAGTAGATGTACGAGATGGGGAAGAGTTGATCGTGACACAAGGATTCAATGGCCTCGGTGTGTGAGTGACATATGAAACCTGACTTGTCGTCACTCCAGATGCTCTCAGCTGGACCACAGAGCACCATGATGCGGAACAGGAAGAGGACAGTCATCCAGATCTGCCCGATGGGGGTGGTGTGAGACCCCACCTTGTCCAGTAAACTGGACAGGTAGCCCCAGTTTGACATTATCCTAAAAGAAAAGACAAGAACAAGGAGAACAAAAGTATGAAAAGGTTGAAGTACGATGGCTTGTTGAAAATTACTTCTTGTAGTGCAGTGATGGTCAGGGACTTAAATTAAAGGGATATTTCACTTTCAAAAAAACTTTTGGTCATTTTGTCGTCTAATCAGGCTTTTGGGAACACCCTGAACAGTTTTTAATTTGCTTCATTCAGTATTTAGATATTTGATGTAAATGTTACCAAATGTTACCACACCCATTGTAACTTCAGACTCCATTTTAACCATGATAGATTCATTAAAAACACCCATTATTTTTTCTAGTGACTCATAATATCCTCCTACGTGAGCTGGCCGTGTTTTTTCTTTAACGTTTTTTATTTATGTTTAATAATAAGATCTCTTAAGAGCAAAAATACACAAATCAGTGCCATGTCTTCTTTTAAATCCAAATTGTTTATCAGCAGACGAAATCAACCTCTCAAGTCTACTCAGTACAATTGTCTGTAGCACTTTGAACAGAACACTGGCCAAAGCAATTAGCTACCCACTTTGTCTTTAATAAAGCATAGCGTAAGTTTATGCAGGGCATGGGAGTCAAGTCGCCGCCAGTCTGAGTGTCAGTTGTCAGTCAGCTCTGTTCTCATACCTCATTAACATATCTGCTGGTCATTATGTCACATGACTGCCATACTCCAATCAGAGCTCTCAATCAGTAGGGAAGGCTCCTTTAAATAGAGCTTGCTTTCCCTACCAATGCTTGGTTCCGAAGCTTCGGAATCATTTGCTGCTTGCTGCTGCGGCTGCTCTACTCTCTGGTTCTGCTCGAAAGCTTGGTGATACCATATGGTTCTGCTTTAGATACTGCTTACTGCCGTGCTGCTTCAATAGCAATGCTAGCCTGCTTTTATATCTGTTGCTATCACTATGCTACTGCTAACAGTATTATGCCTAATGTTAACTACAGCTATCATGATGCACTACTTCATTAGTTCTCATTTACGTGTTTACTACTACTCATAACTTGAACAAGGTCTCATCTAAAATGTATTACTAGCATGCTTGCTTCTCAGAAGAGAAAACATTTCAACAGTATAGCATATGCTAACAGTGGTAGTAGTGGAAGCTTCAAATTGTTTGTAGCAACATAAGCTAACAGCATGCTTTGCTCTACAGTGCACCCCGAACCATGATGGCATTGGCTGTGATTTGTGCTGCCTAGAACAGTATGTGAACTGTTGTTCCTGCCCAGCTTCCAGTGCTGTTTGTCTCCAGCAGATGCCTCACTGGGTTTCTTAAATCTTTAATCGCAGGGCTACACTCTGCAAACACCAGCTAGTTCGGCAGCTAATCCAACATGTTGGCCGGTGTGGCCATACTCCCTTCAGATGCATGGCTCCATGCAGGGATTCCCATCCTGCTTTAAACAGGTGTAGCCTATGCTATTATTGATATCATGCATGGATGATATTCTGATGCTATTGCTCACTTCTAATATATGCCTCTTTTCCCAACATTGCTGCTAATCATATACTAATGCTACTTTTACTCTGCAGGCAGGTTGGAACTACTGAGTATATTTGTGTATTAAGATTAATGCTTTGCTCATTCAGGAATCATGTCAAGTGTTTACAGGAGTAGCACTGCCCCTTTAAGGGCAGAGCATAAGGGGAGGTGGCTGCGTCTGGGCCTGTTTGGCCATGCAGAAGCCTGAGTCCGAGTGTTTGTTGGGGACCTGTCCTTGAGTGGTTCAGCTAGTATTCGGTAAGAGTCTTGAATCAAATATTGATGCTTAGATAATTCAGTGGTACAGCATTTCAAGATGTTAGAAGTTTTATGGAGGGGGTTTAAATGTTTAATGGTTAACATATGCCTTTCATGGGTGTAAGAACTTGTTACCATGAGAGAGATTGTCATGTGCTACAGTTGAATTAGTCCATATTCAACTAACTGCCACTACTTGGAGTAAAGTAGGTGAGATTGCGGCATTCAAGCGAGGATCAAACACGCTCACTCTCACACTTGCTTAAGTATGGAAATGAAGGTTCTTGCACAGGTGATTATTTGGCTTTATAAACACCATAGTTAATGTCCTATGTGGTGGAATGGTGGAAAGTTGATAAGGGAGGTTGTTAAATGGGCAATGCATCATGGGTAGTGTAGTCTATGTACTGCTACCATACACATTCACACTGTTCTCAGTCTAGCAGTGTTGCCAGGTCTGCCCATTATAAGCAACTCGGTCTTGTTTCCCCATAACTTCTAGTTGTGGGTTGTTTTGTTCGGGCTTGTTCTGAAGTAAAGTTGCTTATTTGGCTTGCTTTCAACATCCTTCCAACATGCTTCTGTTAGAATCAGCCTATGTGTGCAGAGTGGGTTAATTCCCTTTTTGAGCCACATGAGGTCAAGCAGCTACTGTGTGTGTAGTGTGGGGAGAGTTGAAGACTTGTTAGAAGGTTGCATGGGAAAAGTACAGTTGCATGATGGTACAGTTCTACTAAAAGGAGATCCTAGGAAGCTCTCCCTATTTACTCAGGAACCTTTGAGAGAGAGGTTTGAGTGAGAGGAATATTCCAGCATGGTGAGAGGCTTGTTCACTGCTAAATGCTAATGTTAGCGCATTTGGAACCTTTGAGTTGTATAGAGTAAGAGGATACATTCCAGCATGGGGAGAGGCTTGTTCACTGCTAAATGCTAATGTTAGCGCATTTGGAACCTTTGAGTTGTATGGAGTAAGAGGATACATTCCAGCATGGGGAGAGGCTTGTTCACTGCTAAATGCTAATGTTAGAGGCTAATGTTAGTAACTCGGGGGTTGTCATGGGCTCATGCTACAACGCTATCATGGGAACACTGGAATGGCCATGTGAAAAGCTTGTTCACTGCTAAATGCTTATGTTAGCGGCTAATGCTAGTAACACTCAGGGGTGCCTTGTCTTATGCTACAAACGCTAGCATGGTAACACTGAAGTGGCCATGTGAAATGGATAAACTGAGTTGATTATTGTATCTATGCACAGCCAGTACATGCTGAACGTTGTTCGGAACAGCGTTAAACACTTGTTCTGTAATTTTGCACACGGTGAAAAAGAAAAAAAAAGAAAAAAAAAATATATATATATATATATATATTTACTGCATAGGCTGGCTCAACTTATGCTCATGCTAAAGCTGCTACATGTCTGTTGCTAACATCATGTTTCATTTCCAGGCTTCTGCCATTTTGCTGTATGCTCAACTTATGCTCATGCTAAAGCTGCTACATGTTTGTTGCTAACATCATGTTTCATTTCCAGGCTTCTGCCATTTTGCTGTATGCTCAACTTATGCTCATGCTAAAGCTGCTACATGTCTGTTGCTAACATCATGTTTCATTTCCAGGCTTCTGCCATTTTGCTGTATGCTCAACTTATGCTCATGCTAAAGCTGCTACATGTCTGTTGCTAACATCATGTTTCATTTCCAGGCTTCTGCCATTTTGCTGTATGCTCAACTTATGCTCATGCTAAAGCTGCTACATGTCTGTTGCTAACATCATGTTTCATTTCCAGGCTTCTTTCTTTATCAGTTGTGCTGCTATGCTACAATGATCACATAATTGTGCTAATGGCTCTTGTTGCTGCTGCTTCAGTCAGATACTATCATGTGTCCTAGAGTTTCAGCTATTGCTAGCTCCACTCAACCTGCTGCTGCCTGCTAGCATAACTGCTAATAATTACAGCTAATGCTACTGCTAGTTAATGCTAACATCATGTTTATCATTACAGCTCCATGCCGGAGCTGTGGCATGCCCACTGCTACGGCATCAGGTTTTATCATTGCAGCTTCATGCTAAAGCTGCTTCATGTTCCGCTAAATCGTGTTTTTCTATATAGCTTCTTGCTGAGGCTGCTACATGTCTGCTGCGAACATCATGTTTATCTTTTCAGCTTCGTGCTGGAGCTGCTGCATGGCTGCTGCTACAGCATGTCATTGCAGCGTTGTGCTGCAGCTTCTGTGTGTTTTCTGCTAACATGTTTATCTTTATAGTTTCGTCCACTACTGTATAATGCCATGAGGCCAGTCAGGAGTCGGTTGGCACTGCAGAGGGCATTGCTACTACAGCTTCAGCTAACGCTACTTCTGCTGCAACCATGAGCCTGCCTGCCTGTACTCCTGCCTGCCTGCACGCCTGCCTGCCCACCTGCTGCACGCCTGCCCGCCTGCTGGCCCGCCTGCTTGCACGCTACAGATTCAGCAGACAGGGGAGTGGCTGCCTGCCTGTTTCATGAGCGACATCGATGTGTCGCCATGATCGAGGATTCTGGATCGAGGATACTCACCTGGACCTCCTCCCGAAGCCATGAAAGGCAGGTCATTCGTTAATTAAACTGCATCTTCATCTAAAGGCATAATTATATGGCTGATAAGTCAGATGTATTATATAGATTGCGTGGTTGTGGATGATAATAATAATCATATTCGTGTACACTGTAGGGAGCTACAATGGAAAAAACTATGGCTCGTGGACCAACCGGTGACTTTGTACACGACTTCGTACATTTCCCATAGATTCTATGGGACTTGACCACTTGCTCCTGCCCTTCGTGTACACGGTCTGTGCCGTCTATAGTTTCTTAATGGGGGGCAGCAGAGAGCCATATGTACACAGGCCCTAGGTGGTGTCCACGACCAGTAGTTTTACATGAACCCTCAGAGGGACACTGTGGGCTTAACAAGTGGTCCGTGGTGGTTCTCAAAGTGAGGTCGGGGGACCCTCAGAGGGACACTGTGGGCTTATCAAGTGGTCCATGGTCGGTTCTCAAAGTGAGGTCGGGGGACCCTCAGAGGGACACTGTGGGCTTATCAAGTGGTCCGTGGTCGGTTCTCAAAGTGAGGTCGGGGGACCCTCAGAGGGACACTGTGAGCTTATCAAGTGGTCCGTGGTCGGTTCTCAAAGTGAGGTCAGGGGACCCTCAGAGGGACACTGTGGGCTTATCAAGTGGTCCGTGGTCGGTTCTCAAAGTGAGGTCGGGGGACCCTCAGAGGGACACTGTGGGCTTATCAAGTGGTCCGTGGTGGTTCTCAAAGTGAGGTTGGGGGACCCTCAGAGGGACACTGTGGGTTTATCAAGTGGTCCATGGTCGGTTCTCAAAGTGAGGTCGGGGGACCCTCAGAGGGACACTGTGGGCTTATCCATACCTTGGCTACAGGGGGGAAATAATTAAATGTACTTTTCATCGTGCCTGTTGCTAAGGTATGGCAACATGATTGGTGTCTTGCAAGACACCAGTCATGTTGCCATACCTTAGCCTTTCCTGAACTGACGCCGCTGTGAACATGTGTACACAGCCAGCATATTACTCAATGCCAAACTTTGCACACACACTCCTTGCCTGCCAATCCACAACCTCCACCCCTCCAGGGACCCCCAGGGCTTATCTCCCGATTAGGACACTTTCCAGCATAGTGACATGCAGAACAAACTGTCCATATAGTATGGTTTACATAAAAGTCAGTTGTCTTTCACACACACACACACACACACACACACACACACACACACACACACACACACACACACACACACACACAGATATATATATATACATATATATATATATATATATATATATATATATATATATATATATATATATATATATATTTCATTTATTTATTTCATAAATATTTTTCATCACAATTGGGTTTGTGGGGAGCCATCCCTGCTTCAAGCTGTCACAGCATGGTACCAACACTTCAAACTAATACCCAATACAGCAGATCTACAAGCACCTCACAGATCTACAAGCACCTCGCACATGCCAGGGACAGAGTAGGTTGGCCTGCATAAGCCTTGCTGTCAACACACTATACTACACCACTCAGGCCACCAAGCCAGGTGTGGTCAATTAGTGCCTTCTTTTGATCAGTGGCTTCTGCTTGATGAGTGGCACCAGTCTGTCTTTGTTCCCTGGTCAGTCAAGTTCACTGGGAGAGAATGTTTCAGATCAGTGCAAGTGTATTTGTTTTCCATTTGGACTTACTGTGTTTTGTTGGTACAGTATGCGTGCGACTAACTAATATTTCTGATAATTCCAATTTGTTTGTTGTTTAATTAGCCGGATTGTGAATGCCCTGCATTTTTCTTTCATCTTTAGAACCACACGTGTGTAACAAAACAGAGTGGTGATCATTTGGTGTGGGTGAAGAGAAGAAAAACATTTCATTAAAGGAGTAGTTCACCCCCAAAGTGACTTTTTTTCTATTGAACTCAAGTCTCCATGGCGTGAGTAATACATTGAAAAAATAAGTCATTTTGGGGGTGAACTACTCCTTGAATGTCAGTTTTGTGGTGTTTTGATTGGACACCCTGAGGATATTGACAGATAGACAGACAGACAGACAGACAGACAGACAGACAGACAGACAGACAGACAGACAGAGAATTGTAGGCCTTGCATTTATTTGACTTGGTTCCAACAGATGGCGAAAATAGCTAATCTTCAAGCTCACAATGCCTCACTGTTTGGACAAAGAGTTGAGGCGTTACATTTTGTAAAACACGGCCTTGTGAAAATAGCAGATCTACATGCTCACAACACCTCACAACGCAGGGCGGCGTGAGCATGTAGATCTGATATTTTCACAATTTCTGCCCCTAATATTTAATTTATCATTTTAAAAGTATTAAAAAGTCCTTAAATTGTCTCTTTAGAAATGTGCAGATAGCCTCTGTATACTGTTGAGTGGAAAAACAATGTTTCACATTAAGCTAAACATTTGGGACCACCCAAGATCATTTGGAGACCCCTCTAGGGGTCCCATAGTTGAACCACTGACTTATAAGGGGAGTATGGAGACCCCTCTAGGGGTCCCATAGTTGAACCACTGACTTATAAGGGGAGTATATGAGGCTGGATCCGTCTGGAACACTGCACTAGGCTCTCGCCAGCTCTGTAGCTCTCCACACTTGAACAGTTGTGTCCTTAAATTCAATTATAATAATTAACCCCTGTATATACGGGCAATAGTTTTACATGACTTTGTGTACACAGCCAATAGTTTTACATGAACATGTTCAGGCTTTAGTACTGTACTGTCTCGTGTAGCCCAACAGAGCCCATCACAGCACAACACGGCCCACCAGAGCCCAATACAGCCTACCAGAGCCCAATAGACTCCAGCAAACCTAAGTCCAGCCCAGTCCTGCCCAATAGGAGTATAGACCAGGGAAGGGGGGTAGTTAGATGACTGCACCAGACTCCACCAGGCTGCTCCATGCTCCAGCCAGCTCTGTAGATCCTGTGTACACGGCACTCCTAACTCGAAAGGTCAAGGAAAAGGGTCGTTTTAGGCGTCAAAACAGGCCCTTTGTCCTTAAAATGAATAAAAAAATCAAAAGAATATGTTTTGTTTCAGGCAGGACACACGTTTCATATTTGAAGCATGCCCGATCTGATGGAATGGGTTTCGTGTCTCTCCGACACTTTGAACCCTTTACGATTGCGAAAAAGACACCGAAACCCGGATTTTTGTCCTTAAAATCAATAAAAAAATCTAAAAAAATCTGTTTGTTTTATGCAGGAAACACTTTTCATATTTGAAGGATGCCTGATCCGATGGAATGGGTTTCGTGTCTCTCCGACACTTTGAACCCTTTATGATTGCGAAAAAGACACGAAATTTGCACGCCACCAACACGATTACACATTCTTTCGGATAAAAGACACTTATTCTGACTTACTTTTTGACGCTGAATCCAACAAACCCGGTCTCGTGTCTCTACGACACTCCTAACTCGAAAGGTCAAGGAAAAAGCCACTGTGTACACAGGCAATAATTTTACATGACTTTGTGTACACGGCCAATAGTTTTACATGAACATGTCTAGGCTTTAGTACTGTACTGCCTCGTATAGCCCAACAGAGCCCAGCACAGAACAGCACAGCCCACCAGAGCCCAATACAGCCCCCCAGAGCCCAACAGAGTCCAGCAAACCTAAGTCCAGCCCAGTCCTGCCGAGTAGGAGTATAGACCGGGGAAAGGGGGTAGTTAGATGACTCCACCAGGCCATTACTGTCCAGATCTGGCTTGAATAGGCCAGACCAGGGTAGACAGGACTGCACCAGACTCCACCAGGCTGCTCCAGCCAGCTCTGTAGATCCTTGCACATGCGATTAACCACTGTGTACACGGGCATTAGTTTTAAGTTTTACATGAACCCTCAGAGGGACACTGTGGGCTTATCAAGTGGTCCATGGCCGGTTCTCAAAGTGAGGTCGGGGGCCCACAGTGTCCCTCTGAGGGGACACGGCACAGACCGTGTACACGAAGGGCAGGAGCAAGTGTTCAAGTCCCATAGAATCTATGGGAAATGTACACAGGCGTGTACAAAGTCACCAGTAGTTTTACATGAACCCTCAGAGGGACACTGTGGGCTTATCAAGTGGTCCATGGTCGGTTCTCAAAGTGAGGTCGGGGGACCCTCAGAGGGACACTGTGGGCTTATCAAGTGGTCCATGGCCGGTTCTCAAAGTGAGGTCGGGGGGCCCACAATGTCCCTCTGAGGGGACACGGCACAGATTGTGTACACGAAGGGCAGGAGCAAGTGTTCAAGTTCCATAGAATCTATGGGAAATGTACACAGGCGTTTACAAAGTCTCTGAGTGTCCCACCAGGCTGGAGCAGCCTGGTGTTGTCTGGTGCAGTCCTGTCTACCCTAGTCTGGCCTATTCAAGCCAGATCTGGACAGTAATGGCCTGGTGGAGTCATCTAACTACCCCCTTTCCCCGGTCTATACTCCTACTCGGCTGGGCTGGACTTAGGTTTGCTGGACTCTGTTGGGCTCTGGGGGGCTGTATTGGGCTCTGGTGGGCTGTGCTGTTCTGTGCTGGGCTCTGTTGGGCTATACGAGGCAGTACAGTACTAAAGCCTAGACATGTTCATGTAAAACTATTGGCTGTGTACACAAAGTCATGTAAAACTATTGCCCGTATATACAGGGGTTAATTATTATAATTGAATTTAAGGACACAACTGTTCAAGTGTGGAGAGCTACAGAGCTAGCGAGAGCCTAGTGCAGTGTTCCAGACGGATCCAGCCTCATATACTCCCCTTATAAGTCAGTGGTTCAACTATGGGACCCCTAGAGGGGTCTCCATACTCCCCTTATAAGTCAGTGGTTCAACTATGGGACCCCTAGAGGGGTCTCCAAATGATCTTGGGTGGTCCCAAATGTTTAGCTTAATGTGAAACATTGTTTTTCCACTCAACAGTATACAGAGGCTATCTGCACATTTCTAAAGAGACAATTTAAGGACTTTTTAATACTTTTAAAATGATAAATTAAATATTAGGGGCAGAAATTGTGAAAATATCAGATCTACATGCTCACGCCGCCCTGCGTTGTGAGGTGTTGTGAGCATGTAGATCTGCTATTTTCACAAGGCCGTGTTTTACAAAATGTAACGCCTCAACTCTTTGTCCAAACAGTGAGGCATTGTGAGCTTGAAGATTAGCTATTTTCGCCATCTGTTGGAACCAAGTCAAATAAATGCAAGGCCTACAATTCTCTGTCTGTCTGTCTGTCTGTCTGTCTGTCTGTCTGTCTATCTGGCAATATCCTCAGGGTGTCCAATCAAAACACCACAAAACTGACATTCAAGGAGTAGTTCACCCCCAAAATGACTTATTTTTTCAATGTATTACTCACGCCATGGAGACTTGAGTTCAATAGAAAAAAAGTCACTTTGGGGGTACTACTCCTTTAATGAAATGTTTTTCTTCTCTTCACCCACACCAAATGATCACCACTCTGTTTTGTTACACACGTGTGGTTCTAAAGATGAAAGAAAAATGCAGGGCATTCACAATCCGGCTAATTAAACAACAAACAAATTGGAATTATCAGAAATATTAGTTAGTCGCACGCATACTGTACCAACAAAACACAGTAAGTCCAAATGGAAAACAAATACACTTGCACTGATCTGAAACATTCTCTCCCAGTGAACTTGACTGACCAGGGAACAAAGACAGACTGGTGCCACTCATCAAGCAGAAGCCACTGATCAAAAGAAGGCACTAATTGACCACACCTGGCTTGGTGGCCTGAGTGGTGTAGTATAGTGTGTTGACAGCAAGGCTTATGCAGGCCAACCTACTCTGTCCCTGGCATGTGCGAGGTGCTTGTAGATCTGTGAGGTGCTTGTAGATCTGCTGTATTGGGTTTTTTAACTAGTTTGAAGTGTTGGTGCCGTGCTGTGACAGCTTGAAGCAGGGATGGCTCCCCACAAACCCAATTGTGATGAAAAATATTTATGAAATAAATAAATGAAATATATATATATGTGTGTGTGTGTGTGTGTGTGTGTGTGTGTGTGTGTGTGTGTGTGTGTGTGTGTGTGTGTGTGTGTGTGTGTGTGTGTGTGTGTGTGTGTGTGTGTGTGTGAAAGACAACTGACTTTTATGTAAACCATACTATATGGACAGTTTGTTCTGCATGTCACTATGCTGGAAAGTGTCCTAATCGGGAGATAAGCCCTGGGGGTCCCTGGAGGGGTGGAGGTTGTGGATTGGCAGGCAAGGAGTGTGTGTGCAAAGTTTGGCATTGAGTAATATGCTGGCTGTGTACACATGTTCACAGCGGCGTCAGTTCAGGAAAGGCTAAGGTATGGCAACATGACTGGTGTCTTGCAAGACACCAATCATGTTGCCATACCTTAGCAACAGGCACGATGAAAAGTACATTTAATTATTTCCCCCCTGTAGCCAAGGTATGGCAGCTGCCATAGCTTGCCATACCCAATTGACGCCCCTGCATGTTCACCTCCAGTAGGTTGGGAAAGTAGCCTGCCACCCTGTGGAAATAGGCTTGAACTGCAAGATAGGACCCTAAAACAAATAAAATGGAATAAAAAAGCATCCGTAAGACGGATGGGCGAACAAGTGGTGTCCATACGTAGATGGGGTCCCAGAGGACATGTAGAGCCCACCCCCTTATTTTTCACGCCCCCAGGGAACACACAGCGGGGTTTGGAAATTTGTCGTGTACACCAGCCCTAGGACCTCGGCTTCGTGGACCGATTTAACGATAGGGGTAATAATTATAATAATGATGATCGTTGCAACAAGTCTCAAGATGGTTCTAAGTATATTTCAGCAGCACCTTATGCTTGTATGAGTTCATTAATATTCAGCCGGGTGGTGCATCAAGGCAATCCAGACTACGTTCTCAAACTAATACTTCTTTCTATCCTCTATGTCATGGTATCTGCCTGGCGTCCTCTGGCGAGGCAAGCTGTATCGGACCTTGGAAGGATGGCTACCAGAGATGCTTCCTGCAGCATCGGGGATGGCTCCACACCTGTACATCTCTCCAACTCGGAAGTTATGGACGCTGATCCTCAGCAGCTATGAATGTTACTCGCCAGGAAGGAGGTCATTCTTGTTGCTCAAAAGCATGAGCGGCATTAAGTGAGGAGACGGTCGGCTAATTAATTGCTCAAAGGTGGTTGGCACGGTTATCACAGCTGTTAATATCAACTTCCAATTGCAGGGTCACGTCTACCTAGCATGGTGGGTAACCTCAAACAGCTCGCTCCCCCTTTAAGGGATGGGGCACAACTCGGCAAGCGTAGCTGATTCACTCTTCTTCGCAGTGTAGGATGGCTTAAGACCAACTGCTTAATACAATTTGGTTCTGCGTTAGAACCGCTCGCACACACAGCACAGCAAGCGTAGCTGACCCACTTTATACACTAATGGTAGGATGGCCTTTTCTTAATTTAAGAACTGCTTCTTAACGGAATAATTATTTCAAAGGTCGGCAGCGTCGCTTCGCTGCCTCTCTTAGCTATTTCATTTCACTAATCATAGAATGGTCTCTCTTTTAAGATGCAGCATGTATCTTTTAGCATAAAATAATTTGTCAACGCAGAGATCGCAGCTAGCTGCTGCTACACATAGTTACTGCTAAGCTTAGGATGGCTTCTCATGGTTTAAGACTCTGCAGTCTTTTACTTTTAATCATGTAGAAGTCTGCAGTGGCGCTCTGCTGCTACACATAACCAGAGTCTGACTGACACAGGTTTTATGTGGCGTTGGGTTCCGTGTTTTGGGGGGTTTTAAAGCGCTCTCTGGTTGGCCGAGCCCTGCCAAGACAGAGAGCAAGCTCATTAGTTTTGGGGGGTATTGCTGCGTTCCCTGATTTTGCTTAGCATGCTCAGAAATGCCTGCACAAAATTCAGGGAGCATCTCCGATCGCGGAGCCCTTCAAACGCCAAGTTTAACTGTATTCCATTTATGCAATAAATGGTTAAATATCCTTGCCAATATCTTGCCGAGTCTATCTGTTCATTATGTTATTAATTGTTATATTCTTGACGTGAATGTTCCTGCCTAAAATAAAGCATAGCGTAAGTTTATGCAGGGCATGGGAGTCAAGTCGCCGCCAGTCTGAGTGTCAGTTGTCAGTCAGCTCTGTTCTCATACCTCATTAACATATCTGCTGGTCATTATGTCACATGACTGCCATACTCCAATCAGAGCTCTCAATCAGTAGGGAAGGCTCCTTTAAATAGAGCTTGCTTTCCCTACCAATGCTTGGTTCCGAAGCTTCGGAATCATTTGCTGCTTGCTTCCTCCTCCACCCCAGCCTCCACCTTTGCATGATCACTCTGGCTAAGCTCAAATACTTGTGATTGTCTGATTAAGTTACATGTCAATGTGGTTAAGCAAGTACTGTGATCTTGTCTAAGTTTCATGTCATGTTGTTAAGCTCATACTGTGATTTTGTCTAAGTTCATGTCAATGTTGTTAAGCTCAATACTGTGATTTGACTATGTTACATGTCACGGTTATTGCTATTTGCTATTCTATCCCTATGGGGGTATTGCTGCGTTCCCTGATTTTGCTTAGCATGCTCAGAAATGCCTGCACAAAATTCAGGGAGCATCTCCGATCGCGGAGCCCTTCAAACGCCAAGTTTAACTGTATTCCATTTATGCAATAAATGGTTCAATATCCTTGCCAATATCTTGCTGAGTCTATCTGTTCATTATGTTATTAATTGTTATATTCTTGACGTGAATGTTCCTGCCTAAAATGGCACTAATACTAATAGAGAGCATGGAAACAGGTAAAAACCTATAGTAACCAATGGACACAGTTTCTTACTGGCAAGTTGAAGATGTCCAACTGTAATATTGTCCAGATCACATGCCTTATTATCAACTAGCTTCGAAACTGCTTCTTGAACTTCAGCAGGGGTAACAATCACCTCATCATTAAAATCTACGTTTCCACTACCAACAGATTACTTTTTACACAGTTGAACAGCTCAGAATACTGAAAGTTCCTAAATCAGCATCCTTCTACCGATATACTCACTATCCCTCCTCTGTACATGTCCAAACCATCTCACTATCCCTCCTCTGTACAGTACATGTCCAAACCAACTCACTACTCCTCTGTACATGTCTAAACCATCTCACTATCCCTCCTCTGTACATGTCCAAACCATCTCACTATCCCTCCTCTGTAAAAGTCCAAACCATCTCACTATCCTCCTCTGTACATTTCCAATCCATCTCACTATCCCTCCTCTGTACATGTCCAAACCATCTCACTATCCCTCCTCTGCACATGTCCAAACCATCTCACTAATCCCCCTCTGTACATGTCCCAACCATCTCAGTCTGGCCTCTCTGGCTCTAACATGTGCTGTCCCTCTAATGTACTCGTTCCTGATCCTATCCTTCCTTGTTTCTCCCTGAGAAAACCTCAACATTTTAGTCTCTGCTACCTCCAACTCTTTTCCTCAGTGCCACTGTCTCTAAACCATGCATGCATATGATTGTGTTCATAAGAGGGCGGGTATAGTCAACACACAATAAGTACAAAATATAATAAAGATTAAAAGTCAGGCATGGGGTTAAAATAAAAATAAATTAATCCTGGAAATGGCTATTATTAAAGTGCTGAAGGTGCTAGGAGAGGGCTATCCTGAAAAAAGCTGAGAGACTGCTAACCTAAAGAGGTGTGTGTTTAGGTTATCTTTAAAGCTCCAGTGACCACTGTATTTGCCATACGTATTCACAGGAGGGCTTGAATGAAAACTCAAAGTGTCCCCTTAACAATGATACGAAACATTATAGGCTACTATAAAACATTGGCATAAGTCCTGAACATGAGCCAATACCAATATACAGACTCATTTTCAATGGGGTCACCAAAATAATATCTACAGACATATGGAGCTTCTCAAAAATGATACACCTTGAGGTATAACGACATCTGGTCTGGCCCATGGACTAATGATAAATAGATTTGTGTATCGTCTGCATAACTATGGTAGCTTATTTTGTTGTTTTACATAGCTAAGCTTACCTAGGCTAAGCAAAGCTAAACTAAGCTAAGCTAAGCTAAGCTAAACTAAGCTAAGCTAAACTAAGCTAAGCTAAGCTAAGCTAAACTAAGCTAAGCTGACAGAGCAGGTAAGAGGCATTGCACAGCTTTGCAGAGCCTTCATAACACAGTTGTATGAAAAGCCATAATAGTTGGTCTACATTCATTAATCAAAGTTCCTTCCACAGAGCAACCTTCACATGAAAACTCTCATAACAACACTGTTTAACATTACATTATAACTATACTTACAAAAGTAAGTCTTAGCCGACAGGATAAGCTGCTTTCATAGACGCAGTTTGCTTGTGACTGGACACGTGAAAGTTTGGAAAGTGAAACTTAAACTGATAAAAAAAAGTATTTCTTGAAAACTTTCCACTACGACATCTGTTATCTTTAAGCTGAACTGGTGACAGAACAATGCCCACCTGTGTCCATGGAGCTTCAAATTGTAACATTGTCTTATTAATCATCCAGAGCAAGATGAACTCTTTCTGTTCTTCTTCATACTGTACAATGTACATACAGTATTTACTAACACCGTTGTCTCAATGAATTCAAGGTTTTATGGGGTGAGAACAGTAAACGATAGAAAATAAGTACTTTTTGGGATTAACTACTCCTTTAAAGCCTCTAGACTTAGTCAACTGGACAACTTTTTTATGTCTACACCAATCTTGCTTCATCTCTCAGCTAAGGGGTCCCTGCTTCATCTCTCTGTCAGCTAAGGGGTCCTTGCTTCATCTCTCTTAAACAGAACCCGATCCCGTAGGTTCACACTCTATAACATCCGTAAAATCATACCCTGCCTCACCCAGGAGTCTGCCCAGCTCCTCATCCAGACATCAGTCATATCAAAACTTGACTACTGTAACTCTCTCCTCACTGGCCTCCCGGGATGTGCCCTTAAGCCTCTCCAACTGATCCAAAATGCCGCGGCACGACAGGTCTTCAACCAGCAAAACATTCTCACATCTCCCCCCTTCTCCGTCCCTCCATTAGCTCCCGGTTGTGGCCCGCACAGAATACAAAACACTGATGCTGGCCTTCAAGGCAGCCAAAGGTATGGCACCTCCATACCTCCAAAGCCTGATCAACATAACCCCACCCATTCACTCAGATCAGCTAACACAGGAATGCTGACAGAACCCTCGCTAAAAACCCTATGGGCCAAAAATCCACTCGGCCTAGACAGTTCGCCCTCCTGGCCCCCAAACTGTGGAATAAACCCCCTGTCGCACTTATACAGACTCACTCCCTAGCTTCCACCATGGCCTGAAGACTCACCTCTTCAGACTCCACCTAAACCCATAGCACTCACCGTAGCACTGGCATACCCTCGATGACCATACATGAAAGCTAGATAGCATTTTTAGGTTTTACAAAAGGTTTTTGCTCGGTCTACCTACGTTATTGTTTTTCTAGATTGATATTCCTAGGCATTTGCTGTATTTTTGTTGATGTATTGACGTATTAACTTGCTTATTGTATTGATGGATTACCTGCTTATTGTAAATCGCTCTGGATTAAAAGCATCGTGCTAAATGCCTAAATTGTAAATTGTAAATCTCTCTGTCAGCTAAGGGGTCCTTGGTCTGAAAGACTTTGAAGACCACTGCATTATTTGACATCCCAGAATGCAAATGCGCTGCACTGACCCCTAGGCTACACTGAGCCCTACACTGACCCCTGACCCCTACACTGAGCCCTTATTATTATTTTACATCTAATTCAAATGTTTTCCTGGGAGCCATGCTCTGTCTGTCATGATGTGGAAGAACTAGAAGTACTCCCCTTTTTATACTTGAGTAAAAGTGTCAATACTCTGAGCACACAACTGATGTCTACACACACACACGCATGCACGCACGCGCACACACACACGCACAGGCAAAACCCTAACCTTAACCCTAACACCCCCAGAGTTAGTGTCTAAGTGTCCTTGCGCAAGGCTCTGAACCCCTTATTGCTCCTGGTATAATGATTGTATGTTAAAGCCCAGGTCTAAACGTATATCATGCATGTTGGTGATATCCCAATGTATAAAACTATGTGAGTCATTTAACTAAAGATCAGTCTTAACCCTTGGATGCATGACCTACCAATACCTACGCTCTTCCATGAGTGGGGTCAAAAATGACCCTAATTAAAATCAATGCGTTTTTGCAATAAACTACTTTACTCTCACACATAACTCTGCCATACTTTTGTCTAGCAACGTGATTTCAACTTTAAAACGCTCACACGACTTGGGCCTTTTGTCTGCCAATAGGGACGAGCTGTAATTGTTGAAGCCCCACCCCCTCTTACAAGTCTGTTGTTTCCACCCGCCCTGACGGACGCTTCTCACCCTTAGGGAGTATTACTGGTAATAGTAGTAATAATAGTAGTAGTAGTAATAGTGTAATAGTAATAGTACTCACTATTCGTGTGAATTCACACAAGTCGTGTGATTTTGAAGAATAACAACCCCTGGGGTCATTTTTGACCCCTCTTATGCATCTAAGGGTTAAGCATTAAGCTAGCCAGGTTTTGTCAAAATGGTGGCCGTGGGGCAAGATGAACCAAATGCCTTGGGGTAAATTGAACTAATATGAATCACCATTCATATTAAAATATTTCTGATAAGTAAATACAATATTTGTTCAAGTGGGGGGAAAAGGGGGGGGGGTGTCATGTGGGGACCCCCCTGGGGGTCCTGACCCGCAGGTTGTGAACTACTGTTCTAAATAAGAGACTTACTGATTTCAGATGTTTGCAGAACCGGGATGACTGGAAGAGCAGACAGAGGACCTGAGGGTCTGAGGACCACCTAGAGAGAATAAAAGTTCATTGTAAACTTGTATCGATCATATTTCTGTTATTTCATCTGTAGTAGCCTACTGTAGTAAGAGATAGATTAGATCATGGTAAAACATGTGTGTTTGTTTTGTTGATTTAAATTAAAAAAGAAAAAGGCCTTTGATAGGATCACTAGAGTGAGAATAAAAGTTACTTTGCTCTGGTATTAATGGTATATTTTATAATAATGATAACAATGGCACATTTTATAATGCCATCAAAGCAGTTTGCTCTTTATGTAAATGGTTTAGCTCATTTTACTGTAGCTGATTTTGGCCAGGTTACATCAAACTCACCAGCCGTTCTCTGGCAGACTGACAAAAGCCACATCATGTAAGAGAGGAGGTCAGAGCGGTGAACGGAAGTGTAGTTCTTTTCCATGTAAATGTGAAACTACAATTTGGTGCTGTTGGATTTTGGATATAAACCTTTCAGAGAGAATTCAACGTGTGTGCCAACAGCAAGTTTAATTATGACACTACATCAACATTAAATACTGATTTTGATTGTCCATAGGAAATACATACAGGGACTACGGCTTGATTCCGTCTAAACAGTGACATTTAACCTAACTTCACTATGCCTAACACAAACCCTAACCTCAAAAACACTATGCCTAACCCAACCTTAACCCTAACCCTAACCTCACAGAAATGATAACCTCAAATTAATGACCCTGAGTGAGACCCTGACGTTTCTTCCAGTTAAAAGGGGGAGTTTTTCGTTGCCACTGTCTCAAAAGGTCTTGTTCAGTGTGAGACTGTGGGTTCTCTGCTCTACATGTTGTCTTGAGAGAACTTGTTATGATTTGACACGTTAATACAATTGAATTGAAATTATTGTAATTACAGCCTTTTTTTTTTTGTATTCTTGTATTGGCTATTTCTTCTGCTCCAAACAAACCAACAAAAGCCACTGATCCGCCTTGAGGCTTAAGGAACACATTGTCCACAGGTTGAAGTTCATTTTAGTATATTAATCGATTAAACACAAGTGCATAATATACACATAAACACATTGTTCCATGGCATTTTTCTCTGTAAAAAACATCTGTCCACTCGGGTCAAGGGTCATGCCCTTTCCCAATCACCCAGGCCAACATACTGAATCCACTTCCAATCAATCAGTTAGGCATGGAGACGCTGCCCTTGGTGCCTACAAATGATATAATAAACCAATAATCCAAAACTAATATAAACTAATATAACTATGATGCCAAATAATAACAACAACAATCATGATCATAATACTGATCAGAATAAACAAAAACTGTGAAATGGCTCTTTTCACTTCACTGATTCATTGCTTTCCAACTGAGTCTCTCTCTCTTTCTCTCTCTCTCTCTCCACACACACACACACACACACACACACACACACACACACACACACACACACACACACACACACACACACACACACATACTGTACATACAAAAACGACTTCAACAAGACAAGGCTTTACAATACATGACAGAGAGAGTTGTCATGTGATCTTAAAATCAGGACACACACATCATTTCGACCTGACTGTGAAGTTGATTCTCCCCAAAAGGCCTTTCCATACTATAAACCAAACTCACACAATATAGAAATATGTTAAGACCTTTCAAAAGGGTAATATAAAACTATTTGAATAATGTTGGAATTCAGTAAATATTAAGCAGAATGAAAATACAAATTACATTTGTGTTCAACAATTGGCCCATGGACTGATAAGCACAAATTCTATGTATCTATCTGTATATACCGTAGATGCCTGCTAACAAGATGGTCTGAGAGCTATAAAGTTATGGTTCTATCCATAGCTAGGCCTGCCACACCCATTAGCCTATAGTAGTCAATCTACATTCATTAAACAACTTAAAATATAATCTGCCTTCCACAGAACAACACCTCACATGAAAACTCTCATTATGAAACTATTTAATATCTCTACTTACAGATCAACTGCAAGGCTTAGCTGACCGGAGAAGCTGACATACAGTTGCCGTGTGCTCTTCTCTTCTCTCATGAAGTTTGTAAAATGGCAGGACATCAACAGGTACAGAACGTCAGTATGAGATCCTACGTCGGCGTCATATTTGTCATTTCCGCAGTTTGGGAGTCATAGGATGAATGAATTCTCTGTTATAGCTTTCTGGAGATAGCTTTTTTGCCACAGTGTATTATTATCAGGGCGGCAGGCTACGTGCAAAGTTTGGCAGGTTGGCAGTTCAATCTCGGGCTCTCCCGTTGGCAGTTCAATCTCGGGCTCTCCCCCAGAGTTACTGTAGTGACGAAGAAGTGTCCTTGAGCAAGACACTGAACACCCCCACGTGTGTGTGTGTGTGTGTGTGTGTGTGTGTGTGTGTGTGTGTGTGTGTGTGTGTGTGTGTGTGTGTGTGTGTGTGTGTGTGTGTGGGTGTGGGTGTGTAAGTGACTATATTGGTAAGCCAATTTGACGACAAAATAAGTCATCGTGTTTTTATAATACCATAGCATTTTTTTGGATTCCTATTGTGACTGCTGTATTGAGGGAAACATTTTGTCAACAAGATTTGATGGTGTGATGTACTGTATGTAGGGTAAGCACTGGACTGGAGGCTTATAGGCCTATAGTGTGCACATGTTTGCATGTTTTTGACAAGAAACACCTCAGACAAAATGTACTGTTATGGTCTGGACTGAAGCACTGTCAGGCTGTCACATGTGTGCACGTGCAAGGCATGTGTGTGAGTGGCAGGCGCGTTCGCGTGTGTTCATGTAGCCTAGTACAGTGTTTCTCAACCACTGTGCCTGGGGACCTTTGGTGTGCCCCTGAGAAGAGTCAAGTGTGCCCCTTGAAACTGCTTGAAAGCCATTATTGTATTTATCATTTTAAAAATGATTTAAACTAGTGAAAACAGCCAATCTACAAGCACACAACGCCTCACACCGCGAGGCGTTGTGGGCTTCTAGATCTGCTATTTTCACTACTGTTGTGCGACAGCCTTGTATGATGAAGCAGGGCTTTACTTTGCGAAGAAACATACAAATTTGAAACTTGGAGATACAAGGTTTCTTCCCGACAGTGACAATATTCACACCCCCGTATTATGTTGGTCTGCCCATGCAGAAAAAAGGTTGAGAAACACTGGCCTAGTATACAGGCAATTGGACTGGAATCACATTTTAGAAATTAGATTAGATTTATTTTTGTCAGTTTAGGTGTTCAATATCTGGAGACTACGGAAGAAAAGTAGCTTTTGCTAACTCTGGCTAGTTTACACTTGTACTTGTGTGTTTTATAGGCTACTCTATGTTCTGTTCTGTGTTGATCAACTGGCACTGTCCTGTCATAATAAATACATAGATTAAAGTAAGGTAAGATAACATTGAAATGAACCTCAGCCAGGGTCGGCCCTAGAATTGCAAGATGGTTTGTGGCTTCAAAACACACACACCCACACACACACACACACACACACGCACACGCGCACACACACACACACGCACACACACACACACGCATGCACATGCATATGCACAAACACACACACACACACACACACACACACACACACACACACACACACACACACACACACACACACACACACACACACACACACACACACACACACTCACACACACACACACACGGCATAGAATAACATGGCCAAAAATATAATATTTAGAGCAAACGGGGGATGAAATGGGGGAGAAAGAGAGAAAGAAAGAGAAAACAAGCGTGGAAAAGATGAAAATTGCAACAGGCCAGTCTTGTGCATCTCCCCAGTGATCTGTCCGAGTACATTATGAGTATACAAGATAGATTGATGAAAATTGTGACTTTTGTCAATTTTAGGTTATGCTTGGTGAGGATCTGAAGGTCGTGAGTTAGAATCCCCATCTAGGCCATGCACAAATAACACTCAATGAATAATAAAAAACCTTGTTGTTTTATCCATCTTGCATGGTTTCCTCTCAATCCTCTGATGTGTGTGCGTGCGTGCGTGCGTGCGTGCGTGCGTGTGTGTGTGAGTATGTAAAGTGCCTGGCATAGAGTCGCTATTAAATGCAACATTTACCATTATGAAGGCTGATGTAAACATGTTATATATTGCCATTCCATTAGATGTCTGAGGTCAAACTAATGGTAAATGCAGGGAAAAGCAGAGGAGATGATATATTGTAACGAAGTCAAATGGCCGTAAATAACCTCCACCCCCTCCCCCACTCTGGCTGGTGGTGAAAGTTCCAAGCAGAGATATTAGTTGTGTTCAGTGGTGTGTTGTCTGCTCTGTTTAACCCATTCAGACCCAGAATTATGTTATGCCTTAACTATTAAAAAAATAGCAGATCTACAAGCTCACAGCGCGGCACCGAGTGCCACGCTGCGAGCTTGTAGATCTTTGAATATATGTATTTTTTTAAGCGTACATTTGTAACTCAACTGTGGTCACCGGTTCGATTCCTGACCAGAACATCGCTCTAACTAACCCAAAGTCTTAGCAAGTCTTATGGATCTTTCAAATATCATTTAATTAGTGACACAAAGAGAAATACCATATAGCCGTTCATCCAAGTAATAATATTTAGTATTGTTAAATACTTGAACTGTTGTGATATTTTAACTGCATGGTGAAGAGAGCTATTAGTTAGCAGAGTTATTATGGACTCTGTATGAAGTGTGTGACGTATATTATACTGTGTGTGTGTGTGTGTGTGTGTGTGTGTGTGTGTGTGTGTGTGTGTGTGTGTGTGTGTGTGTGTGTGTGTGTGTGTGTGTGTGTGTGTGTGTGTGTGTGTGTGTGTGTGTGTGTGTGTGTGTGTGTGTGTGTGCGTGCGTGCGTGCGTGCGTGCGTGCGTGCGTGCGTGCGTGCGTGCGTGCGTGCGTGCGTGCGTGCGTGCGTGCGTGCGTGCGTGCGAGTGTGTGTGTTCCTATCTCTCAGCTGTAGGCTACACAAATCATGCAAAACTCTCACTCAATACTATCAATACTCACCAACGCAATACTTGTGTAATGCATTCAGATAAGTTGTATAGTCTATATTTGAAAAGGCAAATTAGACACAAAAGTGATTTAATGTGGAATATCATACGATTTATTTTTTAAACCCTTTCCCCAATATATTGAGTAGTACTAGAATTATTTTTATCACAAAGAAAAGAAAGCAACGTATGATGGATGAGGACTCCCGAGGAGCTATTGATGTGAACCCATATGAACTCACATTGTGAAATAGCAGCAGGCGCAGCATTGTTAGTTCAGTTACCAGTTAAGATGTCTGTGGCATAGAGCCCATTCCTTTGCTTAACAATCAGATTTTGCAGTACTGTAATGTTCATAACATGACAACTGTTTCTTATGATGCAGTGTTTTTGTGTTTATTTTTGAATGACCTCTGGGAAAGGGTGCTCTGTCTTATGGGATCAGCACAAACTGTTTTGTTTGCCTTATTGATTACTGCAAATGATTACCAGAAGAAGAACCTTTACGGGAATACTGTTTAGTCAGTCAAAAATAAACATCAAAATTGGAATGCACAAAATCATGAAATACCTCAGTGACTGCAATTCAATTGTAGAGCGAAATCTCACTGTACATAATTAGCAATATTGAATAACCCTAACTTAGGGCTGATTTGCTGTCTTATTATTTTAGTTTATTTAGATATGTATTTATAATGTACTATGAACCAAAAAATAAGGTCCTGTGTGTTGAAACATTCCACTACCACAGCCAATCCAAACTGCTGACTTCATATTGTTTCAAAACCTCTGTCTACTATGCCAATAATCCATATAAGGGAGTGTGTGCTAACTTCCATCTTTAATCCCTGCCTTTTGGTGGAGGGAACAGAACACATTTCCGTAAATCACTGAGCAATCATTTTCCTTGTATAGTCCACTGTTCTCACAGTTTAGTTTCAATGTGCAAAAATGCATTTGATAACGCAAAGCTGTCTCCTTTTCATATGGATAAATACCCTGAATGTGGTGACTGCTGAAGGTAAGCCCTTTGTCATTTCTAAATCAGAATAAATGTGTAGATTTTTTTGTCCTTCTTCTTCTTTTTTACCATTTAACATTTCGTCACTGTCAGGCAGAAACCTTGTATCTCCGAGTTTCAAATTTGTATGTTTTTTCATAAAGTAAAGCCCTGCTTCATCATACAAGTGGTGTAAAGTAAGTACTGTAGGCTACTTAAGTACAATTTTGAGTTATTTTTACTTTACTGAGTGATTCCAATTTCCAATACTTTTACTTCCACTCCACTACACCTCGGATCCAAATATTGTACTTTTACTCCACTACATTTATTTCAAAACTTTAGTTACTAGTTAATTGTATATTTTGATTATTATTACAAAACACACATTAACCACTTCAGCCGTATATACATTTTTGGCCGTTTGAAAATAGCCGATCTACAAGCTCACAATGCGTCTCACCACAACGCATTGTGAGCTTGTAGATCGGCTATTTTCAAAAGATTTGTATACATTGATAACTTGAAATAGGACATTCTGCACAGTGAGTACTTTTACTTTTGGTACTTTAATTAGATTTTGATGCCAATACTTTTGTACTTTTACTCAATTACACTTTGAATACCAGACTTCTAACAGAGTAGGCCTACATCTACATTACAGTATTGATTATTTTACTTGAGTAAAGAATGCAAGTGCTTTTCCACCACTGCATACAAGACTGTCGCACAAGAGTATAGTGAAAATAGCAGATCTACAAGCACACGTGTGCTTGTAGATCGGCTATTTTCACTAGTTTAAATGTTTTTAAAAGAATAACAAAAAAGGAAGGTTTTGGACATACAAGGTTTCCAGCCGACAGTGGTTTTGTCATTAAAACTGTAGAAATGTGTCAAATTGGCACACAATTTCATACATCTTTCTCTTTTCATTGTTCAGATTGTCAACTTGCAGACTTTTTAAGCAGTGACCGTTATGACTCAAACTTTGACACATCTGGCCTGGCCTCGTCCTACCCCCCTGGAAAACAAGTCAGAGTGAGTTGTCATGCTGGCTTTGTGGGATTCTTCAAGATAAGGTGCCTGGATAATGGCTGGAATTATCATGGTGCTAAATGTGAACGTAAGTTACCATCAAATCTTCTATTTGGAAAATATTATGAATAGTAAAATGTGTTAAATCTAGGGTCAGGTATGACAATACTAAATCATTGTGTCATCTTCTGTAGCAATTGTATTCTGTATTGTATTGTGTAATAGGTCAATACTCAATAGCTTATTTTCTTTACTAGTTCTTTGCATTTGATGTATTCATGTTGATGTATTGATTGATTGATGATGTACCTTGCTTATTGTAAATCACTCTGGATTAAGAGCGTCTGCTAAATGCCTAAATTGTATTGTCTAAGATGAGAATTGCCTTTTTTCAGTTCTAACCAAAACCGGGCCCTTTCAAAATCAAAATTCAATATGGAGTAGATCAACTTACTGTACATACACTATAGTCTCTGAATCTCTATTTTACACACCTCTAGGTAAAATTGCTGAGTACGTATTGTTAGGCAGAATAAAGTGCTTTTAAGAATGTACGTATTTATTTTGAATGTAACAAGCATTCTGATATACTGTAATGAAAATAGGTAATCAAGTTGTCCGCGGTTGGAGCTTTTTCCGCGCAGAATTGTCAATGTAGGGAAAGGGGAAAAAACAAGTGCACTCGTGTCGTAACACCGGAAGTAAACATATTTTTACAGTTACTCTAGAAGCAGGCTGACCTTTTCCACCCACCCTCTGACCATAACCTTGTACTGAAAGTGAAAGAGATGCAGACCTTATTGTCTGCCTTCTCAGTCAGCCTGGTCAGGTACATGCGGTACTAACAGGTCAGACTGATGCTCCCTCATGATCATGCTTGTAAAGTTGCTGTCTACACCGCAGGTTCTAAACCTGCGGTCTGGGGCCCACAATATTTAGTGATAACATAACATTAACATCAAAAAATATATACACAAAAATGTCATGGAATGTAATTCTTTAAAATCCTCAAAAGGTTGAGGATTCCATCTTCATTGTGATGGCCTATATCTCTAAATTGGCCCGCGAGAACTCTTTTGAGATTTTCAAGTGGGCCTTGATCCAGAAAAGATCTACAACAGTGCACTGTTCCCCTGTCGCCTAGTGTGTCCATACTTGAGCGATGGCAGGTGTTTAGTGATGAAGTTATACTTTATTACGCTCTGAAGCAAACTTCAGTCCACTGCATTTGACCGATCCTAAATATTTAGGAGCAGTAAGCAGACACGGTGGACAAAGGCAGGAAGAAGTATTGTATACAAAATGTATTTTGACACATGGCACATACTGTACAGTGATTATTTTCTTTTTTATAATTATAATTATTTTACGCTACTATTGTAAAATTAAACCCCACAATAATGCACAATAAAAGACAACGTGATATTGTGTTACTAATACGTACATTAAAATGCAAATTATGCTCAAATATGAGTATGACTGTGTGTGTGTGTGTGTGTGTGTGTGTGTGTGTGTGTGTGTGTGTGTGTGTGTGTGTGTGTGTGTGTGCGTGCGTGCGTGCGTGCGTGCGTGCGTGCGTGCGTGCGTGCGTGCGTGCGTGTGTGTGTGTGTGTAGTCAGTGTATAATACGATGATCTGATTTGTTGGCAAAGTCCACCCCAGGCCAGCAATGGAAGAGAAAGTCGTCTCCAAATGTTGCTGTGTTATGTCCATCCCATCACTGGGAAAGTCTATCACAAAGTCGACACAAAGCGACAGCTGGGGCATTGTGTACACAGTGGCAAAAACAAATGAAACATCCACTTTAAGGGTCTTGCTCAAGGACACTTCAACACATAGATAAACCATAGAAACCTTCTGTCCTAGGGAGTCTCTTTCAGCTATGGTCACCAGGCCTACATAAACAATTGATCAAATTCTTTGATATACAAAAATAAAATGTGTTCAAGCTGCACTAACTCATCTGTCTTTCTTTCAGCCAAATCATGCGGTCACCCTGGCGATGCAGATTTTGCAGAGTTCAGTCTTGTGAAGGGAGATGATTTTGTCTTTGGGGCAGAGGTTCAGTACACGTGCCAAAGAGGGTAGGCTACATCTGTTTTTCCCTATTGCTTGTTATGCATCCTTCTGTTGCTACATCTCAACATTCCCACTGTACTGGGCAGATAAAAAAAAATATATGTCTCCATTCAAGTGGGTAGTCCAGTCTCATCCACAATGGAGACAGATATTTTTTTGTATCTGTATCTGGCCCAGTGGGAATGGGCCTTTAAGTCCTATATGTTATTGCGACCATAGGTCGCACTTACTATCAAAACCTGCACAAACTGTGAGTGAGTGAGTCAGTCTGTCCGTCTGTCTGTCACACCTCACACGTCACACTATTGCCCTGCTCATATCTCCGCAACCGTTTCCACGATCCATGCCAAATTTTGCACACACGCTCCTTGGCTGCCAAACTACAACCTCCAAGGACCCCCGGAGCTCCAGGGACCCCCAGGTCCATGGGGGACCCCCAGATGTAAAAAATGACCAAATGTGCAAAAATGACCACCCCAACGGGGCTGCTCACGGGGAATTCCCGGGGACCACCGACTCCTGGTGCTCCAGAACGGATGCAAAAGTGGTGGCGCCCCCAGTGGAGGACCCCCTCCACTGCAGCTCACATAAAATGCCGTAACTCGGGCTAGGAGGGTCCGGGAGAGCCGGGGCCGGTACCTATTCGTCCGCCAAGGCAACGCGGACACCCCACCCCTCATTTCTCACATGGCCCTCTTCTAGCGCCACCATGAGGCCGATTTTTAAAACACATTTTTGGAACTGCTCCTACAGTTTTTGCCCTAAAATCACGCAAATCGCTACACAGTATGTCTACACTCATCCCATCACCATGAATCTGTCCCATATAGCGCCACCTTCAGGCCGATTTTTAAAAACACATTTTTGGACACTGCTCCTACAGATTTTGCCCTAAAATCACGAAAATCACTACACAGCATGTCTACACTCATGTCATCAACATGGATCAGGAAGATTTTGGAAAAACAAATTTTTGCCCTATTTGTGGAGATAAGCTACCTACGGTCGCTTATCTCCCGATTAGGGAGTCTTACTGGTACTTATACTTCTAAGATTTACAAGCTCACAAAGCATTGCAATGCAATGACATTTACAATCTGCACAATAAAAAGAGAAACAAATCATATTCTGTGCCAATTTATATTTCTACAGTTGTTAAAAACAAGCACACAAAACAAACATTTAAAAATAATCTGATCTTCAAGCTCTGCATCGCAGTGTGTTGTGAGCTTCTACAGCTGCTATTTTTGAAATGCTTAAAAATTATTGAACATTTTCACTGATATTGACATTTGAAATGTATTTGTGTTCACTTCAGTTACCAAATGGTCAGCAGGATCAGTAGTCGCCGCTGCATGGCACACGGGTGGGATGGTTTCGTGCCAGTCTGTGAGGGTAAGAGCTTATTATTATCTACAGTATTTACATCCCCTATAACGTAAATCAGGGGTCTTCAACGTTTTCAGGCCAAGGACCCCCACAGGCACAACCTTTTCAGAGATTTCATAGTTCCATTGTTTGACAGCACAATCATAGTGTACTGTATTTTGGATTCATGTCAATTTGTGTTTTCAGATATTTAACCACTTGAACTGTCAATATACATATTACCTTTCACTCTGTACTTAGAGTGCTCTTTCTTCCCCCTCTACACCAAATCTCTTTTCGAAAATAGACAATCTACAAGCTCACAATGCCTCGTGCTGCAAGGCGTTGTGAGCTTGTAGATCTGCTATTTTTGGCTAAAGTTCTCAGAATATGGACACTAGGGTTCAAGTGGTTAATATAACAAAAGGAGAAACAATTTTTCTATCACACAAAGATTTGGAGGCCCCCCTGTAGAAACTCTGAGGACCGGCCTAGGGGTCCCGGACCCCCTGTTGAAGACCCTTGGTGTATTTGTCATTTATCCAAGGCAGAGGCCTAGAAACAAACAAAGATGCTTGAGCTTGACAGACATAAATTGACAATCCTCCTGATTGATCTGTGCAATGCTTGATTGCTGATCTGCAAGCTCAGATATTGTTGAGAACATTTGAGATTTCTGTAAATGTTCATGACATGCCCAAAATTGGGCCAGGATGATGTAAATGGCTTAGTGTTCATTGGTAACGAATGTTGATGTTTTTCCTTTTTCATTCCATCCATCACTGTCCACTGTGTCCAGCCATTCATTGCCCAGTGATAGAGGCAAGCAACAACGTTCAAGTATTTGGAGACCGCGAGGAGGCAACCTATGGCAGTGTACTTCGGTTCAGTTGCAAGTCACGTGATATGGTTCTGGACGGAAAAGTAGAGATCGACTGTGATGAAAATGGACGCTGGAGTGACCAAGCTCCATCATGCATTGGTACTGTGCTATGATTATTTAGGCTGAAGTCATTTCTAAACTTCTCCTTTCCACTCTTCCTCAACCCAGGCAATAAGGCTGGCCAAAACATCCTTTCCTATTCAATAACACTCAACTTCTGTCATACATTTGCGCACATTGGCTTTCTACTATAACTATCTATAACTTTAATTATATTTATTTTAAACAATACTAAAGTACATCTGCATTTTGACTTACACCTAGGTTGGGGGAGGAAGTTGTCGTTTGCCATAATTAAAACACCTGTCATTTATATCTGAATGTATAGGCCTACCTACACACTCATAAGTCTTAAGCACTGTATGTATATTTGCAAAAAGACCCACCAACTCAAACTATCATACATACTGTGGATTGCTATTTTGTGTGTGTTTGTCAACAGAGGTCAAATGTACACCGCCACCACGGATTGATAATGGAAGAGTCCTTGGCAATACCGCTCTGTATGATAAAGACCAAGAGCTGAGGTTTGCGTGTGATCGAAAGTTCAAACGTATTCATCCAATGCCATCAAAATGTACAAGAGTGGGTATCAGAGCGGATTGGATTCCTACACCATTGTGTGTCCGTGAGTATCTTATTGAGAATGATTAACTTTATATGTTTTTCAATTATACATAAATATGAAGTATATGACATAGAATGATGTTCATCATGGTCCTATTTATTGTAACAAACTAACTCTCATAACACATTTGATTACTATTATTATTTTCAGCTGTGACATGTCCACTGACTACAGTCCCAGGAACCCGTCATGAACCTGATGCCAGGCGTCAATTCTCACCTGATGATACAGTAACAGTAACATGTGACAGTGGTTACTCTATTGGCAGCCCCCGTGAAGACACTAAAGTTATTACCTGCCTAGATACTGGAGAATGGAAATCATCCCCTTTATGTGAAGGTACAGTATTGAACAAGTGTCTGTGCTAGGCTACACAAGGAGCAAAGTGATTGTTGAATGATAGTTTTATTTTATTCTATCTATCAGGTTTCCATTACTATTATTACAATCTTGGTTTACTCCAAATTATTTCCACTAACATGTAATTCTCTTTCTCATCAAGAAATAACATGTTTCGATCCGAGACTTCAAACTGGCGTGGCTGGGCATAATGATTGGATGGCACGAAATAGGAAGCTGGGTAACACTTTATCTTATAGATGTATCGGAGGATACAAAGCCACAGATGTCAGAAATACTGCCACTTGCACAAGGGACGGGTGGACACCAAAACCACTGTGTGAAGGTATTGTGATGGTGACACAATGTGTGTGAGCTGGCATACAAATATGCAGTTAGTGTGCTGACCTCTTCATACCGTTTATTTTCTTACAGAAATTAAATGTATAAAACCTGATATTCCAAATGCTGAGATTGAGAATCCACAAAAGATGGAGTACAAATACAGGGAAAGGGTCACGTATCGCTGTTTGCATGAAAGAGGTACTCCGGCTCGTCAAGCTTCCTGTGACAGAGATCGTTGGAATGGGATTCAGCGTTGTGCAGGTAGGTTTTAAAGGCATACAAAATCTATGGCTCTATTATTAGTACAGCATAAGTGTTTGTGGTTGTTTTTCATTTTTCCAAATGACTTGAAGTACTGTAATTGAGCATTGTGTATACAGTATTCCTGTATCATAATAACCAGTATATTTTCTCAGCTGTATTGAGCATTGTGATATCTTTAATACATCTTTGTATATTCTGTCTTTCCTTTTAAATTGTTCTGTATCACTGCACTTCCCATCGGTTCACGTCACCTTTCCCTCCTTATAAACGTGATAATTTCTCTATAATCTTAGAAGCGAGCTTTTGCAGCAAACCAGATGGTGAGAGTCTTATTGACAATTTTCAAGCAAGAGACTGGAGGAAGGGAGTTGGTGAAACACAGAGTTATAGCTGTAAATCAGGATACCAGAAAAAGGATGGTAATGATCATGCAACATGCACCAGTGGTGGATGGACACCAAAACCCCTGTGTGAAGGTAAAATAAAGAGAGATTAACTCAAGTATTGCTTGCAGTTTACCACATCTGTTATTTCCTCAATGTGAACTTTATGTACAATGGTGTTGACTTGACAGAACTTACTATTCTGTCAACATCCCAAATATGATGATGATCCATGTTGGTTGTCATGCCATCTATAATTTGGATACAAGCTTGCCTCTGACTCATTTTATGTTGGTGCCGTTATGAAATACCACTCCTGTCCTTCTGTTGCTGTAATATATAAATAATATATATATAGTTTTTATTATTATTATGTTTAACATAAGTATAATTTTTGTGTAGGCTACTGTACATCTAATGTAGCGAAGTAGGCCTACTGTACTTCTACTTTGGATGCTATATGTTATGATTTAATTTGCCTTTACCCTGTGCCGGCCGGTATACAGCTCAAAACAGCTTTTTCAGAAGAACAATTGTGACTTTTTTGTGCTTCTGTAATTTTTCTTTTTCTCACCTTGACTTCCCCTAGTAATAACTTGTAATCCTGAAGTTGAAAATGGATTTGGATTTTCTGACGGAGTAAAACTGTTCTACACCTGCGATACAAACTATAAGCGTTTCTACAAAGGCTGGTGGGGTCACACGACATGCAAGAACAGGAAGTGGCATGAACCTCCACGATGTATTAGTAAGGGATCTTTCATATTTGTATTCCATGTAATAAACAAGATATAGCCTAAATGCAATGAACGAAAGCTGGTTTCAAGTCTTCGAGAGGGTGTGTGTGGGTGGGGGGAGAGTGTTTACGGAGCTAATCTCGCAAACCACTGACGCAACTGTGCCAAACATTGTATTTTTCTGCTGAGTGTAGGCAACAGAAGTGGCCTACTTCCAATGTTGTTCTTATATTACACATTAATACTTACTACTTGAAATATTTACAGTTTACAGTTTAGGCATTTAGCAGATGCTCTTAATCCAGAGCGATTTACAATAAGCAGGGCAGGGTAATACATCAATAGAATAAGCAAGGTAATACATAAATACATCAACATCAATACATTAAAGGGGAAGACCACCCATTTTCAATATTGAAAATGGGTGGTCTTCCCCTTTAATTGCATAGAACTATCAACATCAATACATTAAAGGGGAAGACCACCCATTTTCAATATTGAAAATGGGTGGTCTTCCCCTTTAATTGCATAGAACTATCAATCTAGAAAATAATAACGTAGGTAGACTAAGCACCTAATCAGTAAAAAACTAGATAAAACCTAAGAATGCGATCTAGCTTTCATGTATGTTCATTGGTCAACAGGTTGTTCTAAGTGCGACAGGGAGTTTATTCCACAGTTTGGGGGCCAGGAGGGCGAATTGTCTATTGACGAGTGGATTTTTGTCCTCCTGGGGTTATTAACTTTGGAGTAACTCTCTGGGGCTGTGATTGCACTGAAACCTTGTCCAATTTTGAAGTCATAGGCATGTTATATAGATGACTAACATATAGGTGACTGACACAGCCTGACCCAGTCTGAGAGCCACGTTGCAAGCACAATGTATCCCGATATCCACAAAATGTGTTTGTTTTAATTCCATATTTCTGTCAAAATGTTCATCAACGGGTCTTAAAGGCTATCACACATTTCTGTTCATCTTTCTGATGTGGCTATTAATGGGGGCCATAATTAAAGAACAAAGTAACTGGAGTATTTCTCTACAGAAACAGGTTTCAAACTTGGTCCATTTTTGGAAACAATTCAGAAACTATTTAGATATGATAACTTAATCTTACATGTATGTATTTTTCTTCTAGGTAAGAATAAATGTGGCGAATTACCTCAGATTCCACATGCAAAAATAGTGAAACCTCAAAATGATGACTATACAGATGGCCTGAGGCTGAGCATTCAATTTGTTTGTGAGAATGGATGCAAACAAATAAACAACATAAGTGAAATAACTTGTAAGAATGGTAAATGGGACTTGAATGAGACAAACACAATCTGTAAACGTAAGACATCCCCATTAAAAGTTCAAAAGTTCAATATTCAAAATGATGCTGTTGCATAAGTGTGATCTTAAATGTATTTTCATCTCTTGCAGCCAATGAACAATCTTGCGGGCCACCACCAGCAGTTAAAGATGCCGTTGCCATGTGTAATTATCAGAAGAAATACTTGTCTGAAACAGAGGTAACATATAAATGCCGTCGAGGACATAAAATGGAAGGGCAGGACAAGATGAAATGCAAAAATGGTGATTGGGAGCAACAGAACATAAATTGTATAGGTGAGTATTGGCTATTTCAAAAAGACTTTAACATTAGGCTTGTTGTAGCAAATGATGCAATGCTTTTTAGGCTGGACTCACACATATGCGTGAAACATCTTCTCCGTATCGTCTGAGAATGGCCACTGGGGGCGCCATACTAATGCATTGTCAATGGAAGGTTGTTTGGTTTTTTGTCGTTGCTGTGTCTCTAGCTCAACCACAGCCTGTCTTTTGGCCAAGAGACACGGCAACGACAAAACACCAAACAACCTTCCATTGACAATGCATTAGTACGGCGCTCCCAGTGGCCATTCTCAGACGATACGGAGAAGATGTTTCACGCAAATATCTGTACTGCGCCTTAAGCTTTTGTAAACATTCTGCTGTTGTGTGTCATGCTGAATTATCTAGAGACAGGCCCATGAATTGTTTTCATAGACCATTGCGTAAGACCACTGACAAATCTGTCCAACACTTTGGTCTCAAACAACATGTCTTGAAAACCACTGGCTGGATTGCCATGGGATTGCTGATCATGTTTCTGCTTTTGGTGAAACCAGGTTCTTGTTGCTTTGTACAGTATACTGTAGCAACATTGTATTATATATATTTTTGTCATTTTTGAATAAATATTAGAGATTATTGAGAAGAAATAGGTAAGGACTTTAGAAGGCCTCAGGTCTAAAAGGATATCACAAAATCTACAATTTGGGCTTGCCTCCAATTTTTAATTATTATTATCATTTAAACCAGTGGTTCTCAAATATTTTCATGTCATGAACCCCCAACTTAATATGTATTTGTCCCTAATGGCAACACCCATCTTAGAATGTTGTGTGCCAGGGAGCCCCATGCCAGATATTTGTTGCTAGAATTTTTTAATAAATCTTTCAAATATTCCACAATTTATTTCACAATTTCTTTTAAATAGCAGATCTGCAAGCTCACAACGTGTCACATTGCAATGCGTTGTGACAGCGATCTACAGGTGAAACCTTGTAGATCATCAATTTTCAAAGACTAGTAGTGTTGCTAAAGAATTTGTCGTCTCATTGAGTCTAAAAATACATATTTAGCCACTTGCACACATGCCCCCAACCACTGAAATCAAACTCGCTAAATTGGCTAAAACGATAGAAAGAAGTAAATGAAACCATTTTAACACTCATCTTTTCTTTCCTCTAATTACAATCTATAATATGAACCCTTGTTGTTAAAAAAACAAACTTGTCCTTTAAACACGCTGCCTAAAAGGAGCATCCCAAATAAGTCCTTTTACGGTCTTGTTTAAGTCGGAAGTCCTTGGTATTCAATTCATGGACATGACAAATAGCAAGCAAAAAAATCATCACGGTTATAAAAGCACTATATGTAGGCCTACAGGGTATAGGGGAAACAAGGGGGTGGGCTAAGGTAAGCCCATATATGGAGATCCCTGATGCCATCAATATTAAGCCCATAGCTTGGAATGCCCATATATGGACATATTTTGTATGTCTATAACATAAGACATCTATGATGTCAGACGTCAGTCATATCCATATTTGGAGAAATACTTTGACCACATTTTGTCCAAACAACCGCAACTCGAATCACACTTTGATGAATTCCGTCCTGTGCAAATCCCAGGGCGAGGTCGCTTTTCGCCCTTAGGCGTCTTACTGTTAGTTATATAGTTAAATGTTTTGATTGTCTGAAAGATAGTACTGCATCCCTCTCCACAGTCTCTAGCCCCATATAGAACCTCACCCGTCGCTGCATACTGTTGTGCTCCGAGACGAGGTCCTATAAAGATTTCCCCGTGGGAGGGCTCCAACGTTTAGATAGAAAACACCTTTCCCGAAATTGTATCCACAAAGTAAAGATAGTTCCGAACGTAGCCCCAACCGTCGCTGCATACTGTCACAGTATGCAACATTCGACCAGAGGAGGCGCTAATGCTGGCATTCCGGCTGCAACTTCCAAGCTTGTAAACATTAGACCGGCTGACAGAACTAGCGATTTTAAGGGGTTGTTTCGTGCCCTAGTTCATGTTTTATGGACCCTTGTTAGGTTATCACAGTCTGGGAGCTCGGAACTACCTTTCGGGAAAGGTGTTTTCTACCTAAACGTTGGAGGCGTTCCACCCCCCCACGGGGAGATCTTTATAGGACCTCGTCTCGGAACAGTATACAGCGACGGGTGAGGTTCTATATGGGGCTACACAGTCTCCAGACATCAAACCTTTTTACAGCCCTGCTATAGAGCTGGGGCTCTAAGAATCTCTCAAAATCTATTATCTCATCTAGTGGGGCTTTCGGACAGTGTTTTTAAGGAACACTTAACATTCCCTGCAAACTTAAAATATGGATGTGCGCTAAAACTGCCGGGAAATAGCTATATTTTATTAACATGATAGGGTATAATTTCATTGTTTTCAAAGCTATGATGATAAACCACCACCAAAAAGACCACTAGAGCGCGCCATCGTAACACTAAAACTTTCAGAATAATCCATGTTTGAAGGATGGATAAGTGACTTCTCTCAATGGATTCACAGTGGTAGACACGGCTATAATCAACGGCGCGCCATATGTGCTCATTACTGCTCAATTCGTGCTTGATCGTCTAAACCACCATCGGTCTGGGCAACGGATCGTATACAGACGCCACGCACAAAATTTCCGAATCAAAATCCGACCTAGTGAAGCTGCGTAATGGACGTTGGTTTGTATTGAGCTAAACGGCTAGCAGATGCTATTGTAAACAGACAAGGCCTGGTTTAGCGGCGACGTCATCATCGTATCCTTTTTTTTCACGGTCTCTCGTTATAACCAGCTGAAGGTAAGGGAACCCATTTGCTCCGTCAAAATAGCCAAATAAATGCTTAAAAAATGCTTTTTATATAAAAGTCGATCCAAAGTCGATCGGCAGAGCCGCTCCTAATGAGAATGTCGTTTTCAAAGTCGACCCGCAGGCAAGAAGTTAATACCTTGAAATGTCAATGCCAGAAATCTCTTTAATTTTACTGCCTCTTCTCTTAGAAGAGGCAGTAAACACACTCACTCAAGGCAGCTCCATGGTCCATGTGAATTTCTCCACATTTCCTAGACATCCTGAGTGTGGCTCTATTTGTATAGATGATTAACTGTCTTTCCATGTTTGTTTGTGCTATGTCATAGTTGTGACCTGCCCCCGACCGCCTTCAGATGGAGGGATTGATATTCAAGATCTGCCAGTAGACAACGGCCCTATACTTGTTGACCACACTCTGAGATTCAGCTGTTTCCCTCCGAAACAACTGATTGGCCAACCCGAGCTGACATGTGGAAAAGATGGACAGTGGAACGGTGAATTCCCTTCTTGTAAAGGTACAGTATATAGTATTTGATTTGATTTGGATCCCTTTTAGCCATCGGCTTATCTTCCGAGAGTCCAGCAAATCACATTACAGCATATAATTATGACAAAAACAATAATTACAGCATAAACATAAACAAAATACAACGCTCTCACACACACACACCCACACACCTACTTGGCATAGGCCATAGGCCTATCATCACACTAGGACACGATGCCCATGGTGGACTATGCATGGCAGGGGCATCATCAGCCAGGCCTAGACCTGACCGCATACAAATGTATTAGAAAAAACGAAAAAAATTAAATAATTTTAAATCACTCAATAAAATGTCATCCTAGTTATCGCAACAAGTTCCATAATTTAACTGCCCTAAAAATAAAATATCTACTTCCCATAACAGTTTTTTCACGGTCTCTCGTTATAAGGTAAGGGAACCCATTTGCTCCGTCAAAATACCCAAATAAATGCTTAAAAAATGCTTTTTATATAAAAGTCGATCCAAAGTCGATCGGCAGAGCCGCTCCTAATGAGAATGTCGTTTTCAAAGTCGACCCGCAGGCAAGAAGTTAATACCTTGAAATGTCAATGCCAGAAATCTCTTTAATTTGACTGCCTCTTCTCTTAGAAGAGGCAGTAAACACACGCACTCAAGGCAGCTCCATGGTCCATGTGAATTTCTCCACATTTCCTAGACATCCTGAGTGTGGCCCTATTTGTATAGTTGATTAACTGTCTTTCCATGTTTGTTTGTGCTAAGTCATAGTTGTGACCTGCCCCAGACCGCCTTCAGATGGAGGGATTGATATTCAAGATCTGCCAGTAGACAACGGCCCTATACTTGTTGACCACATTCTGAGATTCAGCTGTTTCCCTCCGAAACAACTGATTGGCCAACCCGAGCTGACATGTGGAAAAGATGGACAGTGGAACGGTGAATTCCCTTCTTGTAAAGGTACAGTATATAGTATTTGATTTGATTTGGATCCCTTTTAGCCATCGGCTTATCTTCCGAGAGTCCAGCAAATCACATTACAGCATATAATAATGACAAAAACAATAATTACAGCATAAACATAAACAAAATACATCGCTCTCACACACACACACACACACCCACACACCTACTTGGCATAGGCCATAGGCCTATCATCACACTAGGACATGCCCATGGTGGACTATGCATGGCAGGGGCATCATCAGCCAGGCCTAGACCTGACCGCATACAAATGTATTAGAAAAAACGAAAAAAATTAAACAATTTTAAATCACTCAATAAAATGTCATCCTAGTTATCGCAACAAGTTCCATAATTTAACTGCCCTAAAAATAAAATATCTACTTCCCATAACAGTTTTTTCACGGTCTCTCGTTATAACCAGCTGAAGGTAAGGGAACCCATTTGCTCCGTCAAAATACCCAAATAAATGCTTAAAAAATGCCGCTCCTAATGAGAATGTCGTTTTCAAAGTCGACCCGCAGGCAAGAAGTTAATACCTTGAAATGTCAATGCCAGAAATCTCTTTAATTTTACTGCCTCTTCTCTTAGAAGAGGCAGTAAACACACTCACTCAAGGCAGCTCCATGGTCCATGTGAATTTCTCCACATTTCCTAGACATCCCGAGTGTGGCCCTATTTGTATAGTTGATTAACTGTCTTTCCATGTTTGTTTGTGCTATGTCATAGTTGTGACCTGCCCCCGACCGCCTTCAGATGGAGGGATTGATATTCAAGATCTGCCAGTAGACAACGGCCCTATACTTGTTGACCACACTCTGAGATTCAGCTGTTTCCCTCCGAAACAACTGATTGGCCAATCCGAGCTGACATGTGAAGAAAATGGACAGTGGAACGATGTATTCCCTTCTTGTAAAGGTACAGTATATAGTATTTGATTTGATTTGGATCCCTTTTAGCCATCGGCTTATCTTCCGAGAGTCCAGCAAATCACATTACAGCATATAATAATGACAAAAACAATAATTACAGCATAAACATAAACAAAATACAACGCTCTCACACACACACACACACACACACACACACACACACACACACACACACACACACACATGTAATAGTGGCCCAACTCTCATTAACAGCCAGTGTTAAAACTGGTACCTTTGTCAACACCTTATTACTGAGATTTGCTAATAAATAATTATGATTACACCCCTTGGTTGAAGTGCATTGTTTAAGTATTACCATTAGCGTACCCATATAATATATAAGACTTCCGACAACGCCACCTCTATTAAAGAGGAAAGAAGGTTCGTTAAATACGTAACCTTTAAGGACACACAGGTTCGTCATACGGGATACCAGAGCAATATAACCTTTCAGGAGAGAGTGGACCACGACACCAATTTAGAAAAGTGTAACAAACTTTATTTCTACTTACAGAGGCCTCTATCACGCCATAAAACACAATGCAAAAATAAAAGAAATGAAACCTATTGTTCCTAAGCTAAAACTAGAAAATGTTAAACAACAATAAAACATCAGTTCAAAACCCCTCCTTCGTATACGTTTCTCATTAGCCGTTAAAGTGCACTTTGCAACATTAGCCCCAAGCCTGTTACGGCCTTCAAATTGTAATAATAACTTATTACAATAAACAGAATTATGGCAAGGAGATAAGAGGAATAACTATGCAATTACTAATATCAGTTAAGCAGGTATCGAATAATAATAATAATAATAATAAGCAGAGTGAGTGAGGGGGTGTAGAGGGACACAGCAACTCTTCGGTAACGTCTACTTCTTAGGCCCACACATCTGCGAACAAGGAAAATAGGCCAGTATCTTCGTATACTTCAATTTATCGGCACAACTTCAGGTCAGTGGCTCGAATAGACAATGGTGCATAGATAGGATACTCACAACCAGGCAGCCGAGTGGCTGCCGGTGCGGTTGATTCGCACGACACCACTGTCACCACTGCGACCCCTCTCGTCAGCTCGGATAGAGCGGCTCGTCTCGGCTCGTCTGGATCAGGATAGATGGTCCGCGGGAACACTGCTGGTTCTGCTGGGCCACCGTGTTGTCTGGATCACTGCGTCGCACTGTGGAGCTCACTCGTTTTCATCATCAATGTTTCTTAGTTAGGGCTCCCTCGTTTTCATCATCAATGTTTCTTGGTTAGGGCTCACTGCTCATGCCCTCCTGTTAGCAGTCGGTCATCAGTCCCTCATATCACCGGTTGCTTCTGCCGGTTCACCTGCCTCTGCCCATCACACACATACATCCGTCTCCTTCCTCGTTCAGCGACAGAATGACTCTGGCTCTCCTTTTAAAGGCCGCCTCTCACTCTGCCAGCCGCCCATTGGCTGAGCTACTGAGCCTAGTTACCCTATCAGTTCTCAGTTCAGGACACACATGCACAGTAGGAGGAGTTGGTTCAGGGGGGAAACAGCATTAACATCATATCACAAAAGTCCAACAATGTATTCAAAAGTAGAAAGACAGAAAGAATACATTGAAATAGTTAATAATAAAGAAAAACAAAAAATAATAATACCGCTTCCTTTCACCCCCTTACACACACACACACACACACACACACCCACACACCTACTTGGCCATAGGCCTATCATCACACTAGGACACTAGGATGCCCATGGTGGACTATGCATCATCAGTCAGGCCTAGACCTGACCGCATACAAATTTATTAGAAAAAATATCTACTTCCCATAACAGTTTTTATTTGGAGTAAAATATTGTGATCGTTGTGTCTTGTTCTTGTGTTGACCTGATTAAGGTAAACATAAGCAAATCTGGGAACTAAATTGTTTCCAAGAAATGTCTTCACCAATGTGTTCCTAAAGGTGTGTAATAATATGTACCAAAGGTTTGAAATTCAACTCCCAGGGTTAACCTCATGAAAAGCTGCTGATAGTTTGTGTCCCATTAACTTTACTATACAAGAAAAGAATCCAAAAATAAATCTGCTTTAAGTAGCATGCATGTGAGGGGTCAAACTAGTGTTTTTTCATGATTCTGATCGATAGCAACATCAATTGTTACTGTATGTGTGCAGAATTCTAACAACTTGAACCCCAGCTTCCACATTCTACAAGCTCACAGTCACAATACATTGCATTGCCAGATCAGTTAGTCTTGTAGTCATCATGTCTTATATCTTTCTTTTGATATCTGTCTCATCACTGTTTGTCTGGTTGGAAAACATAGTGCGTGTGAAGTGAGTGTGTGCTGCATATTGTGGAATATTCTTGCTTCATTAAAACCATAACACTAACAGTCAAAGTTGTTTTTTGATTATGTCCCCTTACAGCAGAATCCAAAATCTGTGGAAAACCACCAAATCTTGAAGATGGAGACCTCAAACAAAACGTAAAATCGCAAAAATCCCAGTATGACGACGGTGAGACAGTTGAATATGTCTGCCAGAACTTCTTCATCCTGGAAGGTGGACCTCTTACCTGCATGACTGGTCTATGGGTTGGAAATGTCAGGTGTCTTAGTAAGTAACTATTCTTTCATTAAAAATGATGTTGAAATTTTATATAATCAAAGACTATATTGATTTTAATGAGGATTTATAGAGTAGTCATGGTTTGACCCATCTGAACCCAGTCGGTGGCTGGACGATATGACTTCAAATCAATATCACCCTAACAATATATGTCAAGCTCAAATTTAATGAACGATTGTTTTGTTTTGTTTTGTAAATAGAGAAGCTCATAGCATGCCATGATGTGACACCTTGTGAGCATGTTGTGTGCTATTTTCACTATTCTTTTATAATGGATAATACAGGGTTATGTGGTTAATCAGACTAATCAACAATTACTTAAAGTAAGTAAGTACTTTATTATCTTCATATAATTGGTCCTCACCAATGCTGATAAGGACATCTCCAATTCTGTCTACTCACTCTACATTCTAGAGGTGGACTTTCTGAACTACAGTTTAGAAACCGGCTTACAAACGACATAGTCGATAGGGATTCCAAGCTAAAACTACAGCCGTTTTCTTCCTGGAAAGTTAGCATTCTAGAAGCCATTACTCTTGCATCAATACAATAAGAAAATGTAAGTTTGACGTTTGAAATGACCAAACCAACCTACCTACTGGTGACAGCACTAGCAAGCTGAACTGTCCAGTGTCCACTGCCCTCCTCTACAACACATACTGTGGACAGAAATGGTGCCATCTTAGAGTGACCAATTATGTGGGGATGAAAATGGGTAATGCTGTCTATGGAGGATGGACCAACCATGACGCAATTTTATACTGTAATGTCATTTTGTAAAAAAAAACATTTTCAAAATTACTATTTGCCATCATGCATTGATGTCATCTCTCTTCTCTTTAATCCATTACAGAACCCTGCACTGTGACTGATGAAGCTATGAACCAGAACAAAATTCAATTAGCTTATTCACAAGCAAATAAAATGTATGCAGAACATGATGATCACATTACATTTATGTGTAAATTTCGACGCCAGAGCCGGAATAACATTGATCTGCGTCAGAAGTGTCTTCATGGTAATATGACACTGCCTATTTGTTCCTAGTGTAGCCAACTAGAAATGATGCCTGAACAAATAGGCAAATCGTCTTGTCTCGTATCTGAAACCGTTTCAAATTAAGAAATTGCAAAAGTAACAGATCTACAAGCTCAACAGTTTCGAGCTTGTGGATCTCTGACTTTTGATGCTTTTGTGTGATGCTGTAGTATGATCAAGTCATTTACGAGATAACACAAAAGGTAAAGGTTAGAATGTGGAGATACGTGGTTTCTGACCGACAGCAAGAAATAATTTGACAGATGACGCTGAAACATTGTACACCTGGAATCTGCACTCTGCAATGCCCTCACCTGTACACATTTAAATAAAACATGGTCTCATATTCTCAGTTAAGTCTTTTTGTCTCCAAAATAAAATACCAACATTGCACTTTTCCAACATGCACTGTTTTAAAAAGCAATGCAATATCCTGCACACTGCTCTTTCCAAGAATCACTTAAGCCTTTTTGAGCTTGCTGGATATTTGTCATTGTAAAAAAAAAAAAAGTATAATCAATGCTACACCCTTCAAACAATTCATATAGATTCATTCATTCAATCAATTCATGGTTTGCATGTGTAGTCCTACCATGTTGAGGACCAACACAGGTGTCCTGATTGGCGTAGTACAATCGCTCTGTGCCAATCAGACAAATTGAAACACCTGTGTTGGTCCTCAACGTGGCCGTTTAGGACTACAAATGCAACCCACGAATACCTGGTGAAATATTAGTTTAACAAGGTTAATTTAATTGTTACAGTACACGCCTTTCACCATGCATCAAGAACAAGGGCAGAAGCACATGCTCAAACAGCAGGGCAACATATGACTTGCTAATAAGGTCACACGCACAGTTAACACACAGATTACACATCAGGAAGGCTAACTGTGCAACTGACCGATTATAACCAAAAACACTTGTTTTCCTCGTAGCAGCCAGGCCTATAAACTATAGCGCAAAATAGCCCATGCTTGTAGGATCAGCCGGTTAAAACTGGTGTCATTGCTCATGTGACAATAATAGGGTTATTATGAGCTAACAGGAAACGATGCATGTGGACATGGACTGGCTTCTAATTGCTATGAACCCTATAGCATCCCTATTCTGGGCATGTTACTAATAGGGGAATTAGTTAGGTAAAAAATGTCAGTTCCGTGACCACGAGCGCAAAGGTCCGTTTCTCAATGGATTTGTCATCTAGGAGGGTTATTAAACAAATTTGTCCGGGGTGTCTTTTTTAAAACGGCCAACAAAACTATGGTTTAGTGATGAGTCATCAATTTTCAGTCTTTTGGGGTCCGTTTTTAGCCCAAGGAATGTTTTTCATGCAAAACAAATGCTTGCAATGGATTCAGAATAATTAAAAACCCCTAGATTGACCCCTCACATCCCACTTAAAGCAGTTTTTTTGGGAGTCATTTTTTCCTTTACAGTAGGCCTATAGTATAGTAAGTGAATGAGACTGAAAATTACCCTAGCTGTCAAACATTTTCCCGGCCATTTAAAAAAAGACACCCCGGCCAAATTTGTTTAATAACGCTCCTAGATGACAAATCCATTGAGAAACTGACCTTTGCTCTCGTGGTCACGTTACTGACATTTTTTACTCTACTAAATAGGTGAGGACTGGAACCTTCAACCGGGAACAAGTACCATCTCTATAGACCAGGGGTCTTCAACGTTTTCAAGCCAAGGACCTCTTAGCTGAGAGAGAGGGATGAAGCAGGGACCCCACAACCTTTTCAAAGATTCCATATAGTTTAGTTTGACAGCACGATCATGTCCATTTGTGTTAAGATATTTAACCACTTGAGCCGTCACTACCTAATAAACTTGACCTTTCACTTGAGCCGTCACTACCTAATAAACTTGACCTTTCACTCTGACTGTCACTCTTTTTTCCCCTCTACACCTTTGCCGAAAATAGCCGATCTACAAGCTCACAATGCCTCGTTGTGAGCTTGTAGATCTGCTATTTTTGGCCAATTCTCAGAATATGGACACTAGAGTTCAAGTTGTTAATATAAAAAGGATTGGAAGATTTGGAGGACCCCCATGTAGTAACTCTGAGGACCACCTAGGGGTCCTGGACCCCCTGTTGAAGACCCCTGCTATAATACACAGTTTTCCTGAGCGCTTACCTGTAGGTGCAAATTGCGGTGCAACTGCAGTGCTAACAGCAGCCAGTGGTGGAATAGAAGTAAAATGCTTATGAGACGATTTTAAGATGACCCAATGTTATTACTTCCATGAACCGATGAGCGAGTGACATCATGACTTGGTTACTCTATGCACAAGATAAAGATATTGTATTCATCACAGACTGAGGATTTCTTCATTTCTGTAATGAAACGCAATATACTTAAAGCATATAGTTATTTTGATTATTACTGCAACATTTGAAGTAACCAAAAACATGATCAGCTATTATGATTATAGGCTACTAGGAATATTTTATTCAAAAAGAAGTGTACAGAAAGTGTTCAAAATAGGTTTTCATGTGGCCACACCCACCAGTATTGCCTGGTTGTCAGGTGGGTGGTGACCTAGCTGAAGTTAGCCACAACCGGTGTTGGGTGTATGGTAAAAGGGGAGGGGATGATTATATGATGTCATTAACTCGGTGTTTAGGAAGTAACTAAACATACACAGGGAAGGCAAATTTGCACATAACCACACATGGGGGTCTATTAAAGTAATGTTAACTCCATGGACACATATAAAAGTACAAAACTATGGCACCACCTCTTTAACCTAATAAATCGGTTGTTCTAGCGGAGTGAAACCAATAATGACACATGCTTGCAGTCGTTGTAATGTCTTTAGTCAGCAAAACCTGTACAATAAATAAAGGAAAAGCAAATAATAGAACAGTCAAGTAAAACAAACTTGACTTCAACTTTATTGACCTTTAGAAGCAGTAAAAGACAATGAATAAGATGCCATATGCTGATATTACAATATCCATAATCCCAGAAGATATCTGGTTTCATATGACAATATTGATATAATATACAGTCCATTTCCCAGCAGTACAATTATCAGCTTCTGCTTATGTCTGGAGATTCAGACGTGCATCCTGCAGGAGACTTGCATGCATATAAAACCAACATTATGCAATTCAATCATTTTAAAACAGGTCAATCATTTTAAAACAGGTAAAAAAAAACGTATTTACATATTTAAAGAACAATAGAAAAGGTTTCTGCCACCATCTCGATTGCTCGAAGGGGATCTACGATATCCTTGAGCTTATTTTTTCCGAGAACCCAGTCTGGTCCAAATCTGAAAAATAGAAAAAAGGATTAATCAATTCAACATTGAAAATATTCCTTCTGTTCAACACGCAGACACGAACGCAGTCAATAGCACACAGCCACGATGTAGGGGTCCGTTAGGATTTTAACGATTCCGGTTCCTTAACGGTCCGATTCCTTTACGGTTCCCTTTAAAGACAGGGTGAAATCAAAAACATGTTTTTAACACTTTTAGAGCATATCTGTAGTGATAATATGGCCATACCTAACACTAGATGCCAAAAAAATAGAAAATAATCAATTTTTGTGTATATTTATATCAAAGGTCCGTAAATAGGCCATTCTTAACTCATACTCTGCGATCCTCGTCGAAACCGGAGATTTCCCGCTGTACCTCTCTGCGATGCCCGTCGTTTCCGGAAATTGAATTAGCTTTAATCATTATGAAACGATTAAAAGTATGATCGCTGTATATAGCCGTTTCGGAGACTTTAGGCCCGCCCCCCAACTGTATCCGGTCGTATTTCCCGTTTGGACCGGATCTAGGTTTCCATATCCGGTCTGACGTCCAGTCGCAGCTCTGTTTGCATAGCTTTTCATTGTAAACAAGTGAGCTGACTGCATGGCCATAGAATGTTATTTTTTCACACGTTTTTTATTTTATTTTGTAGCTGTTTGATTCCTCTACCCGCCTGGCATATAATCCGCGCACATAACGTCTGCTATGTGCGCGAACGTGTCCACGTGTTACCATAGCTCACAGCTGGCTTTTTTCAATGTTTTTTCATGTAAACACTGGCAGATAAGCAGGGATACGGCGTGGCAACGGATATGTCTATTTCAATGGGGGGTTTTTTATTCGAAAGCTGTCACAGAGTCTACACGTCTACTAGATGAGTCGCGCACAGATTGTGCACGATGCGTGCGCGTGCCCACGTTAAAAGGTAAGGACAATTTGGCAGCTGCTTACTGCAGCTATGTTTAAAATGGCAGCAAAATTGTTAATTACTTCCTGTGAACAGAAATTCAAAAAGTGATGACAGACAGGTCCGCTTGCATATAAATGAACCTTTGATTACATTCACCTGTTTGTTTCCCATTGCTGGCTCCCATTACTCCCATTACTCAGATTTTAAATCCCATCGCCTGAAGGGCTGGTCCCCTCGGATTGGTTCAGAAACACACAGGCTTCCTTTTCAAACTGAAACTTCAAAATAAAATACCCAAAATCGTAATTTCATTGGGTCTTTATCTAGCCTCATCAGGTCTGTAACTCTGATACAGAATTATGATGGTACTTGAAATTTGGTTTAAGAACCACCAGTATTGTAATTGCATAGCAGACGTGAAGTCCACATACCAGCTGACAGTATGATAAAACTGGTTTCCGTAAACCGATTCCAGATCCTTATTGTTGGATCCGGATCCCAACCCCAACCGCCGTACACTTACTTTGGCACGGGCCGGGATTTACGAGGCGTCGCTTGCAGGAAACTCCCATTGATGGATGCATTCATTTTTTGTCTGGTGAGTGTTCTTTCTGCATCCATTTTATATTTGCGTGTTGTGAGACGGTAGATGCTGGAGATCCTATCCAGAGTCTTGGGGAGCTTCTTAACCGCCTAGAAGTTAAAAAATAATCAAAATAAATCACTCAAAACAAATGTTTCAAACATGATTACATACATATAACGTGTTTCAATCAAGTTGAAGATTACAATTGTAACCACTAAACCCCTATACTCTAATGACCCAGTGGCGTGGCCTACGGCTGGACAATGTGACTTGAAATCAATATTAACATCACTTAAAACTTTTGCTTCGATTACGATTAATGAAGTATTATAAAAAAATGTAATGAAAATAGACGATCTACAAGCTCATGATGTGACGCATTGTGTGAGCTTGGAGATCGGCTATTTTCGATATCCCAAATTAATTTATATAGTAGGACAGTATAGTATATATCAGTTTAACTACTTTAGCACAATACACACACCGGCTATTTGAAAATAGCGGTTGAGTTGTGAGCTTGTAGAACAGGCTTTTTTCTCATCTTGAATTCTTTTATATTTTAAACATTTTATGCAACACTAATCTTGTAGTGATCCCTGACACACAATATTTTCAGATGGGGGTCCATGGCCCAATATCATTAATGTGAGTGTGGTTGACATGAAAAAGGGTTGGGAACCACTGCTGTACATGGACTAGATGAATGGATGGCTGCTACAGACCTGAACCCGTTGCTGGTCCTGAAGTAGCAGAGCCAGGAGGAAGCAGGTCTTGGTAAAGATACTGCCTCCCTTGTCCGCCACCTTATCACCAGCCTTCTCCCGGTACCTCTGCAACAGGTCCAGCAGGGTCTCTACAGAGTTCTCCACTGCGTACACTGCCTCAGTGGTCTTGTGGTACTGAGGAAGAAGGTGAACATTGAAAATCAGTACATTGGATGATTATATGCTTTCCCCGTCATTCCAATTCAGTCATGTTTTGTTTTGAGTCAACACCAGTCGCTATCTGGTAGATTCCCATTTTTGCAGAGATATATATACCCTTTTTATACTTCAGCATATGGCAGTAAAAAAAGTAGATAAAATAGTTGATATTCTATAATAGCTTATAGAATTGCCATATTCTGCCCAAAAGTGGTTAAGTCTGTCTGTGGGAGCGCCCGCTGGCCTACTGGTCCGGGCACATACCACATAGGCATGGATGCCTGGCGGTGGCGCCGGTTCGATTCCCGATCCGGACGACCTTTGCCGCATGTCACTCCCCGTCTCTCCCCCCATGTCCTGTCAGTCTACTGTCCTATCATTTAAGGCATAAAAGCCCCAAAACAAATCTCAAAGTATTAACCAGAGTTTGTGGCTAAATAATAACTACATTGGGTCCTGTGGCTTTGGACATACAAGGTTTCACCTGACAGCGACACTGTTAAAGTTATTGGAAACTGGTTAAAAAGAAAAGCACAACTGCTCACTGAATGTAGAGAATAGCAAAAGTGCCAGAATGTCCGTCCTAGCAGAAGTGAAACTTCACATGGGCTTCATTAAAGTGAAACTGAATGTCTGAAGGAAGTGTAACAGACTAGAGAGGAAGGGTTTCCTGCTCTGGATTTGTTTCTTCTTTGTCCATCTAGTCATTGAACATTGGGATGTCTCGTTTCTGTTGAGCTTGCCATTTTGAGAAGGGGAACATAGGACAGAATGTGCTGATGCACAAAACTCCCCTTACTGTCACATTCAGCAAAAAACGGAACAGTGGAGTGAACAGACTAAAATAAAGGTCACCTGGAGCAAGGTATTTTTTGCAAAATGTGAATGATTTCTAAGTGCATGTGTCTGACTTTTATGCAAGCCAACGTTACAAGCCATGACACTATAAATTAGTGTACAGGTGGTGGTTCAGTGGGAAAGCAGTAGTTTTCCAGAAAACAGGTACCGTATTCTCCGGACTATAAGGCGCACTTAAAAGCCTTTAATTTTCTCAAAAAACTACAGTGCGCCTTATAGTCCAGTGCGCCTTATATATGGATCATTCATTGACATTGACATTCCCTTTAGCACAGCTCCATCTGTTTGATGCATAACGCAACGGTAGCGTCTATTATGTGCGCCTTATAGTCAGGTGCGCCTTATATATGAAAACATTTTGAAAATAGACCATTCATTGACAGTGCGCCTTATAGTCAGGTGCGCCTTATAGTCCAGAAAATACTGTACATGGATTAAAGAAAAATAAAATAAAAGTTGTTAGGCAAAAAGAAAAAAAAAAGTATATTCCATAGAAGACATGCTGGCTTCTATGGAATCCAAATGAAATCAGTCATGGTGACTGAGAACTTTAATCCATGCAGGTAGCACGCTAATGTTTCCAGCACTTGTATACCAAGCAATTTGTAATTCAACGCATGTATGTAATAAAGTCAGCCCCTTGTTCCAGGTACCTTGGTGAGGTTGAGGAGGATCTGGATGGAATGAGCAATGATTTCCATGCATGGTATACTCCTGTTGCAGGAGCGGATGAGGATGAAGATGTTCACTGTGGCTCCACTCTCCACCAGTCGCTCACAGCACACCGGTGACAGTCTGGTCGCCGTCTCTGTACAGAAACACATACAACATGCATAAATATTGCACAAAAACAAAAAACTACACGGTTTAACCAGGATTATTGTGGATGGCGTCCTGCTATTTCACTATTAGTTTCAGAGGTAGAAATTATCTAGACAGCGCAACAGAAGTTAATTGAGATTACATCATTTTGACTGCCCTGATGTGCCTCTTTTATTTTAATAGTTTTATAACTAGATCTCATGAATTTGCTCTTTTATTTTCTCTGGCCCACAGTGCTGTGCAGATGTCACGTCACCCAGTTTGTCTGTAGTAAAGTCAGTCAAATGGCAGTGGTTGAGAGAATTCTCCTTTAACAAGAGCTTGTGACTAGTACATAATAATTACATGGGAACTCAGGTACCCCACCCCCCATTTCCAGAAAAGTAACAGTTTTGGACATACAAGGTTTCCACCCACGATAGCGTGCCTTTTGCATCTTCAGAATAATCAAGCACTTATTCAGAAATCTATTCAGAAATTGAGTCAGCTAGAACAGAAGTCTAAAGTTCATTGCATACATTGAGTCAGAAGTCTAAAGTTCATTGGAGACAAACATTTACACGACTCCATCTCTTACCCAGATTTTGTAGGGCTTCCAGAATGTGAGCAAAATCTTTATATTTAAGGAGGTAGTCCAAAGCTAGGGAGGTCTTGTTGCACAATTTGTCTTCTTCTCGGGCACCAGTGGACACTCGTTGTAGATTGTGTCTCACTTTCACCACTTTGGGATTGTCATGAAGCTTGCGGGAGTGGTGCCCTCTCCACAGTGCCTTTAGAAATGTAGAGGAAGAAATAGAATAAAGAGAAAGGGATACACGTTTTAACAACTTTGCAGTTTGCACAGCATATTTTATTTCTGTAATTTACTCCCTGAAGCAAAGTGAGCATAATTCAAAAATCAAAAGGCATGAATTGTGCTTGGCAAAGTATGACTAATCAGTAATAGCAAATAAGTAATTATAGTATTGTCACTTGACCCTCTGAGAGCATAGAACATGCGTGCATTGAACAAGGGTAATAATGGGAGACATCTTGTGATTTATTTACAGTGAAATCTATCACTGATTTTATCCCTTGTAATACACCGCTATTACAAGCTACAGAATATGTGCAACTACACATAATGCACTTCTGTGTGTTTCAAAGCAAATGCCACTCTGTATGTGAATAATTACATGAATTTAAAGGTTTATTCTGTTAATGAACAAGCAATATTATTTTTTAAAGATATTCTTTAGACCTTTTCTGCATTTATGAGATCGGATACAGCAGTCTGACAGGAAATGGGGAGTGACACGCAGAAAGGTTTGCTGGGATCGGGAGTCTAACACGCGACACTCTGTCAGGCTGCATCAGCAGCCTAGGTGCCCGGACTGCCGGCGTGGAGGTCCAGGCAAATGAAAATGCCCAAATGAAGCAATTATATAACTAAATTATTCTCTTTCTGAGCTAAGTCAGCTCATTCTCCTGGCGCTTGAGCAATGAGCGGGGAGAGGTTGTAAGTGTAGTACCTGAGCTTTGATAATGCCTCTCTGATGCCTCCTCTGACGCTTGAGGAGAAGGAATGTCTTGGCGGCACGCTGGATGACGGAGGCAGCATGGTGGCGACGGGCTAACCAGCGCCTGATAGCTCTCTGAACCACCACTACTTTACTCCTCTTCGCCAGGAAACGAGTCCTCTCCTGCCTTGCTCGCACCCATCGCTGGCGGGACAAGGAAAATTAAGAGAGTTGGAATCACCAAAGATGCAAAGTAACTCTTACTGAAACCGATGAACTCTTATTTAACTATAGATGTACCTGTATGGCGATGACAGAGTTGATCTGTTTTTTTGCAGACTGCAGGGCCCAGTGGGCTCTCAGGGATCTCTGGATCCTTATGGCACTGAGGTGATGGAAGGCCGCTGCAACAAAACGTAGCCTCTTCTTTGCCTTATCTGCCTCTCGTACCTAGAAAACCATAGTAGTTACAAGGAATTAGTACAAATACAAATATGTACAGTACAAGTCAAAGTCATCAAACCAGTAATTTAAAGCACAAATTTGAAAAAGAACAAAGTAATTCAGTGTAATATGGGTGGCTGTGCTAAAACTGCAGATACCTGACGTCTTGTAATCCAGCCTCGACAGTGGAACTGTAGCGTAATGGCGGCACTTTTCATGCGGTTGTAGTTGTCCCTCTCTGTCCTTGCTAGCCAGACTGCCCGGACCTTCCGTTGTAGAACCACAGTTGCCTCCCTCTGCCTCTTGAAAGTACGTCTCTGGACCGAACATCGCCAGCAGGACTGGATCAAAGTGGCAGCCTGATTTTGTCGAGCAATCTCTCTTCTAGCCTGATGGCCTCTTAATGCAGCCTGAAGGATGATGACAGAGTGTTTCGTTTTCAGGAAACGTTCCCGCTCTCGTCTTTGAAGAACAAAGGCCCTGTAGTATCTCTGGATGATGATGGCAGACAGGCGCATGGCCATGAATTTGATTTGGTCTTTGTGCTTTCTGAATGCAGATTGGATGACAGTAGCTGCTTGATGCTGACGAGCAACCTCCCGTCTTGCCCTGTGCCCTCTGTATGCTGCTTGGAGACAGACAGCAGCATCTCTCATTCTCTGGTATTGTTGCATTTGCTGCTTTGCTGCCACAGTGGCTCGATAACGTTGTTGAATAGTGATGACGGAGGACTTCAAGGTGAGATATCGTCTGTGTTCACAGTGGGTTCTGTAGGTTCTCTGGATAACAGTAGCTGCACGGTGCTTTTGTTTGATTCTCTGCCTGGACTTCATACCACGGAAAGCAACTTGTAAGATAACAGCTGCATTCTTCTTAGCATTTAGAGCATGTACCTCCTCTCTCATTAGCCTATTGGCCCTGAAACGTGCTTGCATTGTGTTTGCAGCCCACTGCAGTTTCTTGTAGTGGGCCCTCTGCAGGTACTTTCTGATGTGGGACTGAATGGTTATTGCTGCCATGCGTTCCGTATGCATCTGCTGCCTGACAACCATCCCTCTGTAGGCTGCCTGGATGGATATTGTTGCCCTGCGCATCAACAGATAATTCAACCGCTCTTGTTTTGCCAGTTTAATTGCTCTGTATTTTTGCTGACAAAAAACAGCAGCACCCTTGATCGCCAAGAAGTGTTTTCGGTCCTTCAAAGTATGGTACCTTCTCTGAATGACAGTTGCTGCTCTGTGCATATTGTTGAGCTCACGTCGTGCAAAATGACCTCTTAATGCAGCCTGAAGGATGATGACGGAGTGTTTCATTTTCAGGAATCGTTCCCTCTCTTGTCTTTGAAGAACACAGGCCATGTAGTATCTCTGGATGATAATGGCAGACAGACGCATGGCCTGGAATTTGATTTGGTCTTTGTGTTTTCTGAATGCAGATTGGATGACAGTAGCTGCTCGATGCTGACGAGCAACCTCCCGTCTTGCCCTGTGCCCTCTGTATGCTGCTTGGAGACAGACAGCAGTATCTCTCATTCTCTGGTATTGTTGCATTTGCTGCTTTGCTGCCACAGTGGCTCTGTAACGTTGTTGAATAGTGATGACGGAGGACTTGAAGGTGAGATATCGTTGATGTTCACAGTGGGTTCTGTAGGTTCTCTGGATAACAGTAGCTGCATGGTGCTTTTGTTTGATTCTCTGCCTGGACTTCATACCACGGAAGGCCGCTTGTAAGACAACAGCTGCATTCTTCTTAGCATTTAGAGCATGTACCTCCTCTCTCATTAGCTTATTGGCCCTGAAACGTGCTTGCATTGTGTTTGCAGCCCACTGCAGTTTGTTGTAGTGGGCCCTCTGCAGGTACTTTCTGATGTGGGACTGAATGGTTATTGCTGCCATGCGTTCCGTATGGATCTGCTGCCTGACAACCATCCCTCTGTAGGCTGCCTGGATGGATATTGTTGCCCTGCGCATCAACAGATAATTCAACCGCTCTTGTTTTGCCAGGTTAACTGCTCTGTATTTTTGCTGACAGAAAACAGCAGCACCCTTGATCACCAAGAAGTGTTTGCGGTCCTTCAAAGTATGGTACCTTCTCTGAATGACTGTTGCTGCTCTGTGCATATTGTTGAGCTCACGTCGTGCAAAATGACCTCTTAATGCAGCCTGAAGGATGATGACGGAGTGTTTCATTTTCAGGAATCGTTCCCTCACTTGTCTTTGAAGAACACAAGCCCTGTAGTATCTCTGGATGATAATGGCAGACAGACGCATGGCCTGGAATTTGATTTGCGCGCTGTGCTTTCTGAATGCAGATTGGATGACAGTAGCTGCTTGATGCTGACGAGCAACCTCCCGTCTTGCCCTGTGCCCTCTGTATGCTGCTTGGAGACAGACAGCAGCATCTCTCATTCTCTGGTATTGTTGCATTTGCTGCTTCGCTGCCACAGTGGCTCTGTAACGTTGCTGAATAGTGATGACGGAGGACTTGAAGGTGAGATATCGTCGATGTTCACAGTGGGTTCTGTAGGTTCTCTGGATAACAGTAGCTGCATGGTGCTTTTGTTTGATTCTCTGCCTGGACTTCATACCACGGAAAGCAGCTTGTAAGATAACAGCTGCATTCTTCTTAGCATTTAGAGCATGTACCTCCTCTCTCATTAGCTTATTGGCCCTGAAACGTGCTTGCATTGTGTTTGCAGCCCACTGCAGTTTGTTGTAGTGGGCCCTCTGCAGGTACTTTCTGATGTGGGACTGAATGGTTATTGCTGCCATGCGTTCCGTATGCATCTGCTGCCTGACAACCATCCCTCTGTAGGCTGCCTGGATGGATATTGTTGCCCTGCGCATCAACAGATAATTCAACCTCTCTTTTTTTGCCAGGTTACTTGCCCTGTATTTTCGCTGACAGAAAACAGCAGCACCCTTGATCGCTAAAAAGTGCTTGCGGTCTTTAAGAGTATGGAACATTCTCTGAATGACAGTTGCTGCTCTGTGCATATTGCTGAGCTTGCGTCGCACTAAATGACCTCTTAATGCAGCCTGAAGGATGATTGTGGAGTGTTTCATTTTCAGGAATCGTTCCCTCTCTTGTCTTTGAAGAACACAGGCCCTGTAGTATCTCTGGATGATGATGGCAGACAGACGCATGGCCATGAACTTGATTTGCGCGCTGTGCTTTCTGAATGCAGATTGGATGACAGTAGCTGCTTGATGCTGACGAGCAACCTCCCGTCTTGCCCCTTGCCCTCTGTATGCTGCTTGGAGACAGACAGCAGCATCTCTCATTCTCTGGTATTGTTGCATTTGCTGCTTTGCTGCCACAGTGGCTCTGTAACGTTGCTGAATAGTGATGACTGAGGACTTCAAGGTGAGATATTGTCTGCGTTCACAGTGGGTTCTGTAGGTTCTCTGGATAACAGTAGCTGCATGGTGCTTTTGTTTGATTCTCTGCCTGGACTTCATTCCCCGGAAGGCTGCTTGTAAAGTAGTGGTAGCCATTCTGACTCGTTGATAATTTTTCACTTCGATGCTTCTCAGTTTCTGAGCTCTAAACCACTCCTGAATTGCACTAGCTGCCCAGCATTGCCTCCTAAAGGCATACTGTTGCTTATGCCTCTTGAAGTTGGCCTGAATGATAGTTGCTGCTCTGTGCATATTGCTGAGCTCACGTCGCACTAAATGACCTCTTAATGCAGCCTGAAGGATGATGACAGAGTGTTTCGCTTTCAGGAAACGTTCCCGCTCTCGTCTTTGAAGAACACAGGCCCTGTAGTATCTCTGGATGATGATGGCAGACAGGCGCATGGCCATGAATTTGATTTGATCTTTGTGCTTTCTGAATGCAGATTGGATGACAGTAGCTGCTTGATGCTGATGAGCAACCTCCCGTCTTGCCCTGTGCCCTCTGTATGCTGCTTGGAGACAGACAGCAGCATCTCTCATTCTCTGGTATTGTTGCATTTGCTGCTTTGCTGCCACAGTGGCTCGATAACGTTGTTGAATAGTGATGACGGAGGACTTCAAGGTGAGATATCGTCTGTGTTCACAGTGGGTTCTGTAGGTTCTCTGGATAACAGTAGCTGCATGGTGCTTTTGTTTGATTCTCTGCCTGGACTTCATACCACGGAAAGCAGCTTGTAAGATAACAGCTGCATTCTTCTTAGCATTTAGAGCATGTACCTCCTCTCTCATTAGCTTATTGGCCCTGAAACGTGCTTGCATTGTTTTTGCAGCCCACTGCAGTTTCTTGTAGTGGGCCCTCTGCAGGTACTTTCTGATGTGGGACTGAATGGTTATTGCTGCCATGCGTTCCGTATGGATCTGCTGCCTGACAACCATCCCTCTGTAGGCTGCCTGGATGGATATTGTTGCCCTGCGCATCAACAGATAATTCAACCTCTCTTTTCTTGCCAGGTTAATTGCCCTGTATTTTTGCTGACAGAAAACAGCAGCACCCTTGATCGCCAAGAAGCGTTTTCGTTCCTTTAGAGCATGGAACCTTCTTTGAAGGACAACGGCAGCTCTGTGCATCTCCGCCACCTCAAGTCTTGCTCTGTGACCACGGTATGCAGCCTGGATGACGACAATAGCAGACCTCATGGTTCTGTACCTCTGCATCTGCTCATTTCTAAGCCTTTTGGCCCTGTAGCGCTCCTGCACAACAACCGCAGCATACTTGGTGGCAAGGTAGGCCATGCGCACTTTGTGCATTCTGAAGTGAGCTTGAATGACAGTGGCAGAGTCTCTCTTCTTCTTTAGATCTTCTCGAACTCTGAAACCTCGGTAGGCAGCTTGTATCTTCACGGTGGCATGTCTTAGCTGTCTGTACTCTCGTTGTTGTTCTCTTCCCTCCAGGAGAGCCCTGTATCGGCTTTGAATGATAATAGCTGCACTCTGGAGGAGAAGGTATCGTTTTCTACATATCATCATTCTCACTGCAGACTGAATAATAGTAGCAGCTTGCCATTTTCCCCTCAGCTCTCTTCTAACTTTCATGCCTCGGAACCCTGCTTGGAGAATGACAGCAGCTCTCTTCACCTGAAGGTAGTCTGTCCTCATCACCTTGCCAGCCATGTAAGCTCTGAACTGCCTCTGTATCACTATAGCTGCTGCTTTTCTTGACTTGTACAGAGTATGTGCTCTGTGCCGACGGTAATATGCTTGTATGACTGTGGCACTTTGGTGCAGTTTTTCCAACTTCTTCCTGTCTGCTCTCCCCCTCCAAACAGCTTGTATAGAGAGTGCAGCATTCCTGAGAACCTCATACTCCTTCTTTCTCTTCTGAGCCAATGCCATTGCTCTATACCGTTTCTGGATGGACATAGCTGCTTTCTTCAAGGACAGGTAGTGCCTTTGAGCTGCAAACATCCTAAAAGCTGTCTGGATAACAGTCGCTGCCTGGTGCTGCTCTTTCAGTAGCCTGCGTGCAACATGGCCACGATATGCTGCCTGAATGGTGGTAGCAGCAAATCTGGCCTTAACAAAATTCTTCCTGTCTACATCTCTCTTCACAGAGGCCCTGAACCAGCGTTGGATCATGACAGCAGCTTGTCGCATCACAGCTAGCCTTTTTCTGACAACATGGCCTCTGAAAGCAGTCTGAATGACAATGGCAGAATGTTGCTGAAGCCTCAACCTTTGAAAGCAGCGCCTCTGCGTGTGTCCTCTGTAGTGAGCCTGAATGACAAGAGCACTCCTCTTGACCTTTGCATAACGACGGCGACACATGTTCATTCGATACCAAGACTGAATCTTCAAGGCAGCAGCAGTCTTTCGCGCCATCCTTTCCTTGTGCCATTTACAGAATGCGGTTTGTATCACTTTGGCCGCTTGGTTCAACCTCTCTAATCTCTGGGCCTTCCGTCTCCGGTAGATCCTCTGGATCCGAACAACTGAAGTTCTTAGTGAGATATATTGCTCCCGCTCTCTTCTTGCTGTGCTCCATGCTTTTGTGTATTTCTGAATAACTGCTGCAGCCCACAGCATTCTGGCATAGGCAGAGGATGCCCTCCTCATGCGCCAATGAGCTTGAACAACAATGGCACTATATTTGAGGTGCTGGTAGGCCCTCCTAGCAGTGAACATCCTCCACTGAGCCTGCAGTGGACAAAGAAAAGCTAGTATGAGCTATTGAACTTATTCACAATTTGCTACAATTTGCTACAATTTGCTACTTGGTACTCAAAGTTACTCTCCCCGATGACACTGGAGTAAAATGGTCACTGTACAAGGTAAATTACACAAGCTGGAACAATAATGTACTATATTCTATTCATATGCAGTTTAAAAAGATATGTTGGGGGAGGTAAATGTATCTTTGGCTACTCCTGGTGGTTTCCTACATCTCAAAAGATTCTTTAACTTCAAAAATCCACACCTAGTGTGAAGTGAGCAGTGCTATTTATGAGTTAAATTCCTTAAGTGCCCTGCGAAGCTTGGCCAATGTGACCCTGAGAGGGTATAACAAATTTTGGACAAAGCCAGATGTTGGAGCTCAGCTCCTTCCAGGAGCACCGCTCAAAGATATATAAAAATCCTACCTGGACGACCGTGGCTGCGTTGCATCTCAAAGCCAGGAGCCGAGCCTCCTCCTTCAGCCTCAGAGCATTGCGGGCTGCATAACCCCTCCATCTGGCCTGGATGGCAATGGCGGCAGAATTCTGCCTTTTAGCTTTCTGCCTGTGGAGAAAGCTTCTGACCAACACTTGGATCTTTCCTGCAGCCACGTTTCTTTCCTGTATGAGGTCAAGGAACAAGATGATGGCAGGATTAGGTGGGGCTTAGCAAACGGTCCATTACTGATGTATTTTATTTCATATGTCTTTCTTGAAAGTGTTTAGATTATGTTCTAAATAAGCAAAATTCAACCCTAACCGTGATAAGAGTAAGCGCCATAAACCATTAACAGTTTAATTGTTTCTTTCCATGGTGTATTCTTCATTATGGGGAAAATGAGGGTGTTTCTTATTGTTCTTTGAACACCTGAAACTGACCTGGTAAAGTTCTTGATCTTTCTTCAGCCTGTACTTTCGCCAGGCGTCCTGGATGACTCGAGCAGCTCTGGTCTCGTTGCGCAGATCCAAGAGACGTACACACAGGAACGACAGGTACGACATGACAACCTGGAAAACAACACTCAATTATTCACATAAAAAGAATGTCTGGCAACAAGTACACTAAAAATAATACAAGCTCATGAAACTCTTCCCATCACTGTCCAAAGAATAGATGGCCTGAAAGAAATACCCTTTATTCATAGTTAAATGTATGTTTAATTACCATGTTACCACCAGGGACTCTTCAACTGTACAACTTCTACCTAACTTTTGAGCCAAACACCCTGCATTTCAATATCTCAGAACATACAGTATTACTGTAACAGTGTATCAATCTTGACCAGTGTAATCTGTCCTTACAATGTATGTATATATATGCGTAATGCCCACATGAAATACATTGGTGTTTGCCAAGTATTGCTTTCTGGAGAGAGGGATGCAGAGAGACAACCTGGGTGTTTAGCTTGCAGGATTTATTATTATCTTATTAAAAAGGCAATGGGTGTTCTAAGGACAGCGTGATAATTCATTAGGTTTTAAAACTTGGGTGCACTTTGCAACAGCGTTGCTGTCCATGGTGCTTAAGGGTCATGGTTGGAGTGGACACTGAAGCCCCTTTTCAACTGCAGCTTTAGCACCACACTACACGGCACCACATAAGAATATCTACAATTTCCAGTACACAAAAGTACCCCTATCGGTAAGAAACAAATTGACCCTTTTAACTGTGATTATAATACAATATACATTTGTATTACAACCATCCTAATTATAATGCACTATAATGGATTTTAACTGATTATAAAGTTAAAAAGTAGTAATATACTCTAACAGTGATTATAACACAATAGAATCTATGTATTACAATTATATTCTGGTGGTCTAAATGCAAAGTCAATGAGTGATCAGTCATTATGAAGTGTTTGCCCCAGTTTGGCCTAGCTCAGACCTACTCTGGATTGGATACTTATTAGTACCACGTTTAGTACCACTTTCACACCACTCTACCCAGGTCCTTGTGGTGGAAAACCTGGTACAAGTGGGCGGTGTGGTGTTGGGCCATGTCAGTGGAAAGGGGGCTTAATAAGATGAATGTTTGTGTCCAAAAAGCCCATTGTGCTCCAACTGGTTTCTGAAACAGTGGTGCAAATGGCAACAGTCAATCCTGTATGTTATATTATTGAGCTTCTTCTTTGAGCATGGCAAGCAGACCAGGGGAACAGCCTTGTGTTCTCCCAGTTCAACTGCACTCACACGCTCTGTCCTGCACTGAACTAACCTGCTGCTGTTGATTCTGCCCCAATTACACTTTGGGCACATGTATTGTAATGTAGTGTACGTTGCAAATAGTGATCGACTTTGAAATGGTCTTGGATATCTGATCCACACGAACCTTCTCGTTGGGGATGGTGTTGGACATGTCAGCTGTGTTTATCATGGCAGGTACTCCACCCAGGAAAGTGACAGCAGTATTTATCAATCTGAAATTGTTTTTCTCATTCTCCAGCAGCTCTTTGTAGTCCAAAGAGGAAGCGTCTGGACCTGTGTATAACACAAGAAAAACAAAACAAACGTGTGGTGGTAAGGATGATTTTTTCCCCCCACAGTAGTCAATTAGTAGAGACAATTCAAGACACACTTATATTGTTATGTATTTCAGACACGGATCGACACACACCAATGTAACTGGCTGCCTCCCAGTGTCAGGGAGTTATATAAAAGGTATTGCTTAGCAAGGAAGCCAAGTCTCTTGTTGATTGCACTGTAATCCTTCCACACTGATTTCAGATGAGCTCACAGTCTCGTGAGTCGTGATCAGTTATTAGTTGACAGACTACCTGTTCCACACCAGCTATTGGACTATTGTCTAGAAGTCAGTGACAGTAAGCATCAAACTCTAAAAAGGCTTACTTTACTGCCATGTCACCTCTCTCTAGGGAAACAGGTGATATGATAGATAGGATTACCATAGTTCATAGTTCAGGGAACATCCCTAGCCTGGGTGCCAGCCTGCCACGCTAGTTCCGTGGATCTGTTTTGTCACCAGTGACAAAACAAATCCATGGGACGTAGCGTAGCAGGCTGGCACCCAGGATAAAACATCCCATGAAATGGATAGAAAATTAGATCTTTTTATGTTCTTTGACATACATAAAATATTTAATGTATGATTTTATTTTCTTGCTGTCCCTTTCCCTTCTCCCTTTGTGGAAAACAACAATGATGCTGATGGCACTTAAGGAAAACTACTTTTTTCCACTTCTTTTACACTTAAAGATTCACTGTCAACAAGTGCTACCTGAAGACACAGAACATCTCTATAAACATTTACCATCTTGGCCCATCTGCCTGGAGTCAAAAGAGCTGTCCGAGTCACTGCCTGAGGAGTCGAGTTCCACTCGCCCCCGGTGGGAGCACTCCACAGTCTGAGTGGTGCATTGACTGACAGCCTCGGCTGGCAGCTGGTTGGGGTGGTAGTGGTGGATCAAGTGGCACAGGACACGGCCATCTGAGAATGACACCGTGAAGTTCTCCGCCTGCACAGATGGTTACAAACAAGTTACATAAGTTTGTAGTTTTCTTTTGTTTTAGCCCAGTATTAAGACCTGAGGCCGAGTCTACAAAAGATTTGCCTTCTAAATCAGTAGTTCTAACACTTTCAAGATTTTCTTAAGTACACGCTCACTGCACCGCACAAAGTAATGCGCTGTGAGCGTGTATATTTGCAATTTTGAATAGCCAACGCAAAACTCGTCCAAAACCTCCCAAATCCACTTGAGCTTGATGTTTTCTCATGTTCTGGAAAATGAACATTTTGGAGTTAGCTGGTTTGGGCCTGATAGCAGAGATATAACAGTTAGGTTTTACACCTACAGCGTGTATCAAAGTGCTTTAAACATACACGCCCGCCAGGCCACACATGGATTAAAGCAATTTCATTTGTGAAACCACTTGTAGATGGTGACAGGATTCCATAGAAGTCATGATGGCTTCTGTGGAATCAAAATGACTGAAATCAGTCGTGGCGACTGAGAACTTTAATCCATGGGCCACATCATCTGCAATTTTACTTTTAAGAACAGACTGTGGTGCGCATTGAACCTTCACATTAGTTTGCCTGAAGACTTGTTTGGGAGGAAACTCAATCACTTTGAGTGAACAAATGCTTTATCCCTTTTGTGTCATGTGTATGTTTTGTTAATATGCTTCCATCTTGGCTAGTTCACGCTCATAAAGGGATTCTAAATGTCAGGTGGTCTACCTGGTTAAATACAGGTTTGATTAAAAAGAAAACACCCAACCCAAATTCCTAGTGGAATATCAGTCATAAAAGCTTTTTCGAAAGTGTCATCGTCATTTTCCTCACCTTCAGGCCATAGAAGTCGCAGACAGCATTAACCCAGTCCATCAGAAGGGTGATCTTGGTGCTGCTGTGTTTGTATGGCGTCCTGACCTTTGCACCGCTCAACTGTAGGCCCTTATCCGCCTTCAGAGAGGCCAGCCTCATTTTAGTGCTCCAGGTTCTCTTCAGGAAAGCTATCTCCTCTCTCAACTGTTCCTCATCCAAAATCACCTCCACCTAAAGCAGGAATTTGAGGACATGATACCATATGATAAATTACCTAGCTACTATAGGGGTTGACACTAAGGTCTCAGAGGCACTTGCCCATCGGGCAAGTACAGGTCATGTTCTACTTGCCCGAAGGTAATGCCCACTTGCCCGAAAAGTAAATCGTCCATTATAAAATGATAGGTACGATTTTAATTACCGCTCAATTTAACACTTATTTCTTTACTTTCTGGGGCTGTGCGATAAAATGTCATACCTCAATACCTCCAAATCCGAATACTTTAGCTATGATTGAATATGTCTATGGTTTCACACTTGTTATTTTATATTTTTAAATGTAGCAACAGTAAAAACAGCACATTATAGGTAAATAGTGCTCTTATTTTACATTCCACAGACCAGAAGACACAGCGCACTGGCCACGTTCAGGTGTTTAGACAGATATCTCGTGTTTTGTTTATAGACATTTGTGTCTCCTCTCAAATGAGCACTTGCCCTGTCGGGCAACCTGAAAGCCAACTTCACCTGCCCTGATGTTTTATTTACCTGCCAAGGGCAGGTGGGCAAGCCTTAGTGTCAATGCCTGGTTACTGTACTATAGTACTAGTGCAGCGTTATTTCTAGATACAACATTTAGCCAATCACAAAGCAGCATTCTCTGTGACGTCACCTTTATAGAGTAACCCCATTGACTTGAATGGGAAAGTGTAAAAACGGCAACCACACTTGCAATTTCCCAGAATTGTATCTTTCTAGTTATTAGTGTCGTTGCCTCGCAGAGTCGCAGGGCAAACAGACTATTGTTCTTGGGGGTTTTTTTTTCTCATCGCCTGATGTTACCCTTCAGCCAATCAGACATCACGATACCTTGATATCACAATATCATCCTCTCCCGCTCTCTGATTGGCAAACCCATTAGAGTCAACGGCAACCACACTTGCAATTTCCAATTGCACCTTTCTAGTTGCTATATTGTACCAGGGATGCATGTAGAGGAGTGAGTTGAACATCTCTTATACCCAAACCAAAACGGATTGGGGGATTATTTTATAGGTCATGAATTTGTCTTAAATACCCTTGGGCAGAATGGGGAACACACCTGAAAAGCAAAGATGATTTTCCAGAGGAGGCTCAATGTCTTTTCCCTGTGTCCATCCACAATATCTCTGGAATCAATGGCAGATCCTGCAAACATACATTTTGTAACAATCAATGATTGTTCATTCCCAGTTGGTATTGACATCAGAAAAGGTCTCCCTTCCTAACTTAGACTGACGGAACCATTGCTGTATTGACTTTGACCTCTAAGGAACTATTGCTGTATTGACTTTGACCTCTAAGGACCGTCCAGGAAGAGTGCTCATTAGGTTGTGTTGGTAGTTTCTGAGTATTTTTTGCTTTATTTAACAATGACAGTGAGATACTTGTTTGCACTAACTAGCATTGACTGCTATGGTCTCTTTTGCAAGACACTTTATGTTTATATACTTATATATTATTCGCCCCCTCTATTGATGCACCTTCTCTTTATTGGTACTGTACTGCTCTTGTCTTTGTTTTGTTTTTTTTCCCCTCTTATCTATCTATCGTCTCTGTAACTTTGTAAATAACTGTATACTGCTGTGCTTCTACTGGACAACTAAATTTCCCCCTTGGGATAATAAAGGTATCTATCTATCTGTCTATCTATCACTCATGTTTCCTTCCCTTTAATGGAAAATTCAAATTACTACATACATTTCATTTTATGTTTTAGAGGAGTATAAATTGGCCAACATTTTCATTTTCTTTTCAAAATTTGGCCCATGAAACTGAACGAAACAACTCATAAAATCAAAGTTAAATTCTGAACTGTTTTAAACTGAGTGAGATAATTTAACAATGTACAATTATACAGAGGCACACTTGCAGTCTTGCACAATACACACAAATACCCTCTTCGAACTTGTGTGATTCTCTTAATTTTGTACATAACTGTGCATCGCAATTCACTCTTTTTATGCAGATTTGTCTTGGTAGGCAAACAGCTGTTTCAAATTAAACAAATGGTGTTTACAAACAAATGGCATGCGTTCAAACCGAAGTGACAGATGCAGCCAATGAGCGGTATCCAGAAATGTGGCAAAAATAAATAAATAAATACCATGACAATATATCAAATACATTTACTCTCTTATGAAAGGAGTACAATATGCAAATTACCATATTCATCCTTGAGGTCAACACCTCTGTTTTTGAGCACCTGCAGTGCAATCTCCACGTTGTGGATCTTTTGTAGGCGGCTGATGGCAGGAAGACGCAGCTTACGTGATAGACTCCAATCCTTGATAAACAGCTCCATCACACGCCTAGAGGTAAAGCCCACAGGAAAATGAAATTATGCTTACAGACAACTAGGGCTGTCACAATTATTACATAATAGTCTAATCGCAATTATTTGACATAATCGCAATTATTTTTTCATAATTGTCCTAATCGTTTCCATGTTGAAAAATGATCAAATATATATTTTTTAAGTAATAAATAGTGGAAATAGCAGATCTACAAGCTCACAGCGCGTCGCGATGCGACGCGTTGTGAGCTTGTAGATCGGCTATTACCACTATCAATGTTCTTTTTTAAGTATAAAGTTGTCAAATATGTCAGTAATTTATTTGTATATTTAGGTTATGTCATATCTACCATGTGCAACTTCAAAGCCTAAAAGCCAAACAGAAATGTAATTGTCAATGACAAAAACACAATTAAATCGTTAATCGCAATTATTTGAGTGACTATTAATCGTCATGTAAAATGTCATAATCGTGACAGCCCTACAGACAACACAATTCTCTTTCATAGCCAGCCCTGGGTGAGGTGAGTGAGACATGGACAGAGGGTGATGATTAGCCATGATGTCAAACATGGACTAAATAAAATCCACTAAAACACCTTGCTGAGGTATAGGGATGGGACGATAAGCGATATTGTCGTTTATCGTGATAAAAAAAACACTCGAGATAATCGTATTGTGGAGATTTAATTTATCGTGAAATCGTCCTCTGTCATGCACTGGGTTCAATTCACCTTTTATTTGCCGCGCTGCATACCCGCCCGCCCGGTACCATTTAAACCCTCTATTGGTAAAACACACCGGTACTTATAATATACGCATTTGATACAGTTTTCTTTTCACACCCAAATCTCTTTGCCAAAAAATTGCCGATCTACAAGCTCATAGTGAGCTTGTAGATCGGCTATCTTTTGGCAAATGTTCCGCCCCAGGATAATGGATTTTGGGGATATTTTGATTATCACGATACAATCGTAAATCGCGATTTATTTGGTCACAATAATCGTAATATGAAATGTTCATATTGTCCCATCCCTACTGAGGTAAAGATTCACAGCTTAGAGGGCACTTGTAATTATCCAGTCACAAAGACACCAAAACAGAGCAGAAAATAGATTTCCTACACATTTTTAACAATGACATTTCAAAATGTTTCCATAACTTTTCAAGTATTTTATCCTATTTCCAGGCCTATAGCAAACATAGGGTGCAATAATGAGAAACCTAAACCAGTATTAATGCACCAAGACAGACTCAAGTAAAGGTGTCATGTGACAAAAAGAAAAGATCTACAAGCTAGCAAGTGATAGTTGCTAGTAGAAACTATCACATAGCACTGCATTTTACCATGTTACATCTTACACGTAATGTTGGACAAAAACAATGTGTTTTGGATCCATCTCCATATTTGAAGGTTTTTACGTCCTGCTTGATCATACTAGTGTCACACAAAAGCACTAAAGTAGCAGATCCACAAGCTCCAAACTACGCATTTTGAGCTTGTAGATCTGCTACTTTTTATATCTTTGCAATTTTCCAAAACATTTGATTAATTCCAAACCTTTGCCAGTCCTGGAAAACACTTTACTACTAAAATCCTTGGAAGATAGACCGTTTGTGGAATGCAATGTTCTCTAATCTTCATCGAATATTCTAATCCTGTGTGTGAAACTTCCTATGAGACCACTCTATGACATGAGTCATGACAGTACACAGTATATTTCACTTACACTAGACGAATTCCACATTTTAGGTCAACTGCCAAGTTCCTCACAGCAAAGTTAAACTCATCCAGGGGTGTCTGAGCATGGGATACTGGTAATCCCAGGTAACCAAGATGCCGAGGAAGGATCCCCTCTCCACTCAGGAAGTCCCTGGAGAAAGCCAGGAGCAGGTCTTTGCTCGTCTGTAGCAGCAACAGTAAGTCAGTAACACCCATTAGTGGCGATTTAGAAAAAGCACAGCATGGTAACAAAAGAAAAATAAATCAAGCCCGAAAGACAACAAACACAATCCTTGAGACAATTTATGTGAAACCTAAAATCTCATTTGAGAATTACTGATTTGTATAGATTTAGAGCTTTTGTCCAGTAAATTGGCACATAAAAATATTGAGGGTGCTCTACCTTGAACTCTGCATCCATGCAGAACAGACAGGGGTCATGCTCAATCAGTCGAGACTCTTTGGCCTTGTCCAGGAAACATACCAATAGGAGAAGCTTCTTCAGACTGAAGCGGGACAGCGCCTCCTCATGGCCTAACCAAAGAAAGTAAAATGAGCATCAATATGCCAAAAATTAACAATGTAAAATAAAATATATATATACTTTACAGAGCTTGTATCAGCTCTTTCACTCTACACAGTACATATACAATTGTTTACCGTCTTTGTAAAGGTTAGGCACTTTGGCATGTCTGAATTGAGCAGCAATGTCTGGATTCCATAGCAGTCGTTTGAGGATGAACACGGCCAGCCCCAAGACATCACCATTACTCTCCAGTGAGATCAGCTCCCCAAAGATTGTCTGAAGATGTGCCAAGATGCAATTGATGAGAATCGTGTCAAAGAACATTAAACGTTTGAAAGGTTTGAAACACAGTTCAGAGAACAGAAGTAAACACAACATTGCTTTGTGCCAATACCTCAAGTCCAATCCGCAACCACAGAGGATTGTACGCCAACAGCCAATTAAGAACTTTTTGCCGCTCACCTATGGAAGACACAAATATCGATCAACACAATCTTAAGTTACACCTTAAAATGGGACTTCAGTCTACTGCAGTGCTTCTCAAAATCGTTTTGGGCAAGCACCTCCAGGATCCAGGTCCTTTACCGCCCCCAACACCCAATTAAAACATAGTCTGTTCAAACAGAAGGAATTATGAGACCACACAAGTAAATAAATAGTCATATTCATCCTAGGGAAATATATAAAAAACGATATTTAGAAACAATAACCGACTTATAACCAAATAATCAAGAAGGTTTTTTAATTGTATAATTTATTTTTATATCAATGAATCGTCACAAGAAATCCTAATAGATCTTTTATAATTGGCAAAAGTGATTAATCTGAATAACCACTTAACCCTGCATTACACTTTGTTGTACAATGACGGCGTACAAAATAGTGAAAAGAGCCGATCTACAAGCTTACAATGCGTCGAGATGAGACATGTTGTGAACTTGTAAATCGTCTATTTTCATTTCATAGTTAATTAAATCGTAATTGAGGCAAATGTTTTAATTAATGGTGATATTGATTTGAAGTCCTATCACCCAGCCCTACTTATCCACTTACCGAGGTCCTTCCAGAGGTGCCGGTCTTTTCTTATCAACAGCCTCTTGGCCTCAACTTCCTGTTCCAGCTTCTGGATGGCTTTGACCATGGCCTCAGATGTGAATAACTGGCAAGCTGCACGTCGGAGGCGGTTTAGCCTTCGACGAGCGGTGTATGTGCTGAACGACATTTCCTCTTTGGTAGGAGCTTTGGGCACATTGAACGTCTCATCGCTGCTCATGGCAAGAGACACAGCATTCACTGCATGAGTTGAAGACAAGAGAGAGAGGGAAAGGTTAGAGCTCTGAGATCTATAAAGCCATAATCAGTATTTACAGTTCCAAATGCGCATGGCACATGTTCTCTCTGAAGTACAGAGAGAAATACAAGGCTTCAAATAGACCGTAAAAATGTGATTGTGATGGCAAAAAAAGACCCAAATAAAAGGGGCAAAGAAAAACAGAAATCACAACTGGAATAGGAACAGATCTTGAGCAAAATAGACATGTTGCAAAATAGACGTGTTGATTTAATGTTACCTTTCCCATGAGCAACTTCTGTGTTTACTTTGAAATCATCTGGGGTGAGGACATAGTTAATCCACCAAGTGAATCCTCTCTCCTGCTTCTCAATCCACCTCTCATCATAGAACATATTCTTTGCAGCAAATGGCATGGGGTGTCTTGGTATGACTGTAAGAAAATCATGGAAAAACATTATCAAATCATAATCCAAAAAATAAATAAAAAGACACACCCTGATGTAATGAGAATTTAGTCCATAATAAACATCAATACCTGTTTGTGCAGGCTTAATGAAGGTCAGCTTAGACTGTGCCACTGCAACAATTTTTGCTGTCTTCACAGGCCGTGCACCAAATGACTTCAAAGACTGTGAAGCTATGAACACAATCAGACAATTATTTTCAATAGAATGATCTATCCTTCATATTTGCACCATGAAAAAAGGGGATGTTGATAAAATGCAGTCACGCTATGTAACAATTAACATCTAAACAGGCTTGAGCCTCTGCTGCCCTACAGTGCTTTCAGGTTACCCTCATCAAAAAACACTACTGAATCACTACACAAAACCTATTCGTGTAGTAGTGACTGTGTAGTCATGTGTAGCAATTGTGTAGTAAATCTGTAATGTTTTCACTACTCATGACACACCAGTAGAGTTTTGTAGTGAAACAGTAGTGTTTCCAGTAGTAATCAATCGTAGTAGTGAAAAAGCTGTTAAAACACTACTGCTTCACTACAAAGGCATTTAAATAGTGATTATGTAGAGATTTTACTACTTGTTTATGTGTAATGAATATGTAGTCACAACACTACATATTCACTACTCATGACACACCAGTAGAGTTTTGTAGTGAAACAGTAGTGTTTCCAGTAGTAATCAAGCAGAGTAGTGAAGGCATTTAAATAGTGATTATGTAGAGATTTTACTACTTGTTTATGTGTAGTGAATATGTAGTCACAACACTACATATTCACTACTCATGACACACCAGTAGAGTTTTGTAGTGAAACAGTAGTGTTTCCAGTAGTAATCGGAGTAGTGAAGGCATTTAAATAGTGATTATGTAGAGATTTTACTACTTGTTTATGTGTAGTGAATATGTAGTCACAACACTACATATTCACTACTCATCATGACACACCAGTAGAGTTTTGTAGTGAAACAGTAGTGTTTCCAGTAGTAATCAAGCGGAGTATAGTGAAAAAGCTGTTAACACACTACTGCTTTAAGGGGGCACGGTGGCGCAGTCAATAGTGCTGTCGCCTCACAGTTAGAAGGTCCTGGGTTCGATTCCCGCTGGGGGACACTGTGGGTTTGTGTAGAAATTAAAAGTAATTCAGTAGTGATAAAACACTACATAAACACTACACAAACAGGAGTGACCGAATGATAATCGTGTAGAGTTTCAAAAGGGTTTGTGTAGAAATTAAAAGTAATTCAGTTGTGATAAAACAGTACATAAACACTACACATACAAGGATGTATTAATTCTATTGGGATTGTGAAGTGATACAGAAGTGAATGTGTAAGCATTGTGTAGTAATTCAATAATAAATGTGAAATAATTGAGTAGTGATTGGGTAGTACTTTCCCAAAAGCCAATAGTGATACTGAAGTAATTAAGTAGCAGTCGTGCAGTGATTTGAATAGTCATTAAGTAGTGATTATCAGTAGTGTTTCAGTGGGTGAAACCAGCCAATACTCTACTCATTACTACTGGGAATCACTGCTTAAATCACTACACATTGCAATAGTAATCAAGTAGTGAAATGGTAGTGTTTGTGTAGACATTTAGTAGTAGTGATGAGTAGTGATTCAGTAGTGTTTTTTGATGAGGGTAGAGGCCAGGACACATCACACACACCTTGTACCAGGTTCTTGGAGCTTGGTTGTCTGTCTTGGGTAGGGGCCACTGACGGTCTGATCTTTACAGAGGATGCAGAGTTAGAGCGGACTGAACCTGCAAAATAAGAGTTTTGCCAAATATAGTTATAGCATTCAGTACTCCTGTAATAATGGTCTCAATTATTCTAACAAGACATTTAACCAGTAAGACTCCCTAATCAGCGGTCGCATACACAAACTTTAGAAGGCAATGATAGCCCATCAGGAGGAAATATGGGAAATGGGACAGATCCATGTTGATGACATGACTTTAGAGATACTGTGACCTCTTTGTGTGATTTTAGGGCAAAGTCTGTAGGAGCAGTGTCCACAAATGTGTTTTGCAAGAATCTGCCTCATGGTGGCGCTAGAAGAGGGCCATGTGAGAAATGAGGGTGGAGGTTGTGGTTTGGCAGCCAAGGAGTGTGTGTGTGCAAGGTTTGGCATGGATAGGTAGGGCAAAAGTGTGACGTGATGTGACAGAGACTGACTGGTGGAGGTTTAACAAACCGGAAATCAGAGCTTTCAAGTTTCAATGGAGATTATGAACATTAACAGTGTATAAAATAATTATTTAGGCAAAATCCATTCCACATTTCCTCACCTGCTCTTGGCTCCTGCCTCTTTGATACAGTCCTCTTTTCTTGCACCGATTTCTCCTTCGCAACAGCTGCCACTCTTCTCCTTTTACCTCTCTCAGTTTTCTCAACAGTCACAACCTTCTCCCCCTGCAAAAACTCATCACTCTTCCTCTTCTTGTTCCTCACTGCCATGTCTAACACAGCCAGGCTGTGGACTGGGAATGTCAAGTCTTCATGGACAGACAGAGGGGCTAAAATAACAGGTGGAGTGGTCATTAAAGATGGCTTAAGCACATCAGAGCCTGGTGGTGACTCACAGGGAAGAGGAGAGGATGGGACCGTGGATGGAGGAGATGTTACGGTGAATGTATTGTCAGATGGGACCGAGAAGACTGGAAAGGTGATAGGGCAGGGTGCCATGGTTTCAGAGCATGTGACTTGGAAGGTTGTGGGAGCAGGCAAACCATCATAGGCTGAAGTCAGGCTGATGAATTCTGACTTCCATGCCGGCCGTCTATTTTCCCGCAGAGAGGTGGGTGAGTTCTGACATTCCTTCGTTCTGCTGTCATGTTCTATGACAGGGAGGTCGGGGGTGGCTGAGCTGGATTCACAATCACTGCTGGCATCAGTCAGCTCAAGTGTTTTCTCTAAGAGCTTTCGTCTTGATTTCTTTATTATTCTCTCGCCTGTTGCAACTGGGGCTTTGACCTTTGTCACAGTGGCAGAGGTAAAAGAACACTTCTTAACTCTTAGGTTATCACCAACCTGTATCCCTGGATCAGCAACCTGGCTAGTGCCTGTTTTTTTGTTCACAAAGAAAGTAAGTCTTGGCTTACTGGACTCCGACTCCACAGGGCTGTCAGGCAAAGTTGTAAGGGCATCATTTTCGGAGCCACCACCATAACTTCCACTCAAGGACTCTAATGAATCTGAATAGTCATAACTTGAGTTTGCATTGGGAGGACTGGCAATTAAGTCAGAGTCAATGATGGCCAGAGCATCTCTGACAGACATAATTTGAGTAGTTTGGGGTGAAACACATTCACTTTCTGTAGCCACAGCATCAACAGGGCTTTCAAGTGACTGTATGCGGGGCATGATGTTTTTAAAGCTCTCTGGTGTTCCTATGGGTGAAAGCGTCCTGTTCAGCACTCTGGTAATCACTCTGTGCTCAGGTGTGGTTACTAATTCATGAGGCTCAACTGAAGTATCGGTAGGCTCCATGGGATTGGCAATGGGGACAAGCAGAACAGGAGAGTTCTTCTGAACGTTGTCTTGGTCTGGCAGGACCAGGGCCTTTTGCCTCCGAGTGGGCTTAGAAGCCCTCTGCTTCTCTGATTTCCCAGGGTTATCTTCAATTGGGCTGTACTTGGAGAGAGACCTCTCTCGCACTCTCTCCCCCTCATTAAGCAAAGAAAGTGGGCTCCTGGGTTTTCCACGCATGTATTGCTGGTTCCGGGAAACTTGGAAGGTCTTATTGGCTGCAATCTTCAAGGTGGGCCCCGTTTTCGGTCCTCTAGGCGTGACTGATCGGTCACCTGCCCTCTTGTTTTTGATTGAATCCCATAAGCTTTTCTGAAACACAGTACAAAGGTTTTGAGATACTGTTTTAAATTACATGCTCCAGGTAATGGCAATGTATGATTAAAATCAATGGACTTTTCACTTGCCAAAATGTATCTGCTTTTAAGCATTTTGTTTTACCTTTTTCTTTTTTGGTGCCTCTGCTCTCCCAAGCACAACAGCTTGATGTCTGAGGACGCCATTTGCATTGAAGATGACCAGCTCTCGAACTCCACCTTCTTCAGATGGGGTCCAGGTTATCGTCACAGTGAAATGGCTTCCAGGCTGCCAAAACAAAAACAGACAGGTATGGCATTGTCAAATTATAGTTTTTAGAACTGGGAGTGAGTCTCATTCATAGGGAAAGAGTTGGCCCGTCACTAGTAAGTCACTCTATGGCTGTGGAGCAACTCAGTTGTGGTTCCTAGTGAAGTAAAGTTCAGTCCAGCAATTACATACAGTTTTGTACCACAACATCACTCGTGAGCAGAGTTTGATGTTTTTTCTTTTTTTTTATAAATAAATAAATAATTAAGTACCGGTAACCAATTTATACTTTGTTGCACATCTGTGTACTGATTATTTTTATACTCTTATTAAATCAAATAATTTGATTAACTGTTGCACCCCTATTCGCATTTATTTGACATTAACGATTCTGTAAAAAAGAGCTCCAAGTGCCAGCCAGGAGCCTTCATTTCGTGTTGACAGGAGGGTGGGGTAAAGGCCTGCAGTTGTCAAACAACATTTCCCAGCTCCCTCTACTATTGCTCAATGCAATATTTTATCTCCTTTCATGAAGTCATGTTATTACACAAAATGGTAACCGTCCTCCACAGACTGATCCAAAAATGTTTTGAACCCAATTAAATTAGACTTCGCTTATACTTAACTTTATGCACTAGGCAGGAATAAATAATCCACTGGTTTAGAGGGTGTGTGTGTGTGTGTGTGTGTGTGTGTGTGTGTGTGTGTGTGTGTGTGTGTGGAGGGGGGTGATCACAATCACAATCTTGTGTGTGTAAATATTTATTATTGGCCTCTGGGGTAATTTTGTCACTTAGTTCCATTTTGTTTTAAATAGTATAGTTTATGTGTTGCAAGTCATTTGAGTATATAAAGACACATATTGGCAGCATACTCGCTTGCCAGCTAGTAAATAGCTCTGGTCCAGAGAGCTAGCTAGTAATAGACTACTAGACTACCTATACCACTTGATAAGGATATTAATATCAATAAAAATACAGGTTTAAGACTGAACTATTAGGCCAGTGATTGGATACTTAACTTTTATATGGACTTTATGGCAAAGCCCCTTGACTTAACACCATTTTACTAATAAAAGGCAGCAAATCTAATGTTCTCAATTTTACCATCAGCACACTGGTGTAAGCATTGCCACCATGTAGCAAACATATTGAATTAAACTAGTAAATAAATTGGTCTTCTTTGTTAAGGAGATCTTTTACCCCAGGAAGAAAACATTGTTAGCAAAAATATGCATTAGGGTAGTCATAGAACCGAGGCTTAGCCCTGAAACATAACGCATGGACATAAGGGCTGCTATAATAACGAACAAACACAGTGAGTGTCAGTGACTCTAGCTCCTTTCGGAACCTCTCACACCACTGCTACGCAGCTCCGAGATCACGAGTGAGGGGTTCCGAAAGGAGCTACAGTGACTCCAGGTTTCCTCTTCCATTACCTGAATTGTAAAACTGCTGTGGTCCACAGAAAAGCCCTTCGACGAGGGTATTTTCTCAACCCTAACCTCGACCTCAGCATCCTCGGTAGGATTGTCAACACGCAGGACGGCAGACTTCGAGGTGCCCAGCTTCACACATCCGTAGGTTACAAACGGAGCCTTGGAGAATTGGATCAAACTCAGCACTGGAATATCGTTTTCTTTGTCGCCGCTGTCTCTCTTTATTGGACTGATGATGTCCAGATATCCGCTCCTCGTAGAACTCGCCATTCTAGCGAACAATGTTTAAAAACTGCGAGCACGGTTACATGTCTGACTGGAGAGGAACTGACTGTGTTGTTGGTGCCGTTTAAACATGCGACGTTCAGCCCTTGTCACAGTTTGAAACTCCGACCGTTGTCAAGTCAGCCAATCGTAATGGAGGAGCGGCTGTTTACCCTCCGTTTGTCCAATGGGAACACAGAACGCGCATACAACATTCTCAGCCTATCAGAAACTCTCACTGCATTTAAAACACCGTTTCTCAGCGTCTGGTCCGGGGCCCAAAAGCGGTCCAAATGGAACCTTACAGGTCTGAGGTCTGTTATTTTCTTCCTATCGCCAAAATAAAAATCTGGGTTTCCGAGGCTAGAGGTCTGTTAACTCTCTCAGAGTTTACAAATGATTAGACTAACCCCAATCTACACTGTAAAATAATCAGTGATAGTTTAACTCTGGGTTCCATTTGTGCACACTCAGAGTCAGGAGTCTGGAGGACCCCCTGGTGGTCCCCGAACCCGAAGTTGAGAACCAGCTGTTGATTCAACCTAGGGTGACCAGACGTCCCGTTTTACCCGGGACAGTCCCGTTTTCAAGCTGCGTGTCCCGGTGTCCCGACAAATATCTCTAAAACACTAATATGTCCCGCTTTTCAACATTCACTGCAAAATTGTCCCGGTTTTTGCCAGAATTAAAATAACAGTAGCTGTTTTCAGTGGCTGCATAGACATTTATCATGTTCTTTTCATGAAAACATGCTCACCTAACCAATCAGAAAACAGGAACAAATTCATTGCGTGTCTGAATTCAACGCTGAGGCTGTTTGTCAATCACTCACTGCCTGTTTGCAACCCTGCGGTGCGTGTGTTCGCGTGCACGAACGTTAGAGAATGGGCACGTGCGTGCGCGGTAACGTGCGCATTGCTTTTAGGGTCCCAGTTTTAGGCAACAGTGTTTTGCGTCCCGGTTTGAGTGGCTGGAAATATGGTCACCCTAATTCAACCTCGATTCAACCAAAAACGTCAACGTCATTACGTCACTTGCTCGGTCGGTGTGTTGTAAAAAAAAAATGTGGGTGAGCGTGTTGTCAGTGTCACTAGGTTGTCACACTTGCAAATAGGCCCATCTCTGTATTTCTGGCCTATCTGTCCGTTCAGACAAGTTGTCCCACTCCCTATTCTAGCGGTTTTCGTCCTTCTCCCTTTTATGCCCATATATGGAGATCCATGTTGTAATCAATATTAAGCTTGTGTCTTGGATTGCCCATATATGGACGTAGGCTACTGTATCAATCGATGTCAGTTATCTATGATGCCAGTCATCTCCATATTTGGGATTTTTTGGAGAAAAGCCATTTGGGTTCTGCAATTGCCCCTCATGACCAGCTGGGGGTAGCATTGTTCAGGTGATGTAGCCCTACAGATCTGAGTGACAGGGATGTGTGGTGTTTGGTGCTGGAAAGGCAATGACATAATCAACATCATCATTATAATAGTAGTAGCTTAGTAGAACTTACTAATAGTCTAATATTCATAAATAATAATAATGTAGTCCTAGGCCTACTTCATGCCATATGCAACTAGCTAGTTGCATATAACTGGCTTAGCCAGGTGAGATTAACTTTGCCAATCTCACCTGCACAATCTGTTTTTATCATGTTGTTCCTGATGTTGCTTTGTTTCTATTTTTGGAAATAAATAAAACTATTAACCAAAAAACTAAATAGTGTGTATTCTCTTGCGTTATTTATAACGTCTGTATTTATTTATTTCCATGAATCTTATTATTATTAGTAGTAGTAGTGTTACTATTAGTAGACCTATTAGTAGGCTATAGTAGTCTATATTATTTTTTTCTTATATTATATCGATGCCACTGCCTTTGAGGCCCAATCTTGGCATGCATCCATGTGCTCTCTCAACATGCTACAGGACAGGACAATGCTATTGTTAAAGCAGTCAGTCACTCTCTCCACTGTGTGTTGAAAATAATGCATTTACATGTCTATGGCAGTAGGCCTGGGATACAAGCATCCTTCCCCTCTACTCTCATCCCTCTATCCCCCGCCGTGCTTCTTTTCTCCATGCTCTGCTCTGCGGTGCGCCTTTCTAGCTTTACACGAAAGCCCTCCCCCACATTCCCTAGTAGTGTGACTGTCCCCCTGTTTTTGGTTGCAGAATTAATTAGGCTATACATTCTTATGTAGCAGGCTATTTTATGTTTTTTTTTTTTTTTTTTGCTCCGTGCAAAGTTAAACTGAAATCTGCTGATATATCAAATACAATCATTTTGGAGAACTTTTAGAAATACTGCTTTTAAAAACTACAGGTCTACCATGTGTTGGCCAAACGACCATGTGTTGCACAAACGGATGTTTTGTTTGCAATGCCTCCCACCCACCCCCATAGCCCACCACCCCACCCCCCGTCCCGTCTGTGCTCTTAAAAGCCCGGTTTATACTTTATCGCACGACGGTGTCACGTGCTGAAAATATCCGACCTACAAGCTCACACCGTGGGGTGGAAGTGATGTACTGTGGGTTTATAGATTAGCAGTCACGTGATTTGTGCACCGCCCAATCATTTGCCAGAAAAACACGGCTGGTAATTTTGAACAGAAGAAGAACGCAGAGCATTCATTGATTGTATGTGTTGTAGACTAGACTAAAGGCGTATCCATGTGTAAAGTTTGTACAGTAAGAGACTCTCAGTGGATCATAAAACAGTATCATTCATGGATCTAACAGACGCTGGCGGCTTCAGATGATTAAGATTTAGAAATCATAATAACTTCATGTTTTGATAACCATGAATTCCCATGTTATTACCCCTGGACCCTACAGAGCGACTAAACTGGTAAGTCAATTTCACATTTATAGCGAGTTGTAAAGCTAACGTTAAAAGCTGAAATTAGTCGAACACACAATCTAGGCAATATTAACGGACCGTTTGTTTCATTATGATCAGTAGGCTTATGTTAATCTTCGACTTACGTTATATCTTTGTGTAAAACGGAAGCTTTGCTACTTTGAACGTTTGTGTGAACTTAAGCTTACCATCTTATCACTGGTTGTCATGAACAGAGGTCGTATGCCGTAATGTAACACTAAACATTATGCTCAATGTATTAACATTAGGCCTACTCCAGAGTTGAGGGTCTTTTGCTTTGAAAACTTTGGAGAATGTTGTTCATATTAATACTTGTAGGCTACTAGCCTTAATTGTTGGTACCCAGGTTTTTATTTTCATTCACATTCGGCTCCATTCATACAGACTACCTTGTATTATTAAACTCTGAGAAAGGCTAAATGTGTTCTTGCTCAAAGATGTACAGTTGTCGTGGAAAGAATGCTAAAACACCCCACAGGTTCCCTGCCAAATGCCATACTCCACTGTTCAGTAGGCCTACCACTATTGAGTAACGTGTGTGTGTGTGTGTGTGTGTGTGTGTGTGTGTGTGTGTGTGTGTGTGTGTGTGTGTGTGTGTGTGTGGGACTGGACACATTAAAGACATTTTGAGATTATTAGTACAGCAGGATTCTATCTTGTGCTTCCTTTGGGGTCTGTGTTGAAAACATTTAAGAAAGAACCCCCACAATGGCATGATCAGAATACATATAGCCTATTGGCTCCTTTAGGTCACACAGTCTGAAGTTCTGAACTTTCGGACACACTATAGAATCCTGACTGTTAAATGAAACACAGAGAATGAGAGAAGGGTCCATTTGGTTTCCAAGTACACTGAGGCCTAGCTCTGGCTAACGCTCTGGACCAGAGCTAACTGAGGCCCCTTTTCCACAGGGGTTGATCCGGATTCCGGTCCCATTATTTTTTCCCGCCCAATATTGAACCAGTTCAGAGTGTTTCCACTGAAAATGAATTGGTTCAGATCAGAATCAGAACCCTAAAAGTTGATTCGGAACTGGAACCAAAAAATGGCCGCTGGTTCCGTGAAAGCACCAGGATTCCAACTAAGAATCTAGGACGGAACCAGTTCTAGATCTAGAACCAACGTTATTTTGGTGGAAAATTGACTTAAATTGACTTCTGGCTGTTTACTTGTTCTCATTCTCATTACACTTATCATTTTACTGTGTAGTAGGGAGATACACTGAATGCCAGTCCTGAGTTTCCTTGTGCATATTACTTTGATCAACTCGTTTTATTTCTCTCCAGTGGAATGAGGTGACCAGGCTGTTCCGGTCAGGCATGCCCCTGAGGAAACACCGTCTGCATTTCCGGGTCCACGCCGCCTGCTTCACTGCCACTGCTGCTGTGGATTGGTTACACCAACTGCTCTGTAGCAACAGTAATTTTGGCCCAGATGTCACCAGGCAACAGACGGTGCAGCTCCTGAAGAAGTTTCTTAAGAACCATGTGATCGAGGATGTGAAGGGGCGCTGGGGCACAGAAGATTATGAGGACAACAACATATTGTACAGGTAAATATTGAAGAAGCAGTAATATTAACCAATTGAACTGGGGCTGGGAGGGGGCCGAAGGCATTCACCAGAAATGGCAGATCACGTGCTTGTAAATTGGCAATTTTCGTTTTATTGGAGATTTTCTGTAGCGGGAAAAAAGAAGACCAAGTGCAGAGCCAACTCATGTCCAGTTTATAAAGTATAGACGAGGGTTTAAGTGAATGTTAAGTATACTACAATAGTTGGGGCTGTGTGTGTGTGTAAGTTAGACATATAACTGACCTGTACTATTATTACAGTGGTACATTTTTCAGCTTTTTTATTTTACCCATAATAATACATCCTATTTCTGCCTGGAATAGTCTAGCTCTGGGATTCTCAATAATTAAAGTGAAAGGACCCACATTTTGATATGCATGATTACTGATTAGGCCACTGATTTCTGGGACTCCAAACAACGACCATTATATTGTTTGGACATGATTTGGTCCAGAATTCCTTTACTGTCGTTGTATTTTAAGTTGTATTTTATTGTTCATGAAATAATAGGGAAGTTTAACTCTCAATCATTTAGCAGGGGACTCCCTGAGCTGAGGGGAGGGGAGAACCACTGTTCTAGCTGAATGTTAATGATATGTGTGACAAAGCTGCCCTGGCTAACTAGCGACGGTTGTCAAGGTTTTATTGTGGCAAATGATGGGGCCATTGTTTATTGACTTGCCACCAAGGCATTTCACAAACTAGTTACAATAGCAACTTACTGTGAAATCAACGCTCTGCACCAATGTCTGTCTGCTCAGCTGTAATGTGCTATTCTGCACACTTGCGTGCTGGATCAACGCAGGAGCCAGAGCAAGCAAACTATACAACTTTTTCTGCATTATGTCTGCAGAAAAATGCACCAGTGGGTTTAGATGGTGGTTCAGTTGGTGGTGCCACAATCTAGGATTTACTATCCTGTTTCCATTCCTTTTCTGTTTTCTTTCTGATCCCAGGTTTCCAACCACCTCTCCTTTAAAACCCATTCCTTGTCCGGCCCCGGCCCCAGCACCTAGCTCCATTAAGAAGAGGCTTTCCATCAGGGACAAGGATGGATTCTTCAGGCTCAAGAGCATTAATAAGCATGCTAAAGAGACGCAGGTGAGCCTGACTGGACCAACACAATGTCTAAAATATGTCATGTAACACTCTATTTGAAGAATTTGGAGTATTCTGGCTGCTTACTCGTTTACCAGCCTACTTCGTGCCTATCCACTTACAATCTTCATCTAAGAGCCAGTGTCCACTAGCTTGAGGGTAACGCTAATGTTTATTAATGTAGGAATTTTGTTTTTGCATTTATGTTGCATCTCAGTTTGTCTGCCCTAGTATCCAGTCCATATGGTTAAAGTAAATAGTGGAATAGGGATATAGTATTTGTTTACTAGCTAGTAGAGGGCTACGAACTACGATGCTTAATGCTTAGTCAAACTTGCAAATTGTCAGTGGAATATTTCCTCCAAAACACACATCAGAACACATCTATGGTGACTGTTTTAAGCTCACAATCAGTTCTGACAGGAGATTTCGTTAGCACTTGTGGACCACACAAAACACAGAAGCTTGTTATCGGCTAAATGTGCCATTTTACCGCCCCCAAACTAGAGGCCAGAGGTTGAAGAGCAAATAAAGTTTATTAGAGCCAGACCAATGTGTCGGCCATTATGTGACTTTTTTTGAAGACTTCGAGAAGTAATAGCTGAAAACTAAAGATAACCTCATTTGATAATTTGATCAACTTTTCAAATTGATTCGAAAATGTTGGAAATATCAGTCATAACATCTGTAATCGATGGTCTAGAGTCTGTGTTGGCATCGGACCCAAAAATACTGGCATTAGCCTGGCTACATTTTTTATCTTTCTGGACAGCTTATTTGACTTTGGCTGTTGCTTACCTTTTCAGGAAAATGTAGACCCAGCAGATCCGGCACAGGAAGAAGAAGTGAGTCAGCCAGCAACAGAGAAGCCAGCTCAGCAACGAGTACTGACCGTGGAGGATGAACAGGAGCTCTGGAGAGACATTACCCTGACACAGTACGAACACACAAGCAAACACACACACACACACACACACACACACACACACACACACACACATTTATGGATGACCCATGTACACTTGTTATTAAATAAATATGATTTGAGCATGTAAGAAGCTGAGAAACTGTAAAGGGAAGTGTTTTGTATTGCATATTTCTTTCACAAAAGCCATTCAAGCATAAAATGGGCCTGGAGTTGTCAGTTGGAGCAAACCTCAGATTCTTAGGAAGTTTGCATAATAGTCTTAGGTTTTGCTAGTTTGTTCGGCAATATCATGCCAAGAGATTTTGTTTTAAGCGTTATGATGTATGGAGATTAAAATGCATAAAGGGTGTAAAATGTGCGGCTGTGGCTCAGGAGGTAGAGCACGTCTTCCAATGATCCGTGGAACGGTGGTTCGAATCCCAGCTCCTCCTGTCCACATGTTGAAGTGTCCTTGGGCTAGACACTGAACCCCACATTGCCTCCAATGAGTCCGTCGGTGTGTGAATGGGGAAGTGAGGGCATGGTCGTTGACTGTTCGCCGCTTCACTTCCCAATGTATGAATGAATGGACCATTGTAAAGTGCCTTGACTTTGCAACTTGCTTTGAAAAGCGCTATAAAAATGCCATCCATTAAAATATGTGTTTAAATTACTTTCAATATGTGTTTAAATGACTTTCAAATTGCTGTGTTTGTCTTCAGTCTACAGAAGATTCTGGGTCTGGCTTCACTAGATGAGGTTTTAGATCAGCGTCATGTTAACCCACAGAACATCATCCATAACGTGACCAAAGTCAATAAGCATGGAGTAGTCACACTGGATGACAAGACCGGTAAGTGTAATACTGGCTAACTGCTTGCCTGTAAATGAACTATAAATTACTTAGTTCTGTTGTTTACCTGTTCTACCAGTCTGACCTGTCAATCATCTCTCTAGACGACCTCCCCCACTGGGTTTTGTCTGCTATGAAGAGTCTGGCCAACTGTAAGTAAACACATTATATTCTTAATTAATGTATCTTTATTTTGTGTACATCAACATTTTTATTATTGTAATCTTTTAATGTAATTTCCCTATTCAAAGTACATAGCCATGTCTCAACATACAGTATTTTACATTTTAATGGAGCCTTTGCCTAATGTTTCCCCCCTCCATTTTAAAATAAACAAAAGGCAGAGCAGCTCTTTTAATGTAAATATTGGCAGCTGCATACAGCTTGTTTGTTTAATAAATGTAATGATAACAACACTGTCTAATAAGAACACTCTTTAGTCTCTGTGCACATTCCGGTATTGCTTTAACCCAGTGGCGTCAGTTCATCAAAAGGTATGGCAACATGACTGGTGTCGTGCGCGTGCAAGACACCAGTCATGTAGCCATACCTTAGCACAGGCATGATGAATTTATTTATTTAAACTTTTCCCCTGTAGCCAAGGTATGGCAGCTGCCATACCCAACACCCAACACCTCTGCTTTAACCTGTTGTGGATTTTCAGGGCCAAAGTATGACAGCGGACAGCCGTCCTATCCAGGCTTTGAGAGAGATGTCTTCAAAACCGTGTCTGATTACTTCTACAGCTTGGCACAGCCATTACTCACATATCAGCTCTATGAACTGTTTATCAACATCCTAGGTAGGTACCTTGGGAGAGGGGGGGGGGGATTATTTTAATTTGAGTGTGTCTTTGGACTCTAGGTACCAGGTGGAGTGTCAATCAGATGGTTGACTATTGATCATCTACTCACCAGCAGAGATTTTATTGTTTCCAATTCATGATGGAACAAATGCAAACAATGCTTTAACAGTCCTGATCAGTCGTTGAGAGCAGAGGATGGACTTCACTAGGGCAACCGAAGTGTTTGTCCTTTTGGTAAAAGTCTAGGCGCTTAGGTAGTGATATATGGTACTGATATATAGGGCATGCAATTTGGGGTTCAGGGTTAAAGATTGTCAAACAGTGGACCACAACATAAACAAATATATGAGGACATGTTCGTACACCACACAAAGCTGTTCAGTTTCAGAATGTTAGATGCAAGAAAGCGATGTAAAGGAATTCCCATGTTGCATTGAAAGCTCAGACATTTCATGCTGCTATTTAGTGAGAAATAAATAAATTAGATGTGCCAGACAAATGCAAAAAGAAAAAAACAAAAAAAGAATCATTCTCACTTTAACTCTGGTGTAATTGGTGTCTTGACATTAACGCTTTGTCTTCACCCGGCTATCATTTACTCCCTGTTTGCACTTGTGAAATAAATGTATATGGCTGTTTATGCCTGGCACAAAAGAGACTTCTAGCTGTCATCTAGGTACAGTACATTGTTGCTACTCCAATGTGAAGAATTTCAGCTTAAAATTAGTTTTAGTCTGCTACATCCTGTGGTTGCAGATTGAAGTCCCTCCATCCTAGAAGATTCTATCTCTTTACATATAATTCTAAAGTTTAAAGTTAAACATATCACTGACTAGAGCTCTCTTAAAATGCCAGTTGAATTTGTTTGTACTATATGGTGGTGTGAGAAGAATTTGTTGTAAGGGAATATACAATTCTAGATGGATTAACAACTGGGACACAAGTTTCTTACAGGGTTCTGGAGCACATCTATTCTAATCTAGATGTGCCAAAACTATGTTGATGTTGTTATGTCTTATGTGCATTGACCTAACAGTGCCTGCTGCTGTTTTGTTGTTGTTGTTATTTATATCCTAACAAAGATTTGGGTTATTATTCTCATTGAGATGGCCTGCTGTGTAGTCAGTCATTCTGTCTGTCTGTCTGTCTGTCTGTCTGTCTGTCTGTCTGACCAAGTGATGATCCTGTATGTATGTCTGGTTTGAAATAACTAACGCTGCCCCTCTGTCTGCCACTGACATTCTGCCTGCAAACTCTCTCCCTCTTTTCCCCCCCTCTCTATCTTGCTCCACCGTGGTCTATTCCCCCTCTGTCATGTACCAGTGCTATGTGGGTACGTGGCAGCGCCCCCTAGACATCAGCGGGCGAAGCGCAAATTATCTGACCCCCCTTCCTTCCCCCCTCCCGCCAAGACACCGTTCCACTCCACAGAGTGTCTGCTGCTGTCATTGCTCAGGCAGGGTTCATGTGATGAGACTGACTCGCCAATGAAAGAGGTTTTCAGCACCAAGGTCCGGTCACGACTACATGTTCTGAAGGGCGAGGCCAGCACAGACAACCGCCAGTTTGGAGGCAGCTGTCTGAGCCTGAACCAGTCACAACGCTTGGCTGGTCCCTCTAGGCGTCGCCCCAGAAGCTGCTCATTGGTGGACACCGTCCTGGATGACTCTGCCCCTTTCTCCCAGCAGCTGCTTTTGTCAAATGACGGCCTGGCAGTCGTTAAAGACATAAAAGGCAGTCTGGGTGATGCTGCTGCCAACCTGACAACCCATAACAGTCCAGAGTCTGCATCGGTCTCCACAACACAGCTCTCCTCCTCTACTAATGTACCGGAAGATCCCACCAGAAACCATGGTTCTGTCAATTCTGTGGCAGCAATGTCATTCGCACGGAAGTCCCGCCTCCTGCGGCCGCGCAGCATGGGCAGCTGCCTGGACATTGTGGAGGAGACCAGGGAGGAGAGAGCCCTGGAGACCCGGGCCCAGAGCCGTGCAGCCAGCTGTTTGAATGTAAACATTCTTGAAGACCAGCCACACTCCTCCTCATCCTCCCATCCTCCTCCCTCTTCCTCTCGTCCATCCTCATCATCTTTGTCTTCCTCCCATACATCCTCCTCCTATCCTGCCTCTGCTCTCTCCCGCCCTTCCTCCTGTTCCCCACCGCCTCCCGTGGCCAAAGCACCAAGGTGTGGTGCTAGACGTCTCTCCAGTACTTCCAGTCTGTGGACCCTCCATGACGCAGCACCTTGCTCTGGGCCTGCTCTGGCCCGGCGCACCCGCAGCTCTCTGGACGTGTCTAAGCTGTCCCGGCCTGTTTCACTGTTCAAACTGTCCACCAGCTCCTCTCAGCTCACACAGCCCAACCCTGAAAACAGTAAGACACCTCCACTGCCTGCCTGTGTGCCTGTCTGTGTGGTGTTGTTGTTGTTGTTGCATGTCTAACATCATCTAACATCTCTAACCGCTCTTGCCAGGATGCTCAAGATCACTGAAATACCTCCTTTGAAAATATACAAATACAAATCTTAAAGATGGTCAGGGGGTGGAACTGGAGTGGTTGAAGTGGATCAAGGAGTAACTGAGGATTTCAACTTGCTGTGTTTCTAAAGCCAAATTTATACTCCATTGAAAATAACAGATTTTCACGGCAAAGTCGGCAACAATGTGACTCATCATTAGCTTCAGACATAGTGTTATAGAAGATATAATATAAATACATTTTTGTCAAGAGAGTGAAGTGACAGTTGTGTGTCAGATAGATTATACAGTAAATGAAGCTTCAGGGTTCCCATGTAGGTTTTTAAAATGAGACATCAAATTAATTATGGTGAAAATCATTCCACTGCCAATCTGCCATAAATTCTGCAATTTATTTTTTGTTTTGTGATTATTGGTGCCATACTAGCCTACAGTAGGGTGAGATTACAGGCTACTAGCTAAAAATCATTTGGATCCGTCATTGTTGGGCATACATTTTATTGAACACTACTTGCCAACATCTTCATATGTAGTGTAGAATATAGCTTGGAAAATGTAAACCATTTTAATGTGAGGTGTGTTGAAAACTTGATTGTTATGGTGGTTTTAATGACTTGTCTCCAAGGAGTATTTTTCCAAATATAGGAAATTCACTATTCAATGCAATCTTAATCTATTTACACCAGCTGTAAAATCTCAATTAGGTTGGAAATTTCCTGTGAAAAACTAAAATGTTACGGAATCAAAGGGAGATACATGTGAAATTGCGCTTGAATTTATATTAAGGGCCTGCATTGAGTAGGTTTATAATGCATTTTGACTAGCACTTACATAAATTATATTATCATAAGTTATAATAATTCATAAACCTTGTATGTTTTTATGCATATACACATTTATAACAAGTGTTATAATGCCTTATTATAAGTGCATTATGATGCATTATAAATGTGCTTATATGGCTTCATACCGTTTTACCCATTAGATTGTCGTCACAGCTACTCTATTCGACAACATACTGTAGATACTATGATATGTATAATGTATAAAAGACCATCCTATTGTATTGTTAACTGTCAGCCTAGTGATCAACTATAACAATAATTCATCCATTCATCCATCCACGTCTAGTAAATGTGATGTAGTAGTGATGGATGAATGTGACTTTGAAGAGTGAATTAGTGTTACCCTTCTGATACCGTGTGTGTGCACATACTTGTGTTGTGTGCGTGTGCGCGCATGTGGTACTGTATGTGTCTCTGCGAGAGAAAGAGGGCAGGCGTCAGTGCTAGAGATGGGACGATATGAAAATTTCATATCACGATTATTTTGACAAAAGAAATCGCAATTATTTCACGATATTACCGCGATAATCAAAATCCATTATCCTGGGGCGGAACATTTGCCAAAAAATAGCAGATCTACAAGCTCAGCGACGCGTTGTTGTGAGCTTGTAGATCGGCAATTTTTTGGCAAAGACATTTGATAGAGTGAAAAAAGACTTTATCAAGTACCTATGTGATGAGTACCTTTTACCAATTATAGACTGTTTAAATGGTACCGGATATGTAGCTCGGCAAATAAAAGGTGAATTGAACCCAGTGCATGACGGAGGACGATATCGCGTTAAATTTAATCTCTGAGTGTTTTTTATCACGATAAACGATAATATCGCTTATCGTCCCATCCCTACTAGTCAGTGCCTGTATGTCTGTGTCAATCTCATTAACCTGTCTTGGTCTGTGTGTGTGCGCACGTAGGACTTCTCAAACCACAGTGCGAACGCGTGGCCATCGAGGCCCTGCAGCTGTGCACCCTCCTCCTCCCCCCTTCTTCCCGCAGGAAGTTACAGCTCCTCATGAGGATGATGTCACGCATTAGTCAGAATGTGGACATGCCCCGCCTACACCACGCCATCGGAACACGCACACTGGTGAGGTTGCCTCTTGTTCTCGTATTGAACACTGAAATACGCAAGAACATTTTTCCTGATCACTTATTAGTTACCGACGTATATACAGTATTATACACGGTCAAAGTCCAGAACTGTTTATATCAGGGGTCTTCAACGTTTTCAGGCCAAGGACCCCTTAGTTGAGAGAAAGATGAAGCAGCGACCCCCACAACCTTTTCAGAGATTCCATAGTTTCATTGTTTGACAGCACAATCATTGGTGTATTTTGGATTCATGTCAATTTGTGTTTTCAGATATTTAACCACTTGAACCCTCAATACTTAATAAACTTGACCTTTCACTCTGTACTTGGTCTGCTCTTTTTCCCCTCTACACCAAAGCTCTTTGCTGCGAGGCGGTGTGAGCTTGTATATCGTCTATTTTCGGCTACAGTTCTCAGAATATGGACGCTAGGGTTCAAGTGGTTAATAAAAAAAGGAAAAAATGTCTATCACTCAAAGATTTGGAGGGACTCCCTCCCTGTAGTAACTCTGAGGACCCCCTTGAAGACCCTTGGTTTATATAATCTACTATATTTTATGCCTGGCGTTTGTTTACTTTTGCCAAACATTTCAAATGGTTGAAGTTTCAAAATACACATACATATTTGTTTTCTCGTAATATATGCGTCTTCCTTACTCTGTCACTGTGTCTGTGTAGTATATCTATCATGGTTGCCCGTTTCCATCTAATCTGTTCTCCCTATTGCAGATGGTGCATACGTTCTCAGCCTGCGTGCTGGGCAGTGCTGAGGAGTGTGATTTGGATGAGTTGTTGGCTACCAGATTGGTGTCCTTCCTCATGGACCATCAGCAAAGCATCCTGTCTGTCCCCGAGTACCTTGTCCGTGCTGTCACTGAGCATGTGCAGTACCTCCGCACAGCACAGGTATTCACACCACCTAGGCATAGATTCCAGATCGTTGCTGTCGGGAAAAAAACTCTCAACTCCATATTTTAACGTTTCGCGTTTTCTCTGTAAATGAATGCCCTACTTACTTGGCCATACTACTATATTGTAACTGTTTTGGATGTGAGGTTTCCACCCGACAGAGACGATATGCATCTTAGAATGTTGTGTATGTAGGTAGACATGGACCATACAGATGAATACCATCACAGACACACACACACACACACACACACAAAATAGATATTATGTTGTATGACATACAAAACTGCACATTTGATTAACCACTTAAACTGTATACTTCATTGTATGTCAAATAGCGAAAATAGACAATCTACAAGCGCAAGCTTGTACAAAAATGATGAATGAATTTCACCCAATTTTTACACCTGTAAACCTGTGATGTGGGAAGAAGATGGGCTATTATTTTACCAAATGTTCATCTATTTTAGCAGAATGTTTGCCTATTTTATTTTATTTAATTTTGTATTCTTATTATTATTTAAAAAAAAAAAAAAATATATATATATATATATATATATATATATATATATATATATATATATATATATATACTTTTTTCAGAAGGTTCGCCTATTATGACGAACCAGAATATGCTAGGTTTGTGTAAAACAGGTCTTGCAAAACATGCACCTCCCCAGCAACACCACACCACCCCAAGGTCTTTTCTGACTCTCCTCTCGCCCACAGCTCCCAGCTGGTAGAGATATGAACGAGAGAGATCTCGGTGGTGGCCCGATGTTTCTCCACGCGTTCTGCCAGCAGATCAGCACTGCTGAGTTTGAAGAGCAAAGAGTGACATCTTCCCAGAAGGCAATGGCGGAACTCCTGGAGATCTTGCTGACTGACCAAAACATCACTGAAAAGGAGAGGCGCAAGAAACTCAAGCAGGTAACTCAGATGCTCTTTTATGTTTCCAATGTTTCCTCATTACAGTGACAGACAGAAGCTTGATGGTTATGTGTGTTGTTAAAGGACACCTTCACCACTTTTCAACCTATCTTCATATAATTGGTCCTCGCTAATGTTGATGATAAATTAGCACAATCTTTGTGTACTCGGTCTGTGTCTCATATGAGGGATGTGGGCAGTTCAGAAACCCACTTGTTACCAGTGACATCATCGATGGGGAATCCAAGCTAATAGAAACTGCAGGATTTCTATTCCTGAAAAGTTACCATGCTATAATGAAAGCCATTGTTCTCACGATAATAAAAATCAAAATATTAAAAGAATCTGCCTAACGATGATCTTCACTAGTACGCGGGTTTCTGAACTACCCACAGCCCTCCTGAGTAGATTTATTTTTTATCGTGACTATTAGCGAGGACCAATTATACGAAGATATTGAAAGATTGAATAGTGAAGGTGAGGTCGTCCTCTAAGGTGGGGGGATTTATGATGACGTTTTGTTTCCTACAGTTCCAGAAACAATACCCAGACATCTACAGTCGTCGGTTCCCTTGTTCAGACGGAAATGGCAAGCAGGACAGCAAACCAAAGATCAAACCGCCCCTCCTCAGCATAAAAAAGACCAAAGTGTTCAGTATGAGGAACTGAGTGGTAATTTAACTCTTGGGTTAAACTATACACTGGAACTGTAGTGGAGCATGTATGAAGACCAAAGTGCTTTCTGAACTGGGTCCAGATTCTTAGAGTGAAGGGCTACTGGCAATCTGGCATCGATAGCTTCATCAACCTGGCTGAAGACCTCCTCCACTGGGATTTTATTCCGTAGGCTATTTACAGTATACAGTTGGAACCATTGTAGAAGTGTCATTGTTGGTTGCATATGTTACAGTAATTTTGATAAATTGTTGGCAGACTTATGAAGGAAAATTGCAATTGCTTGTAACCTTACGCAGACGTGGGGAAATCAAGCTAATGGGATCTAAAGCTGCATAAATAAATAAAAAGGTTGACATTCATGCTGATGTCATCAGCAGGAAAACATTCACAGAGCTATCCACAGCCCACGTCTGAGAACGTCTGAGACTTTTTAACGTTATGCAAATATTAGACTGCTGTATAACAGGGAGGTGCTAAATTTAACACAGTGTAAATTTGGATGGGATACTTACTGTGTGTGTGTGTGTGTGTGTGTGTGTGTGTGTGTGTGTGTGTGTGTGTGTGTGTGTGTGTGTGTGTGTGTGTGTGTGTGTGTGTGTGTGTGTGTGTGTGTGTGTGTGTGTGTGTGTGTGTGTGTGTGTGTGTGTGTGTGTGTGTGTGTGTGTGTGTGTGTGTGTTGGGGGGGGGTGGGGGCGGTTATGTGTCAGCATGTGGTTAGCCGTTTGAGACCACAGTTCAGCTATCATTTACAGCCAACTGTATTGGTTTCTCAGGTGTATTAGTATCATATTGTCATCATTGTTTTAACTAACAGTGTCTATGCACATGTGTCCACTGGGATTCACATTTACGTATCTGAAAATTTCTCGTTGTTCTTCTGATTCCTTGCAACACAGTAAGTACACAGTAAGACTTCTTCAGGGTTAATTAGACTCTAAGAAAATGTTTATATTTGTACATCCAGAGTTACAAATGGACAAATTATCACTGAGGACTGTGTAGCAGTAACTGACGTGTTTGCATGATGTTTGGGATAGGATTTTAAAGGTATCAGTGGGAAAGATTTGATGATAGCTTTCTTAATTAGATAAATTATTATTGGGAGCCATGCTAGACTATCATTACTTGCTTTACATGTTTACTAAACGTTTTTATATTTTTTGTTTTATATTTTAATTTATTTTCTTAGACGATCTGTTTCACATTTGGCACTGAGTTGTTGTTTTTTTAAACCATTTACACCATTGTATGATCTTTATCTGGTCCTCTGTACACCAGACATGTCAGTGCAATTTTAACTGTTGGGTAGACATTTTACTCTTTCAGTTCAATTAAAACTCCAGATTCTCTTATCTATTCTCTTATCGTATCTGTTTTAATGGGATATCGTGACTTTTCAGTTTGCTCAGTCCCCCTTACAGTTTGTATTTCTGTTGTCTTGATCACATGACCCTGCATACAGTAGTTCAGTGATTCTCAACCTGTGGGCCGCGAGGATAGTGCAAATGATTATATACAATTATACAAGTGATAATATTGGTTAAATAAGACTTTAAAGGAGTAGTTCACCCCCAAACTCTTTTTGTATTTGTTGCATTCCTAAGACAAACAAAAAGTCATTATAGTAAATTTACCCCATTGATGCCGGATGGGGACCCAAATGCATTTTGGTCCCCATCCGGATTCAATGGTGGTACATGTATGGAATGTGACAAAAAATATTGAACTCAAGTCTCCATGGCTTTAGTAATCAAAAGGAAAAAAAGTCATTTTGGGGGTGAACTACTCCTTTAAAGTATTCTAAGTCAATTGATCCGAGGTGAAATACAACAAGTGATTGATCATTAACATAAACATGCACGCGGCTCACCCACCTGATCACTTAACCACATTACGTGGTCAGATAGGTGGGACGTGGACCTTGATCCAGAAAAGGTTGAGAACCATTGGCATTGCCACAGTTCATTGTTGCACTATGTATATGAATGACCAGCATGCGTACACTTGTGTTTTACACAAATGCACACAAGAAATTAAAACTATCTTTTTTGTTTATTTTAACCTGACATTTCTTTACCAGGCACCTGTCAACATTATCATCTTATTATCCTATTATATTGTCTACCTCAAAAGATGCACACCAACCAAATCTGTTCTAATGAAAGAGGATTCGGACCATAATAAGCCATAGTGAAGAATGCCAACAGGTTAATTGGTTCACCAATATGCCATTCCAAAAAAGAAAACACGTTTCCCAATATTATGACAGTGCCTGCTGAAGAAATGTACCAGGCTATAATTTTCCTATTTATTTTGAGCTTTATGAAGTATTAGTTCTACTCTGATGCATGTACCTCTGTTCTTCAGATGAACTGTACTATACAGTATGTGTGCATGTGACGTGGCATGTTGGCCAGTCAGTGATCAGTGTTTATTAGCTAACATTTATGGAAGATTGTATTCACCTGCAGAGTTGTACAATGAATGTGATGTATACTATGCAACAATTTTGGGAAATAGTCTAAAGTAAAGCTGTTTTATTATTAATGCCTCATCTCTTTTGTTGGCTATTTAGCTGCATGTCGGATACCACTCATAGTCAATTCTGGTATACTGTATACAGTAGTTTGATCAATGCTGGGAATTGGAATAACTATATTGGGGAAAAAATGAATTATCGATATACAGTATAAACAAAATGGAGAGAGATTGACACAAAGTTTGACATTGTGTCACAAGTATTTTTGGGGTGTGTCTCCTTGCAGAGATTTGCGCCCTTTTCTAGTTTTTAAATGTACCAAGAAACCGCAAAATCAAAACTGATAATGAAAATAAAATCATTACGAAAGGCAATATTATTTGTAACAAGGCAATTCAATGTGCTTTAAACAAAACATCAAGCAAAGAAAAAAAAAAGTACAACAGAAGAGGAAGAAAAAACTAAAGTAACTCAAGTAAAGGCAGCAGCAAACAGAAAGCTCTTAAGTGTTTTAAAATAAATAAAAGTGGCAGCAGATCAGTTTTCTGGAAGTTTGTTCCAGATGTGGTGCATAGAAACTAAATGCTGCTTCCCCACTTTTATTTTTGGTTTTAAGGGGATAAAACCATGATATCGCACAAGATCAGCATTTTATTTTGGCCCATTAAAAACTTCTAGCATATATATTTGCCAATTATTGATGGTGTTGCATTGCTTTGTGATGTCTTTCAATCTTGCTGTATCTACAGTACCTTCGGCTTGCCCATATAACTTGTATCTTAACTGCTTTGCTGCCTTTGGCTGCTTTCTCTCGCAGGATCAATAAAGGTCTTATCCCTTATCTTAAGATTTAGAGAGGTACGGTATGTAATTAAGTCCTGAAACTGTCAGGAACTCTCATCTCGGCTCAAACTCTATTTATAAACCACCATTTAAAACAACTGAGGTCAACCCAAGTGCTGTACAGGTCAATACACAGACACACACACAGAGAGAGAACACTACCCTGAATGAACCACTTTGAGAGTAAAGAGGCGGCTAGGGCTCAAACCCCCTTGGGCCCTATATGTGCACATGCACTTTTTTTTATTTTTGGTTCTTGGAAACTGGTTGGTGCCACTCTGCACTGGCACTGCACACCCTCGGGCCATATGGGACACACGCCAAGTCTGAAGCCTTTCGGTCGTACGTTGCCAGTCTAACGCCTGGGACACCGAGACAGACACACAGACAAAGATACCCTGAATGAATAGATAGAAGACAGATCAGAATCAGTTATTAAAATGTAGTAGTGACATACGATCATTGTCTCACAGAACAGTGTTTCCTAGGGCACACTTTTCATAACCAAAAGATCTTGGGCATGTGGCCAAATGGCGGTCAAGTTATGTTGTTATTTAAGTTATTTTTGTTTTTAAATCAACTTTAGATCAAATTTAGAATGCATAGGCATCAAAACTTTGCACAACAGAATACAGAAATATGGTCAGCAAAAGAAAACTCAAAATCTTTATAATTATTATTTTCTTCTGTAAAAAGTTATTGCAGACAACGATAGAATCCTACTGAGCATGTACATAATTATCTTTGTGATCAGAGGAACTTATATTACAATTACCAAATTAAAGACAGCAAAATGATGTTTCTTAAACTTTCAGAGCATATCCGTAGTCATAAACAGAGACATAATTAAGAATAGCCGCCAAAATTGAATGTGTAAATAATGAACATCAATCCAACAGTAGCTCTCACTCTTTATAAAGTTTGGAGGTGAAACCCCTGCACTAGAACCAGATGTGTCTTGTCTTTCACTTCAACCTACCTCTGACTGTGAAAGGGAGAAATGGGTTTGATTGGATTCATTTGAAAAACGAGTGGGTGAAATGAAGAGAAGAGAATCAAAAACACTGGACATCACAGGAAAGGGCATGTCAGCACAAAGAGGGACATGCCACAGCACAAAGAGGGACATGCCACAGCACAGAGATGTAATCACAGCAACTATGTGAAAGCCTGTTTGAACATGTCTTTAAGGCTCTTTCAGAAATGTCCACAGATGTCAGATGCTAGATATAGGTCTAAAGGGAGATTGTTCCATAGTCTAAGGCAGAGGTGTCCAAAGTGCAGCCCGGGGGCCAAATGAGGCCCGAGGTTCACTCCTAAATCTTATTATAACCGGCTCGCCAGCACCACCAAACAAGAATATTTTCCTAGAGTATAATTTGTCAGGATTCCTTGTTCCCTGTTGTCTCATTCTGAAGGGGTCAAAGAAAGGCTATTTTATTGTATTTTCTACCTTGCACATCTGAGTTATTTGTGCTTTATTCAGAGCACATACCTGACAAAAGACCATTGATATTAAATATTGATGATGATAGTTAAATAAAGTTGTTGAAATGCGATGCATGTGACTTTGTTATTGTCCGAAAGTACATTATGTCAGGAGATGTAGTCGGCCCCTGGGGTGTTTTAATGTTTTCTAATGTGGTCCCTGTTGAAAAAGGTTTGGACACCCCTGGTCTTCAACAGGGGGGTCCGGGACCCCTAGGGAGTTCTCAGAGTTACTAGAGGAGGTCCTCCAAATCTTTGTGTGATAGAAACTTTCTTTCCCCCTTTTTTATATTAACCACTTGAACCCTAGAACTTTAGCCAAAAATAGCATGCCGAGAGCTTGTAGATCGGCTATTTTTGGCAAAGAGCTTTGGAGGGGGAAAAGAGCAGACTAAATGCAGTGAAAGGTCAAGTGTACTATTAAGTATTGACGGTTCAAGTGGTTAAATATCTGAAAACCCACATTAACATCAATCCAAAATACACTGATGATCGTGCTGTCAAACAATGAGACTATATGGAATCATAAGGTTGTGGGGGTCCCTGCTTCATCTCTCTCTCAACTAAGGGGTCCTTGGCCTGAAAACGTTGAAGACCCCTGGTCTAAAGGCTTGATCACCGTCTTTAATCTTGTGGGAGGCAGAACCAGCAGGCCCGGATGAGGATCTCAGAGTCCTTCTGGGCACGTATGGGTGGAGCAGGGCAGAGGGCCGTCTGTATGTGAGTACCAGAACCTGAAAATGGATTCTACATTTTACTGGGAGCCAAATCAGCCATTGTAAGGGGGCCAGAATGGGGCTTACGTGGCAGGATATCCCGGGGCAGGTCATAAGAAAGTGGTGTCTGTAGCAGTTCGCCCTGCTACGCAGTGAAAGTTCCCAGCAACAGGGCCTAGAATGATACATTACGGCTCTGCCTAACCTTGATTAATAAAACATTCATCTGCAGGACCCTCGTGCTTTCATCCATTCATCATTGTGTTCATCCCCATTCATCCCTCTGTTCACAGATCACAGAAGACAATAGGTGTCATTAATGATTAATTTCTCCCCCTCTGTCACACAAACACACACACACACACACACACACACACACACACACACACACACACACACACACACACACACACTCACTCACTCACTCACTCACTCACTCACTCACTCACTCACTCACTCACTCTCTCTGACTGTTTCTATCCCCCACCAAAGCTGGCCAATTAAAGTGGATTGTTAGGGTTGTCTCACTCTGTCTGGAACTGATTAGCTAGTAGTCTTTGGGCTGTGGGCTCAGAGTAGAGTCTCCCTCTACATACCATACACACTACTGCACACCGCACTGCACTGGCAACTTTACTAGCATGACCTAAGTGTTACGTGCGTGCAGCCACACATGCGTGTGTGTGTGTGTGTGTGTGTGTGTGTGTGTGTGTGTGTGTGTGTGCATGTGTGTGCGTGTGCGTGTGCGTGTGTGTGTGTGTGTGTGTGTGTGTGTGTGTGTGTGTGTGTGTGTGTGTGTGTGTGTGTGTGTGTGTGTGTGTGTGTGTGTGTGTGTGCGCGCGCGCGTGTGTGTCCAGGTTAGCAAGTACCTTGTTCAGGGCCTGGAAAACATTCTGGAGGGAGCCAGGGGCCAGACTGAAAGGAGAGGAGACAAAAGACAGGCTGTTCTACGGGCTAACAGGACCAGAAAGGGGAGGAGAGAGGGAGCAGGGGAAAGGAGAAAGTGGGGTCAATGGACAGGAAAACATACAGTTGGATATAAATACAGTTTATTTAAAAGGGAGAGGGAGAAAAGAGGGAAGGAATGGAGGGAAGAGAGATGGGTAGATGGTAAGAAAGAGGAAAAGCAGGGGCTGAAGTTTCAGAAAGGGCCTTTTGGTGAAAATATCGGAAATAGCAGACCTCCAAGCTTGGAGGTCGGCTATTTCCAGTGCTTGATACCACACTGAACAAAGCATTATCAAGTCAATGCTGGAGATGTGGCGTAACGGCATGAATTCCTACACAGAGAGGGCAATTCTTCAACATAAGATGCTGCATTCAAGTTCAGGAGACTTTGGACAAGGCAATTCTCTTGAATGCTGCCTTCAGGTATGGCATGGAAAGAGGGCATTTGCATTTCTTTCACCATAGTAAAAACTGCATTCATGGTCTGGAGAGGGCACTTTTTTACAGACGGATAAAAGGGCAGGGGCTCAAGCCCCCTTTGATGTCTATGTGGGCACATGCCTGAAAATATGGATGATGAGATGAGAAATTGAAGGAGATGGACAGCCGAAGACAGGAATGGTGGGAGACAGTGAGGAATGAGGGAAAAGGGGAGCATAGAAGGAGTGGGGAGTTGGAATAACACTGGGAGGGAGACAGAAAAGGAGGAGGAGAGAGAGGGGGAGGTGACGAGAGCAGGGGACTTTAGCCTCCATCTCTCTCCACAGGAAATTACACTGTGGTTTGAGAACAACAGACAACACCAAACCGCTCAGCTGCTCAATGTGTGTTTGTATCTCACAAGTTATTTGTGTATGTGTGGAGGGTGTGTGGACTGCGTCCTTTTGGTAAAGCAAGATGGTCAGTCGGTGAGTAATTTTCCCCCTTTTCCTTTCCCACAACATTGTCAGTAATGCAGGAGCTACTTCAGGATTTTCTTCCAAAACTAAAACAGGAGAACTCAGAGAGAAAGATGTACCGTTAACACTGATGCAGCATCAGTACTGTAGTATTCCTTCCCATGGATTATTCTAGATATTTGAAGATAAATGAAGATGAAGATATAATACCGTAGTCCTTTTCCAGTTGTTTCTTTCCTTTTTTTGTTTTTATCATTACCACATTCTGTCTTCTACATGTTGTTGTTGTTGTAGCCGATGGGGAATTGTGATTAGGTAGTGAGGGATCCCCAAAGCTGTTAATATCACAGACCCTCAAATAGATGGCCTTATTCATAGCCCCATTAGTTATAATGTAATGGGTTTTAATACTTGTCAAAATAACTAATTTTATTTTGCGTGAGTTTAAAAGTGTCCTCACTCTGTGTCCAGGCTAGAGCATCCTGCTGGAGGCTACAGAAAGATATTTGAGACGGTGGAGGAACTGAATGAACCCATATCTGCTGAAGTCACTGGTAGGCAACATGTGTGTGATACTAATGCTGCCGAAACGTGTAGGCATTTAGGCATTTACTACTGTACTGTACTGTACTGTACTGTACTGTACTGTACTGTACTGTACTGTAATTAAATAACATTTTGAGGTTCTTATTTTGAATTTACTGGTTTATTTCCAATTTTCTGTAGGCCTACTTTTACTTCTACTCCACTACATCTCAGAGGCAAATATTGTCTTTTACTCCACTACAGTAATTTGAAAACTTTAGTTAGTGTGGTTGCCTATAGGACAACACACTATTGGGTAACACTTTCTCATAACCTCAATCACTGTGTGTAGGCAGGCATCATGTCAGCCATGTTTAATGAAGTTTTTTAATTTTTTTACTTTTATCAAACCAGAACTCCCTGATCGAGTGCCTTGGACTTTGCTTCTCTTTACATTTTAAAAAATATTTATGTAAACAAAATGCTCCTAAAACAAGTTGCTATGTTTACATGACTTCACTATGGCTGACACAAGCTCATTGTGTAGGTACTATACCGTCATGGCTTGGAGGCAGTGTCCTGCGGATGGGGCCGGGTCTCTTTGAGATAGGGTCAGAACCATTGAACCACTTGTTTGATGGACAGGCTCTTATACACAAGTTTGACCTGAAGAATGGCCAGGTGACCTACTACAGGAGGTAAGTACACTGCAGTGCTCACTACTGAATGCATAACCCTTAAGTTCTGTTCAGATTCACTACACCTTCGTTCTGTTCGGGTCATTTTGACCCGGTGGATATTTGGTTTAAAAAAAAACAACACTAATATAAATTTTAACTTAACAAATCATCATGATACATTGACTTTGACTCAATACCAAACAATTCATATGATATATTTGGTAAATGTTTGCATTTCTGCTTTGCTCTATCACATTAAACACTGAAAGAGCTAGGCGTTTTTACTGATTTAGCTGAAATCCATGTAAAAAAAACTACTTCATTTAATACTGGGCAATATTGCTCATGCTTATAGGAAGGGGGGGAGGGTTCGGAATGGGGCTTCGGAAGGGGGGTGTTAGAAGTGGGGGTGACTGTGTGTCTGTGTTTTGGCATAATACTGTGTATTTCTGTGCTTCCGGGTCAAAATGACCCGAACAGCACTTAAGGTTCAAAAAATATGAGGGGGGTGTAGCATGGGTGTAGTGCAAAAATTTTTTTTTTACATGTTCATCTCAGAAGAATCTTTAAGGCCAGTGAGTTTCAGGTGGAAACATTTTTAACTTCTACCTTTTTTTTCCAAATGAAAATGTAAAACGGGTCAAAATGACCCGAACAGCACTTAAGGGTTAAGTTTAAACATAGTTGCTAAACTTGCCTTATTATGTGGGATTATACTGTATGTGTAGACCAGTGGTTCTCAAACTTGGGGACCGGACCCCAAGTGGGGTCCCCAAATTATTTTGTGGGGTCCCCATGCAGATGATTAGCTTAATGTAAAAAAAATGTCTCACTCAACGGTAAACAAACCTACATAAGTGTATACAGGGTAACTGCACATTTATAAAGTGATAATTTAAGGACTTTCAAGACCGTTTTAATATCAAACTGGCAAAACTGTCAAATATGAAGTAAGCAAGAGGCAAACATTGTGAAAATAGCAGATACATGCTCACAATGCCTCGCAGTGCGAGGTGTTGTGAGCATGTAGAACTGCTATTTTCATAATATTTATCCGTTGAAACCGAGTCATATTAAATGCAATACCTACAATTCCAAGTGCTTGTCAGGGTGGGGGGCCCCAGTTCATATATCTTTATTTTGGGGGTCACGGCCTAAATAAGTTTGAGAACCCCATAACAAACCATAACAAAATGGAACATTAACATTTTAGTTAATTATTAATTATTATTATTAAATTGTTTTTATTGAATTTTTGATTTGTACAGATAAACACAAATTCCAACAAATTAGTTAATTATTAATAATGATTGAAAAGGAGCTTAGGTAACGCACATCGACTGGTGGGTGCTGGCCTAATCATGCTTGGCCTAAAGCAGGTACAAAAAATAAAAACGTCTATTTAGTGATATAAAATACATTCAAGTATGCAAACCTGTTCAAAAATAATTTCTGTTCTATTTAATTGTATTTGAACCATAGCTCTTTGAATGCCACTGTCAATCCAACAGCTGTCTCCTCCTACACTCTGCCACAGTCAGCAGAATCTGTTTTACGTAGAAATTCTTAACATTCTTATATGACCATTTAGGACAGGGGTCTTCAACAGGGGGTCCGGGACCCCTAGGGGGTCCTCAGAGTTACTACAGGGGGTCCTTCAAATCTTTGTGTGATAGAAACCTTTTTTCTCCTTTTTTATATTAACCACTTGAACCCTAACGTAAATATTCTGAGAATCTTTGCCAAAAATAGCAGATCTACAAGTGGACAACGCTTCGCAGCGCGAGACTTGTAGATCAGTTATTTTCGGCAAAAAGGATTGGTGTAGAGGGGGAAAAAGAGCAGACTAAGTACAGAGTGAAAGGTCAAGTCTTTTCAAGTATTGACGGTTCAAGTGGTTAAATATCTGAAAACACAAATTGACATGAATCCAAAATACACGATGGAACTATATGGAATCTGGGGGTCCTTTCTTAATTTCTTTCTCAGCTGAGGGGGTCCTTGGCCTGAAAACGTTGAAGACCCCTGATTTTAGGATAACATCTCAAGAGGTGTCCAATATGACACCTCAGGAGCTTTCTGCCCCAAGGGGCTGCCAGTCCAGGCCAGGAGGTCTGATGCTATGAGGATCTGTAATGCCGGTTCTTTGCTTGAATATTCTTCATTCTAAAACGGCTAGTTGGTCGGAATTTGGTCCGAATTTATTTACCCATTCCTTGATTCTGATTGGCTGGTTTCCGTTTATGAGACTATAATCCACACCTTGAATCAGTTTATATCAAACCCAGGTGCATTATTTATTTTCACAGTGTTCCACAGTGCACCAATTATCTGCATCTGTGTTGTTGGCAAAAAAGCTGGGAACTACTTTCTTGTAGCCGGGAACTACTTTCTTGCAGACCTTGTAGTGAATTAGTGAAATAGAACAGTTTTAATTGGTACATGTCTATGATTTTTCATGTTGCCATATTGTAACCGTTTTAGAAAAGCAATAAGCCACGCGAGGCATGTGGTTAGGCCTACCTGTATTTTATAAAGGCTGAGAGGGTTGGAGACACTCGGCTTTGCCTCGTGTCTCACCACGCCTCTCAGCTGTTATAAAATACCAGGTAACCACATGCCTCTTGTGGCTTATTGCTTCATATTGTCAACGCTTCACCCTGACTGGACATTAATATTTTCCATAATATTACGACCTAATTAAGGTCCAAATAGTTATAGACATGAAGCAGCCTGTTATAGCACTATAGCACCACCATGAGTCAGATTTGGAAAATGTGGGCTAGTACTTCTTCCATGGCCTACTGAGAGTCATGTGAATCATGCCGATTGGTCAAGCAGTGCCAGTCCCAGAGATTAGCTGTTCACAGCACACAGACACCCACTTTGCCCAGCCTTTCTGGCCTGGCAAAGACAAAAACACGTATTGTTATTTTAATTGAGGAATGTGAAACAGTTCAACTTTGAAATAATGCTTAAATAACAAAATAAAACAAAACAAATCAAAATTAGTTTTTGTTTTGTTTTTTGCCACAGTGTATAGACCAAAACTTAAAAAATAAAAATTCCCAACCCTACATTTGCCTCTCATAGATTTTCTTTCCTATTCTGTCCAGCGGATTTGTGTTACCGATGGTAGGATAAGTTGTTTTACTGACAAGAAACTTACTGGAACTGGAATGTTGCTGGGTAAAACCACCAATCACACACACACACACACACACACACACATACAAACGCACGCACACACACACACACGCACGCACGCACGCACGCACGCACGCACGCACGCACACACGCACACACGAACATTGTAGATGTTGGCCACAAAAATCCTTTTCCAATTCCTTCTGCAATAAAGTGGTTTGTTGTATTGTAGGATTGGCTGTGTTGATGGATCCTGCATGCTAACAGAATAATGCTCAACCACAGAATTTGGTTTGCAAGATCTTCATTCATTCATGGTGTGTGTGTGTGTGTGTGTGTGTGTGTGTGTGTGTGTGTGTGTGTGTGTGTGTGTGTGTGTGTGCGTGTGCGTGTGCGTGTGCGTGTGCGCGGGCGTGCATGTGTGTGCGTGTAGGTTTCTACAGACTGATGCATATGTGCGTGCCATGACAGAGAAGAGACTGGTCATCACTGAGTTTGGGACAGCAGCTTACCCAGACCCATGCAAAAACATATTTTCCAGGTAAGCCCCAACGACAAACAATAGTTGAACACACTGTATGCAGTAGGCGTTTTGATGGGTCAAAAAGGTTTCCCAACCAATTTGACCGACACTTTATAAAAAGAGGCACTTATTGTGCAAGTGTTAACTATGCAGTTAATATATCTTTTTAGGTCCCATTTAACTCATATTATGTACATTGTTGGGAATATAATAACCAGATTTTTTACTTTGATGTTTTAATTTGTATATAACCATCTTGTGATTAGGTAGACTAAATTTGATTTTGGGTCACGTAAAATTGAATGCGTTTCATGTTTCTCAAAACTGTCTCACATTTTGTATGTGTGTGACTTTGTGCATCTGTTTGTAGATTCTTTACCTACTTCAAGGGGATTGAGGTGACCGACAACTGCGTTGTGAACATCTATCCGGTTGGTGAAGACTTCTATGCAGTCACAGAGACCAACTTCATCACCAAGGTTGATCCGGAATCACTGCAGACCCTGAAGAAGGTGAGAGCACATTGGCAGATTGGTATGCACATCATGAGGAAACTTAGCTGACTCATGCATAAAAATCCATTCCACGATAAATATAATGGATTTTCAGGATTTTGTGTTTTCTGATGTGTGTCTCTCCGTGTGTCTGTGACAGGTGGACCTGTGTGATTACATTTCAGTGAATGGGGTGACTGCCCACCCCCACATAGAGGCAGACGGCACTGTCTATAACATCGGCAACTGCTTTGGGAAGAACATGAGTCTGGCCTACAATATAGTTAAGATTCCTCCCATCCAGGAAGGTGGGTTAATTAAGTGACTGCAGTTGTTTCTTATTGTGACACCTTTATACTAATTATTATTATATTTATTATTTCATCAATAATTTCGCAAATCAGTTATATGTGAGGGTGAGCAATGTTGCCATGTGAAGTGAATCAGAAGATATAATCTAAGAAAATGTAATTAGACAGGGTCTAGTCTTGCATTGTGCTATGTTGGTCTCTTTATTCTTTGTGAAATCAAGATCATGTTGAGCCGCTTTTTCCCTTGTCCATGATCCAGACAGGTCAGATCCCATAGAGAAATCCCAGGTTGTGGTACAACTACCCAGCAATGAGAGATTCAAACCTTCTTATATACACAGGTAGGTTGCTCATTCTAAAAACCATTCTACATTCACAATTCCGTCATGAATTCTATAGCTTCCTCACTACAGTTACAAATCCTGATAAACAGGTTGGACACATTAGAGCTGAGCAGGATTTCTGAATCCTTCAAAATACAACATAGGATTGTCAAAAATATATGACTTTTATTTTCGATCCTCATCAACAGTATCACGAAACATTACACACTGTAATCCAACATTTATTTCTGGTTGATTGAATAGGCATAGGCTGAAACTCAAAGCTTATGCCAACCCTTTTGTCGGTTTAACATAATCAGTTACAATGTTCATAATGAATGAACACTCGCATTTACATTTAAGACTATAATGTTTGTAATGAACAAACCATGTTTTTTGACAGAATATACACTGCATTAACACATCTTTGACACATATGTCATCAAAAGTAATAGCCTGCTGCATGTTTGTTGGATAAACACACTTAAAATTAGGTTGTCACTTAAAAACAGGTGTTTTGTCTGACCTCATAAATGGATGATGAATGGATTGTCTGCCTGTCTGTGTCCGCCTCTTCGTTTGTCTGTCTGTCTGTAGTTTTGGTATGACGGAGAACCACTTTGTGTTTGTGGAGCAGCCAATAAAGATCAACTTGCTGAAGTTCCTGACTGCCTGGACCATCAGGGGAACCAGTTATATGGACTGCTTTGAGTCCAACGACACCATAGGGGTAGGAGAGGAGTGTGCGTGTGTGTATGTGTATGCACGCGAGTGCGTGCGTGTGTGCCTTTGTTCCTGTGTGTTCCTGACAGTGTTGTAAAGTAACTAAGTAGATTTACTTAAGTACTGTACTTAAGTACAAATTTGAGCTATTTGTACTTTACTTGAGTATTTCCAGTTTTCAGTACTTTTACTTCTACTCCACTACATCTCGGTTCCAAATATTGTACTTTTACTCTGCTACATTTATTTGAAAACTTTAGTTACTAGTTACTTTGCAGATATAAATTATAATATTATAAAATGTACATAAACAACTTTAGCCCTAATTTATACCGTGGCAATTCAAAAATAACCAATCTACAAGCTTGTAGATCTGCTATTTTAAAACATTTCATACTTTTACATTAAGTAGTAAGTACTTTATGTACATTTTGATGCCAATACTTTTCATAGTTTTACTCAAGTTTATATGGTTATGTATTTCAGACATGGATCCACCTGGCCAGAAGAGATCCGGCAGAATATCTGAGCAGCCACAGGTTCAGAACCTCAGCCTTCAACCTGTTCCACCATATCAACACCTATGAAGACCAGGGATTCATTGTAGTCGACCTCTGCACATGGAAAGGGTGCGTACACTTACAGCGACTACAGCATGCATGATGCACTTGACGTGCGTAGAAGTAAATGGGCGAGCGTGCAAGAGAACGATTGTCTATTGTGCAATTATACAGCAAAATCTATAGTGTTAATCTACACTATGTTTGCTCTATAGTAACTACTAATCACTCAGTGTGTATGCCTGTCGTTTTACAGTAAAAAGAAATGTGCAAATTTTCCAGACTTCCAGTGACTAACCTAACTTTCTGTCTGTCTGTGTCTCTATGTCTGCCTGTGTGTCTCATCTCTCTAGGTATGAGTTTGTGTATAACTACTTGTACTTAGCTAACATAAAGCAGGAGTGGGAAGAAGTGAAGAAAGCAGCAATGACAGCTCCACAACCTGAGGTCAGACGATATGTTCTGCCTCTGGATATACACAGGGTAAGTGTCCACACACACGCACGCACGCACGCACGCACGCACGCACGCACGCACGCACGCACGCACGCACACACACACACACACACACACACACACACACACACACACACATACCAGTTATTCATTTGGGGAGGCCAGAAGCATTAGCATTTTATTAGGTGCCGTATAAGTGATAATAGTGAAAACAAAAAGCTTTTGTTAAAAGGTCAAAGCTCTATATTCCAAGAGTAATCATTGCTTGCAGTGTTTGTTCAGTAACAGGGATCTACCCCTCCCATCAGTACTTTAATAAGCAGAAAATTCATCAAATTCTATACATGTACGAGTTCCAATTCTGTATTTTTTGTTTTGTTAATTTAATCAGTTCCTATGAGTTCTCTATCCTTCTTGGGTGAAATTGGTATCCTGACCTGAAAATGTATTTTACATTTACCAAAGAACTGGAGAGACAGGGAGATCCCTCTGAACAAACACTCTAGTCTATAGACGAATCCACAGAGTGAAAATCATAACTGCTGTGTCAAGCGGCACCACAACTAACGACAGCGCTCTGTGGATTTGTCTATACTAGCAATGATTACTGTCAGCATATATAGAGCTATTCAACACCTGCGTAGGCCTAATCTTAAAGGGGAAGACCACCCATTTTCAATATTGAACTATGTCATTAATATACCTTAGAGGAGTTGTGTGGAAATTAAAAAAAAAAGTTCCCCCTCTTCTGTGTTGCCTAGAACTGGAGGATTGATTTTGGGGTTTGTATTGTAAAGTACAATGTGTGATGTCATCAAGTTGTGATTTGCAATACAAACCCCAAAATAAATCCTCCAGTTCTAGGCAACACAGAAGAGGGGGAACCTTTTTTTTGGAGCGGTGAAAGCGCTCCCAATAGACAGGTATGTCCGTGGGTATGTGGCTGGGTGGCTGGCTGGGTGGCTGGCTGGCTGGGTGGCTGGCTGGCCGTGTCCGTAGCCTGGCAATACCTTGAGTGGCCACACACAACACACTAGTTAAAGGCACAGGCACACTCACCACTCACTCACAGGCACAGTTTACAGTTTACAGTTTAGGCATTTAGCAACACACACAGGGTATAGCTGCTCAGATTCACCGCTCCACTTCGAACCGAGGTTTGATTTTTTATTTCCACACAACTCCTCTAAGGTATATTAATTACATAGTTCAATATTGAAAATGGGTGGTCTTCCCCTTTAAACTTAACCTCAAAAGTCCTATCCTTAACCCCAACCTGACTCTTTTCTTTGTAAGTCTCCCCAAAAATGTTATAACCATAAAAATGTCCCGTTCCCTCATGGGGACCAGAAAGATGTCTCCATAAGGTCGATATATTCCTATCCTTGTGCAGATTTTGATTCCCTATTACGAGGATATTACCACACCACTACCAGGCTGTTGACTGTACACTACCAGGCTGTTGACTGTAGACTGTTCATGATTTACGCATCATGGGCTATTCAAATTCATTCAGAACTACACATTTTAAATCTGTCCCCACACACATCTCAGTGTGAATATCACCAGTGAATAACTAGGCACTTTGGTGGCACAGTGGTAAAGTGCCTGCCCTCCACTGCAGAGGTTGTGGGTTTGAATCCCACCGTGGTGCATCCAGCTTTCCAGGACTTCATATGGGAATGCCCATATTTGGAGGGAGACAGCCCATATCTGTGTGGCTGGTTCAGACAGGGATCTCCATGTATGGGCATAAAAGGGATGTACTATATACACTGCATTGATCTCCATACATGGGTAACTGGTTCGATATACATGACTGGCCAGATGGCCAAGAATTGGCGTGATCACATGTCGCCCTGAGGCGTCTTACTATTGTGTGTGTGTGTGTGTGTGTGTGTGTGTGTGTGTGTGTGTGTGTGTGTGTGTGTGTCAGGAAGAGCAGGGGAAAAATCTGATTTCCCTACCATACACCACTGCAACAGCTGCTCTCTGTAGTGATGGAACAGTCTGGCTGGAACCCGAAGTCCTATTCTCTGGACCTCGACAGGGTGAGACGCATGCACGCACACACACACACACACACACACACACAGTGCATCTTATTATGACATAGTATGAGTTAAGCCCTTTGCACACAGGACAGTTGCGTTTTTTTCGTTTGCGACATGAATAAAACGCATTGGATTTGGTGTGCAAGGCTGTGCGGAATCGGCTCTGCGGATCCAAAAAGGAGTCATAAAAGGAGTGATGAGTTTTTTACCGCATGCGACAAGACGCACGAATCGAACTGGGTTCGATCGAGAAAAAAACGCACGGCGGCAGCCACTCGTCGCACGGCTAATTCGGAGCCGGTGTGCATGAGGTCATAGAGAATCATTGTTTTCTTTTCAAAAAATTATAGTGTCCGTTTTATCTGTGCGGTTAAACGCGCCTGTGTGCAAAGGGCTTAAATCTTCAACGTCTTTTCATCACATGGTTTCTCCTCTCCTGTCTGTCTGTCTGTCTGTCTCTCAGCCTTTGAATTTCCCCAGATCAACTACTCAAAGTGCAATGGCAAGAACTATCAGTTTGCCTACGGCCTGGGACTCAACCACTTCATACCAGACAGGGTACAACCGTACAAGCATGTGCAATGTTGTATATTGGTTCTGCTTGACTTGTAAAAACACAAGTGCTGACATGGTTGCCTGTCATTGTAGATCGTTAAGCTGAATGTGCAGACCAAAGAGACATGGGTGTGGCAAGAAGAGAACTGTTACCCGTCAGAACCACTGTTCGTACCAACACCAGAAGCTACAGAAGAGGACGATGGTAAGAGACAGTCACACACATTGTGCATTACATTCACTCATTCACACACACACACACACACACACACACACACACACACACACACACACACACACACACACACACACACACACACACACACACACACACATTCATACACTGATGGCAGATTATCAGGAGCAGCGTCTTGCTCAAGGACATTTCAACACCAACTCTGGGGGAGCCTAGGATCAAACTGGGAACCGGCAACTCTACCCTTGAGCCACTGCCGCCCCCCACATGAAGCCTCACAGCCACAAACATAGTTTAACACACACACGTATATGTATTGTATATACACATTAGGCACACTCTGACCACGTGTTTCTGTGCTCCAGGTGTGCTGCTGACTATCTTAGTAAAGCCGGGGGCAGAGAGACCAGGCTGCCTGCTGGTGCTGGATGCCAAGGACCTGAAAGAGCTAGCCAGAGCAGAAGTCAACACTATGATACCGGTCACCCTCCACGGGCTGTACAAACCATGATACTAACCCACGGGCTGTACAAACCATGATACTAACCCACGGGCTGTACAAACCATGATACTAACCCACAGGCTGTATAAACCATGATACTAACCCACGGGCTGTACAAACCATGATACTAACCCACGGGCTGTATAAACCATGATCCTATAACCCATAGGCTGTACAAACCATGATCCTAACCCACGGGATGTACAAACCATGATCTACATCCTTCCAGTCCAATGTCCTTAGCCACAGGCCAGAACGAGACAAAATGGTATATTCCCAGGTTCCACAGGTCAGCTGCACAGGTACAATGCATTATTGTTAATTGTGGCACGTTTACTAACATGCCAAGTTTAGCTTCACTTGAACAACCATTCCAGGCTGCCATATCCAGCCCAAGAAACCTGTGTAAAAAACTGACAAAAGTCAAGTCGTTTTTTTTTTTGTTTTTTTTTCAGACATTGTGAAAATAGCCGATCTACATGCTCACAACGCCTCGCAGCGCGAGGCGTTGTGAGCATGTGGATCTGCTATTTTCTCAATAGAACCGTGTTATCCAAAATGTAATGCCTATTTTCCATGAGGACTCCCATCTTTGCCATACCCTAGCTTTTTGAGGAAGGTCATGGCACGGCCATCTTTGGCCTTAAAACTTTTACCCTATTTCACACAGATTATATTATTAGCTGTGTCAAGCACACTGGCACTGTAAAATTGTCCACATTTTAGTGTACACATGACATGGATTGGTAAAGAACCATTCTGTAACAACTGTGTTTATGTAAGTATGTACAGTATGTATGTCTTTTCCTTATAAAGTGGAAGACTATATAGTCCTACTATAGTCATTTTTCACTTTTACCAGGTATTTACTACATTGTGGGGGAAAAAGAACTGTGGCATATATTGTCAAAACAAATTAGCATTGTTATCTTTGTATTAAAACCCCCATTCAACCTATGATCAATATCTCTAATAAAAACACAGGCACATTAGCTATGTGATAGGCTGCTTACTGTAAATAGCAGTCTGAGGTTTATTTACAAACATGTTCTTTGTATTTTTATACAAATAAAAAACAATTACAAAACAAGGATTTTTTTGCTACAGTACATTTGTCAAAAAGGTATGGACAATGACATAACGTCTCCACAGATATATCATTTGAAAAACACCATTTGTTCAAGTTAGCATTTTCTCTGTATACATCATAGCTAAATAATTAACAATTATTAGTGAATTGGCTGAATTTCATTAATTATCGCAGTATCCAAATCACTAATTCCTGGAGGGACTGTTAAAAGATTCAGGACATTTATCACTGGCCAAGGCATTGTTTTAAAGTTAGCTTTATACAACCCAGATCAACCCAAAAAGAGGTAGTCAATGGTTTCTGTGGACAAAACCCCACAAAGGCACCAGCGTATGATTCCTGGAAGTGATGGATGTGGTGCAAAGTCAACCAACACAAAATAGGCAATAACTGGATGTGAAGCAAGAAATTAATGGAAAAATAAATAATGAAAAGTTACATTTCTGCGAAAGGATCATTTACAAGCTAAGTACCTTTTCATCATTCTTCAGTCTGTATAACAACAACCAATGGGTAAACACCACTTAAAATAAAAGATTTAGTGGAGACAGACATATAGGCAGGGCACATTAGTGACTTGTTGATTTAGCAAAAATAATGGTAAAAATAACATGTATTTCCGAAATTCTGTTTCACTTCACAGCAGTAGAGTTAACCTACAACACATCCTGTGTATTAGTATAATGTTAAATACAATAAATAATAAACCAGACAGATACCATCCTCTTCAAACAGCCTCGAACCATTCCTGCTTGAGGAGAAATGGCCACCAGGGATGGACAGGCCAAGTGATCCATGATGGATGTATCTAGACTGAAGATGAAAAGGAGCAAGAGGGTTCTATATGCGAAGTAGTGGAGCTTGCAGCTTCTCTGTGGACAGTTGATACCGCTGCTGTTTGATGATATCCAGGCAGTCTCTGAGAACCTACAGACAGGGGAGTGGACATACAGGCTGATTGATTAATTGAATACATCATTAACAGTTTTCAAAGATTTTACAATGATTGCAAAAAGGACACAAACACAAAAAGCCCTAGGAGCTTGTTTCCATTGTAGTCCTGTGTATTCAACTTTAATGTGTAATCGTGACAGCCCTACATGTACAGTACATATTTATATGAGTGTAAAGACAGACATAATGGTGGGTGTAGAGATACATATTGTACTACATTACCTTCCTGGTGTTCTGAGGCAGAATGACTCCGTCGTCCCAGAGTCGAGCAGAGGAGAAGAACGCTGAGCTTTCCTCCTTGAGCCGTTTGTTCAACTCAAGCTCCTCCGCCTGTTGATCCTTTTCCTCCATGTCACTGCCAGGGGGCAGCAGCGAGTCACAATGGCCTGGAGCCACCATAGACACTCTGGCGTTGGGCCACAGGAACAAGAAGTTGGGGTCAAAGGCTCGTCCGCACTGGAGAAAGACAGGCAGTGGGATTCAACTTAAAGCCATGTTCAACTTTGGTAGAACCTTGGGTGTAATCTGTGCATGACATAGTCCAGAAATCCTTTTTGGCATGAGTGTAGACAGACAGAAAAGGTAGGAGAAAGAGTAGGGGTACCGCCGGCCGGGAATCGTACTGGGGAGTGGGGACTCACTGTCATACATTATTTAGAGCCTATGGGGTATGCACCCTAACCATTAGGCTCGGGTGGCGCCAAGTCCAGATATTTTTGATGATATTTAAATGTTGATGCCACTCACCATGGCATAACTGTCCGCACCATGGCACCCTCCAATCACTACGGTGATTTTGGGGACAGAGGCGCATGCCACTGCCGACATCATTGAACCTTGTGCCTTAAGACGGTTGCTGTTGATTGCTGCCTGAAGGACATACACACACACACGTTTATAGTATGGCAAATAATGTAATTCACATTTTAAATAAAAGAACACAACCAGTGTGAAGAGAGTCTAAACCCTGGTATGGGTGCTGTGTTGAGAGAGAATAATAGAGTACCTGTGGTGTAGAGAGAGTGAGCGCTGGTCTGGGCGCTGTGTTCTGCAGGAAGATAAGAGGGATGTCTCTCTGGTCGCATAACTGGACAAAATGGCAGCCCTTCAGGGAGGCCTCATTGGACAGCTCCCCGTTGTTGGCCACTATGCCCACCTGGTGGCTAGCACAGCACATACACATGCATACATGTAGCACACACAAAGTACCAGTATACAAAAGAGCACTCCAGCACTCTTCAGCCAGTAGAAGGAAGAAGGGCTTGTCTGTGCTCAACAGGGAACAACTGTTACCTGGGCACTTCAAGAGACTAGACCAGGGGTATTCAACGTTTTCAAGGCCAAAGATCCCTTAGTTGAGAGAGAGATGAAGCAGGGACACCCCCCCCTTGAACTAGAGACTACCCAAATAAAATATATTGGAGCACTCGACTGGTCTACACTGTATTTTGTTGTTTTGTAGGGTTGACTGACGTTTCTTCTTTCGCCTTCCCCACAAAACAAAAACTCTGTAAAACAATAAAACACGTGCAGACCAGTGGAGTGCTCCTGAAGTGCCCAGGTATTAATATTTCCTCTGATATCATACAAGTATACACACAACACACACACAAACAATTGACAATTATTGTGTGACCATTCACCAAAGACCATTACCACAATTGCTGTGGGTAACAGGGGATCAAGGGGACATTTGAAGTTAACTGGCTGTTAACCCAGTCAGTTAAGATTGGTTGCTGACATTCCTATGATAATCTGATTAGTAGTTAAGTAGGATGGCGGCTCCTAATCTCATTAGGGTGTGGGTGGGTGGTCACTGTTTTGTGGGTGTGGGGTAGGACTGCAGCCTGATCTTCACAGGGTACAGTGAGGTTCATAAGCTGATTTCATTCTATACAGGATATTCTGTAACTCGACATTACCAAATGTACATTACCAAGTGTGTGTGTGTGTGTGTGTGTGTGTGTGTGTGTGTGTGTGTGTGTGTGTGTTTGTGTGTGTGTGTGTGTTTTACCCATGTATTTTAGCGAAGCCAGTCACCAGTGTGGTTCCGTAGCGAGCTTTAAACTCTTGGAATCGACTCCCGTCTGTCAGCCGGCTAACTACCTGGACGGACAGAAACAATAACACGTCATCATCACTGTACATGCATGTGGGGAGATGTTGAGAAGACGGCCACGGTACTCAAGTCATACACTCCCCAGAAACCTTGTATCTCTCCATAATAAAACGTTTAATGTTTTTTCCACCGTAAACGAATGCCCACATTGTGAGCTTGTAGATCTGCTATTCTAAAGTGGTTAAGTCTGTCTGTGGGTTTTACAAATATTGAACCATTGAAATGTATTAACAACATTGGATCCATTGGCACACAGGTTCCTTTTTCCATTTTCTGATTTTCTGTTTTGGACATACATGTTTTCCACCCGACAGCAACGATATGCAACTACCTTTTTCACCAGCCAGACACATATTCATTCTCCGTCTGTGTAGTGTGTGTTATGTACCATTTTAACATCCAGGCTATGGTTATAGTTTAGAGGAGCCAGTCCCAGCAGCTCTTCTGAACGATTAAGAGGCTCCTCCTCTCCTCTGCTCTTTACAGACTCCTCCTCCTCCTCTGGGAGTTCATAGTTGAGGGTGGATATGATGTTTCTGGTGTACTCATACGCCTCCTTCTCTTCCCAGGCAAAATGGTCCACACAGCCACTCACCCTGAACAGAGAGACACGGCCACAGACAGACAGGGAGAGAAGTGGACACAGACAGAGACACAGGTAGAGAAATGGACATGTATTAGAGTGATACAGAGAGACAGAAGAGAGGGGGGCTTGATAAGTCACTTGATAAGGACGCTAGCTCAAATTTACATTTACATTTTGTAGACAAGCAGAAAGACAGTTGAGAAAGTTAAACACAGGGTGCCCGCTGGCCAAGCAGTCCAGGCGCATACCGCTCTAAAGCAGTCTGACGGCATGTGGTGGGTTCGAATCCCAATCCCGACGGCCTAAGCTGTGTGTCACTCCCTGTCTCTCTCTCTGTTTCCTGTCCATCTCTGTTGTTTACTATCAATGACTTTTGTCACACAAACGCCTTTATGAATCAGGTGTCCTCTCTAGGCTCCTCTTGAAACAATGTATAGGGCAATTTTATAATGCTTGAAATTGATTGTTTATTGCCGTTTCAAAAGTGTTGTTTATTGTGATGCATCTTATTCCAGTCCAGACAATCTTAAAAATCATTAAAAGTCCAGATGTATCTTTTGAAAAGACAAACATACAATAAACAACCATCAGACATCAGTTGATAGTATACTGCAATGGTTCAGGTCTCCCATTATCAGAGGAAATCACACTGAGAAGGTTGTGCACCATGTTGGTGCATTGAAAGACTGGTTTGTGGAGCTTGCTCTAGATTTAAAACAAGCCTTCCTGGCAGTAGATGCTGTGAATCAGAGGGAAGCAGCCTTTTCAATCAAACTACGACAGAGGACCAATCAAATGGGTCCTCTGTCATAGGCAGGTCTGTTTTGCCACTGCTATATGGACTCATTACACTTCCCTGGATGAATGTAAACACATTCCTGTGTCTTCTCAGTTCGTCATCTGACCAGGAAGGCCCTCTGGGTTCCTTAAGCATGTTTAGCCTGCCGTCTCTATTTTGGGCAAGTCATTATCGGTAGAAGTCATTCAAAATGGTCAAAAAAAGCACAAATCTACAAGATCAACAAGCCTTGCGTGAGCTTGCAGTTTGACTGTTTTCACGTTATGTCGTACAGTAGGTATATAGGGGTAAAGTGGTTAGACAAGGCACACAATGTGAATGGTGGTCTGACACTTCCTCATAAAGCATGTTTTGTGTTCAAGCTAAAACTGAATGTTTGTTGTTCTATTTTATTGAGCTACTTACTCAGCATGAAGCGTGGCTCCTCCTAGGTCCTCAGGTGTCACCTCCTCTCCGGTAGCAGCCTTGACGAGAGGCGGCCCGCCCAGGAATATGGTCCCTATCCGGTGTACCATAACCGTCTCCTCAGCCATGGTGGGGATGTAAGCTCCACCCGCTGTACATGACCCACACACTACTGACACCTGCAGGACACACAAAGAATTGTCACTAGCAGTGACTGAGCTTCATTTGACATGTACACAAGCACTTTAGGGCTGTATTCACTTATATATCGTAGTTGTCGGGTGGAAACTTTGTATGTCCAAAACCATCCTTTTTTTGGTCGATTTAAAATAGTGAAACTACTTTTGTGGGACACTTTTGTATGATTTAATTTATGAGACACAAAGTACACATTTGAAACTTGGAGATACAAGGTTTCTGCCTGACAGTGACGATATATACTGCACATGTATCTGTGTTTGACGTAGCTAATAGCATCCTACATTATTACTAGTATTATTTTACCTGAGGGATCTTCATGGCAGACATGATGGCCTCATTGTAGAACGTCCTCCCTCCCTGGTTCTTGTCTGGGAAGATCTCTGACTGGACACACAAGTTGAACATATTGCCAGTATGAATCAAACTCTGTGGAGCTGTAGATAACATGTATATCAATTGAACCATGAGGAAAAGAGAGGATATATAAATGGACTTTAATGAGATGTACACAGCAAATCCATATTTGGTGTGTGTGTGTGTGTGTGTGTGTGTGTGTGTGTGTGTGTGTGTGTGTGTGTGTGTGTGTGTGTGTGTGTGTGTGTACCTGGAGTGGTAAGAAGGCCCCACCAGAGTCAACCAGGTAGACACAGGGGAGTCGGTTCTGCATCGCCACGTCCTGTGCCCGCAGCTGCTTCTTCACTGTGATTGGATAGGCCGTGCCACCTGCCACTGTGGCATCGTTGGCGATGAAGACGCACCACAGACCATTGATCCTGCCTATGCCTGCACGCACACACACAAACACAATTCAATTCAAAGGGCTTTATTGGCATGAGAAAACACGCACGCACGCACGCACACAGTCCATATATTTGGCTACACACTCAAACTCGTAGCTCCCTCCCCTGAATTCCCATTCAAAGAAAAAAATAACGCACATCCTCCGTTTCTTGGTGCTGAGTCAAACTGCAAAAACTGAATCACGAAAAACAAGACGGGGCTTGCAACTCCCTTGCTAAAAAAATAAAATAAATGTTTTTTACGGCACACATGAGCCGATACAACAGGAGTTGCCCTGTCTTGTTTTTCATGGATGTGATTCCCAAATACTGTGTTTTTGTTTTGCTTTTTGGTTGGTATGTAAGTATCATCAGTGGGTTACTTGCCACCAGGGGTGTATGTAACGATACATTTTAACAGCGATATGATACGTATCACGATACATGGTTGACGATACAATACATGGATGATATTGGTTCTTTCTTGGCAATACAATACGATTTAAAATCGATAGAGTAACTATTTAGCAAAGAAATTAAATGTATGTGAAACATGTCGATAGTGCAGTTTTTTAAAGGGACATTTTTATTATTATGGATATAAATAAGTAAACATTGATTCTCTGGCAAATACATGGACATTGTATTTCAACACATATGGACAAACCTGCACCTTGACATGAATACCGAGATTACACATTTATCAATAGACCAAGAGTAGCTATATGGAATGTAAAAGTAATTAGACCCCTCTTTAGTCTTTTTCATTATTCTTTTTCAAATTGCTAAATACAAGGCACAAATACTTAGTTTCCATACAATCGATTATTTGCATTGCAAAGCGATTCAATACGAATTATTTGCAATATAAATTGATACGATAGAAAGCCAAACAATACAATATTTTGCTGTTTGCGTTTCGATATAGTAGATCTTTGCAAATTCAAATCAATTTTTGATGCAGTTACTATATCGTTACACCCCTACTCGCCACTGACCAGTCAGACAGCCAGCTGAAGGGATGTCTCCATAGGGCAGGCCCAGACCAGCGAATGGAGACAGCTCCAGGAAGTCTTCATCGTCCAACAGGAGACGGAGGCGCTCCTTGACCAGCAGCTTCTTGTTCCTCTGAGTGTGTCTCACTATGGCCTTCTCCCCTCCTCCTTTCTGTATTTTCTCCCTCAACTCCACATACCTGTGTGTGGGTATTTGTGAGAGACATGGAGGGAGGGAGAGTGAGCTTAGTGGTAATTTATTGCCCTCCTGATTGGCTACGATTGCCTTCTAAAGTTTGTGTATGCGACCTCGTGGTCGCTTTTGAGTTTAATTAATGCTGAAGATTTTACGGCTTATAACAAAATGATAACAGTCATCATATTTCAAGGGCTTAACTATTGGCCTGTAACACTTGAAAGGATTCAAGCCAATTACATTACAGGAGTGCTCTCCTACTCACGTAGTTAATATTCATGTTTCCCAGTGTAGTAAACTGCTCTCCGATGTTGGCATAATATTCGGCTAAGTTTGCACCACTACGGTTATATCCATGGTTACTATTTGAACTAAGTTACAGTAGGTTAGCTTGGCACTGCCAGTTGGCACATGCCAAACCACTCATCCCACAGGCTTCAGGCATGTGATTTTCTTTTGACAAACTGGGGCTTATGTCTACATCAGCATGTTTATAAAAAACTGAGTAGAAACAAATGAGAATAATATACAGCATAAAACAGAGCAGGAAAAAAAAACATAGCGTACTTGTTTTGGCAGGCAATACTGTTTCGGAGGTTAGCTTCATAGACATGTTGCTGTACAGGCTGGAGGGGTTGTTCCAGCACTGGAAAGGCACTGGGCAAAGCTCTCCTCCTCCTGGCTACAGAGCCCATAGAGCGAATCACACACTGGCCCCGCCCTTGACCTAACCTGGTTCATAGAGGGTTACAAAAAAAAAACTATGTCACCACAGATGCAACAATATGTACTAAGCATAACTGGACCATAATTTAGAATCTGGAACTTAGTTTGTTTGATCTACTCTGGTGGGTGTGGTTTTGCCACTTATGATTTAATGCTCCAATGATTGCCAGAGGAACACAAACCAAACAGATCCTGCCAGTATATAAGAGTCCAGAAATGTTGTTTTCTTTCAGTGTATTTCACTCACTAACATTATTGCCATCACTCATCATAACAACAATTTCACCCTGGTCTGATTTTAACAACGAACACTAATATAACAGACTTTCTCCACAGAGAATGAATGGGAAATGTCTGGTTAATGTCTATTTTATTGTTATCTGGATAAGAGGAGCTGGCAGGGTGGGGACAGGTGGAGTGGATGTATTTGCTTCTTGCTGATGTTTCCAGGGCTAATCTATTTCAACCTTGTTCACAGAAGAAACAACATACATCATGTAAGCCTCCTGCACATGTAACGGAGGTGATCCAAACCTCCCCACCCGGTTTCGAACCCGGGTCTCCCGTGTGAAAGTCCAATATCTTAACCATCACTCCAAAGGGACATCCCTATGGAACGAGAGCAGATACTAGACTTTTGAGGCTTCAGGCTGGGGCTGCGACTATCACACTGTGCGGCGGTCTACGACCCACCACACTCACCCCCCCTTTGACCTCCTCCTACGGGGAAGCCGGATCCGGGTCACGGCACCAATGTAACAGAGGTGATCCGAACCTCCCCACCCGGCTTCGAACCCGGGTCTCCCGCGTGAAAGTCCAATATCTTAACCATCACTCCAAAGGGACATCCCTATGGAACGAGAGCAGATACTAGACTTTTGAGGCTTCAGGCTGAGGCTGCGACTATCACACTGTGCGGCGGTCTACGACCCACCACACACACACACACACACACACACACACACACACACACAAACACACACTTACCAATTTTGCGTTTTGTCTCTGGTAATTATTTCCCTCCATGATAGAGGCTGACAGTGAGGTGATAGCAAGGCAGGACACACTCTCCCTCGACTGCATAGATTCCTGACAGGGAGAAGCATAGATGGGTGGTGGTTAAATATGCATTATCCTATCATAAGTAAGGCTAAGTTTGTATGTGGTGTTACACAAATCAACAGGCATAAAATAAAGTGGTGACCAAATCACAACACATGCAGAGAGGCAAAGCAGGGCAGGAGGTCATGTGGGGTAACTGTTTTGCTCTAGGCTAGGGGCTATATGAAAATGTTATAATGAACAGATTACAGTATTACAGTCCTATCCTATTGCAAACTAAATGCAAAAATTGATGTTACACATAATTTATACACCAACGTCTGCCTATAATTACAACCATGGGTCAAAAGCAGTAAAGTAAGTAAATCTATGCCAAAGGTCATGTCAATATTAACGACGATTGTACGTTCCAAATTCTTCCAATGAAATAAAAGCGAGTACATAAATGCTGTGCAACATAAGTGTAGTAGATCTTACCTTGATATGCAGCTGTACATGGCAGTAATGTTTACACTAACGAACTGCACACAAAATGAGAAATTCACAACACAAAATAACTAGCCTACATATTCATGAGTGTCACACCGAAAATTGCTGGTACGGAAACAAGCGTGAGCGTAGAAGTTCCATCCACCGCAGAACTGTAGAGAGAGATCTTCGCCACTAGATGGAGGTGTTGTTCACTAATTAACAGGTCTGTCTTTTGTTCAGGAGTTGGTCGAGTTGACAGTTCAGGGGAAAATATCAATTTGCCAAGAAAAGGATAATTTCAGTCATTTTCCCCACCTTATCCATTCTGCAGAAACAAATGATGCAATTATGTATCTGAAAACACTGAAACTTTCAATTTACATTGGGAGACATAACAGACATTATGGAAGGCACTTGTGCTGAACATAAATTAGGCTATACTTTGTTAAAGTAAAATCATGCCTCACAAACAAGTAGGCCTATATAATTTAAAGTTCCATGGAACATACTTTCATATCAAGAGTTGCCCCAGAATGTTTAAGATAATAGCCTACATTTAGATAACAATCTCGAATTATACCCTCCTTTTTTATTTGGGCGGCTTTTAAGACTTTCAGCCTCAGTGATCAAATAATTTAGCCTTTGTACAAGGTAAAATGTTCAGTGTTCGTCTAACCAGATTTGGGGAGACTTTAAGAGCTTCAGGGGTCTTTTTCTGACCTTTGTAAACTACACGGTAAAATCCAAGGGCCCTGGATGCTGTTCCAGGGGCCCTGGGTGATGTACCTTCATCTCTGGCTGAGGCAGGGATGGAGCTGACAGGTGTTGTTGAAGGCAGGGAGGAGGGAGAAGTTTAAAGGTGTTAGTTTGTGTCATAGACTGTAAAATATGGGTTTGTGTATGTATGTACATACATCTCTGAGACAGGGAGGAGGGAGCTGAGAGGTTCGATTTGCACATGTTACATCTCTGACTGGGAGGGAGATAATATGATAATAATAATAGGCTATTAAGGGTAATAATAATAATAATAATAATAAGGGTAATAATAATAATAACAATAATTCTGCTAATAAATGAAACTGTCACAGAACAATAAAATTAAATGGAGTATATACATTTTTTAATAGTGTTATTACAATGTAATAGCCTGCATGTGATAATTCTACCTTTATAATAAGCCTATTGTGTACTACTTTTTCTAATATCTAAATATTTTTCTATTGGTTCCAAATCTTGCTGGATCATGTGTGGTGTACGTGTAGACACATTGTGAGCTTGTAAATAGGCCTAATACGTACGTGCCAGTGGTTCATCATTCTTAGACATATCTTTTTTTTTTACAAAATAAGAAAAACACAGTTAAGCCTATTCGATTAATCGAAAAAGTAATCGATATATAGGCTAATCCCCAAGAAAAAAAAAAGTAATGGTTGCAGCCCTAATAGGAGAGGGCCCCATTAGACCTTTTGTTTATGGCCCCCAAAAACCCTGGGCCGGGGGCACGGTCAGGTCTCTGACGGTGCATAAACAGGTTGGACACTTTTGAGCTGAGCAGGATTTCTGACACATCTTTGACACATATTTCATCAAAAGTAATAGCCTGCATGTTTGTTGGACAACACACTTAAAATTAGGTTGTCACTTAAAAACAGGTGTTTTGTACTCTGACCTCATAAATGGATGATGAATGGATTGTCTGCTTGTCTGTGTCCGCCTCTTTGTCTGTCTGTCTGTAGTTTTGGTATGACGGAGAACCACTTTGTGTTTGTGGAGCAGCCAATAAAGATCAACTTGCTGAAGTTCCTGACTGCCTGGAGCATCAGGGGAACCAGCTATATGGACTGCTTTGAGTCCAACGACACCATAGGGGTAGGAGAGGTGTGTGTGTGTGTGTGTGTGTGTGTGTGTGTGTGTGTGTGTGTGTGTGTGTGTGTGTGTGTGTGTGTGTGTGTGTGTGTGTGTGTGTGTGTGCGTGTGTGTGTGTGTGTGTGTGTGTGTGTGTATGCGCACAAGTGTGTGCGTGTGTGCCTTTGTTCCTGCGTGTTCCTGACATTTACACACACACACACTCACACACACACACACACACACACACACACACACACACACACACACACACACACACACTGTTTTCACTACTTTTGTGCGATGGCCTTGTATGATGAAGCAGTAATTTACTTTGCAAAAAAAAATACAAATTTGAAACTTGGAAATACGAGGTGTCTGCCCGACAGTGACGTTATGTATGCTGTATGGTTATGTATTTCAGACATGGATCCACCTGGCCAGAAGAGATCCGGCAGAATATCTGAGCAGCCACAGGTTCAGAACCTCAGCCTTCAACCTGTTCCACCATATCAACACCTATGAAGACCAGGGATTCATTGTAGTCGACCTCTGCACATGGAAAGGGTGCGTACACTCACAGTGACTACAGCATGCATGATGCACTTGACCTGCGTAGAAGTAAATGGGCGAGCGAGCAAGAGAACGTTTGTCTATTGTGCAATTATACAGCGAAATTTATAGTGTTAATTTAACATCTACACCATGTTTACTGTATAGTACACTACTACACTAATACTTATCACTCAGTGTGTATGCCTGTCGTTTTCCAGTAAATAGAAATGTGCAAATTTTCCAGACTTCCAGTGACTAACCTAACTTTCTGTCTGTCTGTCTGTCTGTCTGTCTGTCTGTCTGTCTGTCTGTCTGTCTGTCTGTCTGTCTGTGTCTCTCTGTCTGTTGGTCTGTCTGTCTGTGTATGTGTGTCTCTCTCTCACTCTGTCTCATCTCTTTAGGTATGAGTTTGTGTATAACTACTTGTACTTAGCTAACATAAAGCAGGAGTGGGAAGAAGTGAAGAAAGCTGCAATGACAGCTCCACAACCTGAGGTCAGACGATATGTTCTGCCTCTGGATATACACCGGGTAAGTGTCCACACACAAGCACGCATACACTCAAGCACGCACGCATGCACGGCACACGCATGCACGGCACGCGCACGCACGCACGCGCACAACACACACACACACACACACACACACACACACACACACACACACACACACACACACACACACACACACACACACACACACACACACACACACACACACACAATTTTATAATTTAATCAGTTCCTATGAGTTCTCTATCCTTCTTGGGTGAAATTGGTATCCTGACCTGAAAATGTATTTTCCGTTTACCAAAGAACTGGAGAGACAGGGAGATCCCTCTGAACAAACACTCTAGTCTATAGACGAATCCACAGAGCGACAATCATAACTGCTTTGTCAAGCGGAACTGCTTCGCACCGTGACACCACAACTAACGACAAAAGTCCTATCCTTAACCACAACCTGACTCTTTTCTTTGTAAGCCTCCCCAAAAATGTTATAACCATAAAAATGTCCTGTTCCCTCATGGGGACCAGAAAGATGTCTCCATAAGGTCGATTGATATTCCTATCCTTGTGCGGATTTTGATTCCCTATTACGAGGATATTACCACACACCACTACCAGGCTGTTGACTGTACACTACCAGGCTGTTGACTATAGACTGTTCATGATTTACGCATCGTGGGCTATTCAAATTCATTCAGAACTGCACATTTTAAATCCGTCCCCCCACACATCTCAGTGTGAATATCACCAGTGAATAAATAGGCACTTTGGTGGCACAGTGGTAAAGTGCCTGCCCTCCACTGCAGAGGTTGTGGGTTTGAATCCCACCGTGGTGCATCCAGCTTTCCAGGACTTCATGGGAATGCCCATATTTGGAGGGAGACAGCCCATATCTGTGTGGCTGGTTCAGACAGGGATCTCCATGTATGGGCATAAAAGGGATGTACTACTATATACACTACATGGACCTCCATATATGGGTAACTGGTCCGATATACATCACTGGCCAGATGGCCAAGAATTGGCGTGATAGCATGTCGCCCTGAGGCGTCTTACGTGTGTGTGTGTGTGTGTGTGTGTGTGTGTGTGTGTGTGTGTGTGTGTGTGTGTGTGTGTGTGTGTGTGTGTGTGTGTGTGTGTGTGTGTGTGTGTGTGTGTGTGTGTGTGTGTGTGTGTGTGTGTGTGTGTGTGTGTGTGTGTGTGTGTGTGTGTGTGTGTGTGTGTGTGTGTGTGTGTGAGAGTGTGAGCAGGGGAAAAATCTGATTTCCCTACCATACACCACTGCAACAGCTGCTCTCTGTAGTGATGGAACAGTCTGGCTGGAACCCAAAGTCCTATTCTCTGCACCTCGACAGGGTGAGACGCACACACAGTGCATCTTATTATGACATAGTATGAGTAAATCTTCGACGTCTTTCCATCTCATGGTTTCTCCTCTCCTGTCTGTCTGTCTATCTCTCAGCCTTTGAATTTCCCCAGATCAACTACTCAAAGTACAATGGCAAGAACTATCAGTTTGCCTACGGCCTGGGACTCAACCACTTCATACCAGACAGGGTACTAGCATGTGCAATGTTGTATATTGGTTCTGCTTGACTTGTAAAAACACAAGTGCTGACATGGTTGCCTGTCATTGTAGATCGTTAAGCTGAATGTGCAGACCAAAGAGACATGGGTGTGGCAGGAAGAGAACTGTTACCCGTCAGAACCACTGTTCGTACCAACACCAGAAGCTACAGAAGAGGACGATGGTAAGAGACAGTCACACACATTGTGCATTACATTCACTCATTCACACACACACACACACACACACACACACACACACACACACACACACACACACACACACACACACACACACACACAGATTATCAGGAGCAGCGTCTTGCTCGAGGACATTTCAACACCAACTCTGGGGGAGCCTAGGATCAAACTGGGAACCGGCAACTCTACCCCTGAGCCACTGCTGCCCAACATGAAGCCTCACAACCACAAACATAGTTTAACACACACACGCTTGTATATACACATTAGGCACACTCTGACCACGTGTTTCTTTGATTCAGGTGTGCTGCTGACTATCTTAGTAAAGCCGGGGACAGAGAGACCAGGCTGCCTGCTGGTGCTGGATGCCAAGGACCTGAAAGAGCTAGCCAGAGCAGAAGTCAACACTATGATACCGGTCACCCTCCACGGGCTGTACAAACCATGATCCTAACCTACGGGCTGTACAAACCTAGCCTGATAAATCAGTCCGCACATCACCACCCCCTGTTGGTGGGTGGTGTGTAACGAAGTGTGTGATTGAGTCTGACGCTTGCAGTCAGGCTAGTACAAACCATGATCCTAACCCACGGGCTGTACAAACCATGATCCTAACCCACGGGCTGTATAAACCATGATCTACATCCTTCCAGTCCAATGTCCTTAGCCACAGGCCAGAACGAGGAAGGTGTTGGGAAAACATAAAACTTTTACCCTATTTCACACATTCTATTATTAGCTGTGTCAAGCACACTGGCACTGTAAAATTGTCCAAATTTTAGTGTACACATGACATATGGATTGATAAAGAACCATTCTGTAACAACTATGTATTTATGTAAGTATGTACAGAATAATGTATGTCTTTTCCTTATAAAGTGGAAGACTATATACTATAGTCGTTTTTCACTTTTACCAGGTATTTACTACATTGTGGGGGAAATGTTTCAGAGAACTGTGGCATATATTGTCAAAACAAATTAGCATTGTTATCTTTGTATTAAACCCCCCAATCAACCTATGATCAATATCTCTAATAAAAACACAGGCACATTAGCTATGTGATGCTGCTTACTGTAAATAGCAGTCTGAGGTTTATTTACAAACATGTTCTTTGTATTTTTATACAAATAAAAAACAATTACAAAACAAGGATTTTTTTGCTACAGTACATTTGTCAAAAAGGCATGGACAATGACATAACGTCTCCACAGATATATCATTTAAAAAACACCATTTGTTCAAGTTAGCATTTTCTCTGTATACATCATAGCTAAATAATTAACAATTATTAGTGAATTGGCTGAATTTCATTAATTATCGCAGTATCCAAATCACTAATTCCTGGAGGGACTGTTAAAAGATTCAGGACACTTATCACTGGCCAAGGCATTGTTTTAAAGTTAGCTTTATACAACCCAGATCAACCCAAAACCAGGTAGTCAATGGTTTCTGTGGACAAAACCCCACAAAGGCACCAGCGTATGATTCCTGGAAGTGATGGATGTGGTGCAAAGTCAACCAACACAAAATAGGCAATAACTGGATGTGAAGCAAGAAATGAATGGAAATTAATGAGATCATTGCATGCAAGACTCAGAGAAATAATGAAAAGTTACATTTCTGTGAAAGGATCATTTACAAGCTAAGTACCTTCTCATCATTCATCAGTCTGTATAACAACCAATGGGTAAACACCACTTTAAAAATAAAAGATAGTGGAGACAGACATACAGACAGGGCACATTAGTGACGTGTTGATTTAGCAAAAATAATAGTAAAAATAACATGTATTTCTGAAATTCTGTTTCACTTCACAGCAGTAGAGTTAACCTACAACACATCCTGTGTATTAGTATAATGTTAAATACAATAAATAATAAACCAGACAGATACCATCCTCTTCAAACAGCCTTTCGAACCATTCCTGCTTGAGGAGAAATGGCCACCAGATGAACAGGCCAAGTGATCCATGATGGATGTGTCTAGCCTGAAGACGAAAAGGAGCAAGAGGGTTCTATATGCGAAGTAGTGGAGCTTGCAGCTTCTCTGTGGACAGTTGATACCGCTGCTGTTTGATGATATCCAGACAGTCTCTGAGAACCTGCAGACAGAGGAGTGGACATACAGGCTGATTGATTGAATGAATACTTTATTAACAGTTTGCAAAGATTTTACAATGATTGCTAAAATGACACAAAAACACAAACACAAAAAAAAAAAACCCTTGTAGTCCTGTGTCTGTATTCAAGGACAAGTGTAAACAAAACAGAAAGAACACAAGAGAGATAGTAAGGGGATTTTATAAGATATTTGACCAATCTGCCAAGTAAATCGTTACCAAGAAATGTCTTCACCAATGTGTTTCTAAAGTTGTGTAATAATATGTACTAAAAGGTTGAAATTCAACTCTGGGGGAAACCTCATAATTAATTTACTATACAGGAAAAGAATACAAAAAATAAATCTGCTTTAAGTAGCACGTGAGGGGTCAAACTATGTGTTTTTCATGATGCTGAATCCATTGCAAGCATCTGTTTTGCATGAAAAACATTCCTTGGGCCAAAAACTGACCCACAAAACGATGGTTTAGTGATGAATCATCACTTTCCACCGTTTTGTAGGGGCTATTTGTAGCCCACGGAATGATTTTTGTGCAAAACAGATGCTTGCAATGGATTCAGCATCATGAAAAACCCATAGTTTGACCCCTCACATGCTACTTAAAGCAGATTTCTTTTTTGTATTTTTTTTTCCTGTATAGTAAATGTATGGGACACAAACACAAATCAGTTTTTTTATGAGGTTTCCCCCGGGAGTTGAATTTCAACCTTTTAGTACATATTATTACACACCTTTAGAAACACATTGGTGAAGAAATTTCTTGGTAACGATTTACTTCGCAGATTTTCTTATGTTCCCCTTACTAAGATAGATGAACAGGCAGACAACATAAAGGCAACAAGATATAGATCAGTAAGTAGCCTACCAGTTTCCAAGTCTTGAGTCCATTTCACTTTGTGTGTGTGTGTGTGTGTGTGTGTGTGTGTGTGTGTGTGTGTGTGTGTGTGTGTGTGTGTGTGTGTGTGTGTGTGTGTGTGTGTGTGTGTGTGTGTGTGTGTGTGTGTGTAATTAAATCCACCCTCTCCTACCCCTCTCTCTGCTCTATAGCCTATGTAAAGTGTGTGTTATGATTTGACACTCTAAAACATTTGAATTGAATTGAATTGAATGTGTAGTTCCAATGTTCAATGCCAAACACACAATCAAAGCGTTAATCAAAATTATTTGAGTGACAATTAATCGTTAACTTAAATGTGTAATCGTGACAGCCCTACATGTACAGTACATATTTATATGAGTGGTGGGTGTAGAGATATTGTACTACATTACCTTCCTGGTGTCCTGAGGCAGAATGACTCCGTCGTCCCAGATTCGAGCAGAGGAGAAGAACGCTGAGCTTTCCTCCTTGAGTCGTCTGTTCAACTCAAGCTCCTCCGCCTGTTGTTCCTTTTCCTCTGTGTCACTGCCAGGGGGCAGCAGCGAGTCACAATGGCCTGGAGCCACCATAGACACTCTGGCGTTGGGCCACAGGAACAAGAAGTTGGGGTCAAAGGCTCGCCCGCACTGGAGAAAGACAGGCAGTGGGATTCAACTTAAAGCCATGTTCAACTTTTGTAGAACCTTGGGTGTAATCTGTGCATGATAATATAGTCCAGAAATCCTTTTTTAAGATTATTTTTGGCATGAGTGTAGACAGACATAAAAGGTAGGGAAAGAGTAGGGGTACCGCCGGCCAGGAATCGTACTGGGGACTCACTGTCAGACTTTATTATTTAGAGCTCATGGGGCATGCACCCTAACCATTAGGCTATCGGGTGGAGCCAAGTCCAGATATTTTTGATGATATTTATAAATTGGTGCCACTCACCATGGCATAACTGTCCGCACCATGGCACCCTCCAATCACTACGGTGATTTTGGGGACAGAGGCGCATGCCACTGCCGACATCATTGAACCTTGTGCCTTAAGACGGTTGCTGTTGATTGCTGCCTGAAGGACATACACACACACACACACACACACACGTTTATAGTATGGCAAATAATGTAATTCACATTTTAAATTAAAAAAATCACAACCAGTGTGAAGAGAGTCTAAACCCTGGTATGGGTGCTGTGTTGAGACAGAATAATACAGTACCTGTGGTGTAGAGAGAGTGAGCGCTGGTCTGGGCGCTGTGTTCTGCAGGAAGATAAGAGGGATGTCTCTCTGGTCGCATAACTGGACAAAATGGCAGCCCTTCAGGGAGGCCTCATTGGACAGCTCCCCGTTGTTGGCCACTATGCCCACCTGGTGGCTAGCACAGCACATACACATGCATACATGTAGCACACACAAAGTACCAGTATACAAAGAGCACAACAGCGCTCTTCAGCCAGTAGAAGGTAGAAGGGCTCGTCTGTGCTCAACAGGGAACAACTGTTACCTGGGCACTTCAAGAGACTAGACCAGGGGTCTTCAACGTTTTCAGGCCAAGGATCCCTTAGTTGAGAGAGAGATGAAGCAGGGATCCCCATGCCCTTTCATAGATCCATATAGTTTTATTGTTTGACAGCACAATTATCAGTATTTTGGATTCATGTCAATTTGTGTTTTCAGATATTTAACCACTTGAACCGTCAATACTTAATAAACTTGACCTTTCACTCTGTACTTTTTCCCCTCTAAACCAAACCTCTTTGCCAAAAATAGCCGATCTACAAGCTACATTTCAGAATATGGATGCTAGGGTTCAGGTGGTTAATATAAAAAAGGAAAAGGATTTGGAGGACCCCCTGTAGTAACTCTGAGGACCCCCTAGGGGTCCCGGACCCCCTGTTGAAGACCCTTGGATTAGAGACTACCCAAATAAAATATATTGGAGCACTCGACTGGTCTGCACGTGTTTTGTTGTTTTGCAGGGTTGACTGACGTTTCGACTGTGCAGACCAGTGGAGTGCTCCTGAAGTGCCCACTGCCCAGGTATTAATATTTCCTCAGATATCATACAAGTATACACACATGTACACAACACACACACACACACACACAAACAATTGACGATTATTGTGCGACCAAAGACCATTACCACAATCGCTGTGGTTAACAGGGGATCAAGGGGACATTTGAAGTTAACTGGCTGTTAACCCAGTGAGTTAAGGTTGGTTGCTGACATTCCTATGATAATCTGATTAGTAGTTAAGTAGGATGGCGGCTCCTAATCTCATTAGGGTGTGGGTGGGTGGTCACTGTTTTGTGGGTGTGGGGTAGGACTGCAGCCTGATCATTACAGGGTACAGTGAGGTTCATAAGCTGATTTCATTCTATACAGGATGCTATTATTCCAAACGTAGGAGACGGTGTTTGAAGGAGCGCTCGTTTTATGGTTAGATGTCACAGTTATTGTCCACGACATTGCAAGCGGCGCGAAGGCCAGCGGCCAGGGCCGCGCGGCCGGCGGAGCGACGCACGAGTTACGAAGCCGTGGTGAATGCAATCGTTATATTTATAAGCCCACGATAAACGCATTCACACCCGCCCGCGCAGTCCAAGTGACCACAGCCGAGCGCTCCAGACCTCCGCTCCAGCCAATCACAAGTCGCGCCTTCTAATTTATGTAACCCCGTCTCCTATGGTAGGGATACTCGCATACAGGATAGTCTGTTACTAGACATTACCAAATGTACTGATGAGTCCTCTTTATTGTCTTGCAATCTTTTCCACCATAGATAAGACTCCACATAGTCCCTGTGTGTCAATCACTATGCATGTCACAATGTATTCATGTGCACGACACCAGATTTTTACCATCATTAGCATAACTTATCAACGGTATCTCAAGGTACATATAGAGAAGAACAAATGTCTGTGTGTGTGTGTGTGTGTGTGTGTGTGTGTGTGTGTGTGTGTGTGTGTGTGTGTGTGTGTGTGTTCTTGTATTGGTGGTTTATAAACCTGATTACACGCAACACTATGAGGACTTTTGGAATTATGAGGACATACACAAAGTCATAATTCTAACAGTGTAGAAGTGTTTCTATACCTCTAAAAGGCCCAAATACCAAGTTTCAGCTATGTCCTAATAAACCACAATTGTTTTGTGAGGACTATCTCACTAGTGCCCCCAGTGGCCGGTTGAGTGCTATTGCACCCCCTCATGAATAATTCACACAAGTGGCTGCTGATTGGCTGACGGCCGGATGTCCTCATAATTCACAATTATGTCCTCATAAACCACAATGTGTGTGTGTGTGTGTGTGTGTGTGTGTGTTTGTAACCAGATTTCAACATAGTATTAACAAATAACAAATGAGCAGGAAACTGCCACAACTTTTCAGTGCCACCACTGTCTAACTGATCTACACCCACCTCACAACACACAAAGCTGACCTTGTGGACAGGTATTTGTTTATAGTATTACACATTTTGCCTGTTTGCTAGTTACCAATTATGATTAGTAGCAGCCAGTAGCGCTTTTGGGGCCGGACGGGGCTGGACGCCGTGTGGCCAATATATTTCCCACATGCACGGCAAGGATGGCACGGAACAGTGCTAGAACCATAGAGTTATAGGCTATACAAGTGACGACCATGGTAATCAAATGGCTATTCGCATAACAGGTTTACCAGGCAGGCAGTGAGTGGTGGGCTTGCACATACCCTCCTATTCATATGGATAGGCTACTTTAACACCTACTGTAGGTTTCCAGCGGTGACTATGTGCATTGTGCGTGTCTCAGGCTACCTGGCTCCATTACTGTGATAGATGAGATTTGTTCAAAGCAAACTTTTAGTTAGCACGCACACATCTAAAGGCGCGCGTGCATGTGACGTCAATAAATGACCGTCCGCCCTGAAAAGAAAACCCCAAAGCACCACTGGTAGCAGCTCTGCACAGTCATGTATGCTGATCAGCGTAGCTCCTATATACAGTATCACATGACATCACATCATGACCATGACATCATGTACAGTACATATGAGTTTAAGTTAACTCCGACATACAGGAGTAGGCAGGCACCCAGGCACCATTTTTACCCTTGGGTAAAAATGCTAATTAAGTTCAAGCCTACAGATAATTTTGGTCACTTTATCATCTAATCAGGCTTTTATGAACACCCTGAACAGTTTTTAATATTTAGATATTTGATGTAAATGTTATCTTTCCCCCCAGGCTCAGGGCCTCTCCACATACACACCCAATGTAACTTCAAACTTCATTAAAAACACACACTATTTTTTTCTGGTGACTCATACTACCCTCCTAATACGTGAGCAGGCCGTGTTTTCTCAATAACCATTTTCATTTATTTTTAATAATTCTTTGGGAAAATTAGAAAAATTAAATACAAAATAAAATTATTACAAATAAATGAAAAATTGTATCGAAAAAACACGGCCTGCTCATGTATTAGGAGGGTAGTATGAGTCACCAGAAAAAGAATAATGGGTGTTTTTAATGAATCTATTATGGTTAAAACTTAAAATGGAGTTTGAAGTTACAATGGGTGTGTGTGGGGAGAGGCCCTGAGCCTGGGGAGGCAGACCCATGCAAGGCAGAGTTTTTTGAAAATGGAATATCCCTTTAAATCCCGATACTGATTCTAGAAGTATTCCTCTACACAGTATTACACAGTATAGGCAAAATTCTTGTGTTACGAATTGTGTGTACATCTTGTAGATCAGTGACTTCACTAGCATTCAGATACAGTATATGACACCAAAGTAGCTTACTACAATTCTAAGGTCAAATTATTCTAAATAAGCTTGTGACCTTGACCTTTTATCACTGAACTGTACTGTCTGTACTGTACTGTCTGTACTTTTACTGTACTGTAAAAACAGTGCAGTAAAAGTTTGTCTATCAGTGATGACACTGATTGACAAATTGTAGCATTCCCTGTGGGATCATAAAGCACCAAATAGAGTGTCTCGTTTGGCTTGAATAAAGCATAGCCTTATTAGCCTACTACCAAGGTTGTCCCGAATATGCCATTTCCTCATATGTGACACAATGTTACTATAGTCCGGCCATTTTGTGCAGTATTTTGATGGAATCGCGCACTTTAACATCACAACGGAGGGGGGCCATCAACGTCAACTCACCTTGCAGCCTTATCAGGTTAAACAGGTTTTGAAAAACATCAATGGCAACAAGGCAGCTGGGCCTGACGGTGTCCCAGGCCGGGCACTGAAGGCGTGTGCTGACCAGCTTGCTGCAGTTTTCGCAGACATATTCAATCTGTCACTTAAGCAAGCAACTGTTCCAATTAACCTGTCTCAAAGAAACCACTATCATCCCTGTACCCAAATCTTCTGCCATCAACTGTATGAATGACTACAGGCCGGTTGCTCTCACGCCGGTGATCATGAAATGTTTTGAGAGACTGGTGCTGGCCAACATTAAGACCTGCATCCCCCCCACCCATGATCAACATCAGTTTGCCTACAAGGCCAACAGATCAACTGACGACGCTGTGGCATTAGTGCTACACACAGCCCTCTCTCATTTAGAGAATCTGGAGAGAAAGCCTAATATCTATGTGAGGATGTTGTTCATTGATTTTAGCTCTGCATTTAATTCCATCAGCCCCTGTAAATTGGTAATCAAATTACAGACACTAGGTATAGAACCAAATCTCTGTCTGTGGCTAAAGGACTTCCTGACCAACAGGCCCCAAAAGGTCAGGCTAGGCCAGCACACATCCTCCACTATTATATTGAACACAGGCGTCCCCCAAGGATGTGTCCTTAGCCCAATCCTCTACTCTCTCTTCACCAGTGACTGTATTGCCCACAACCGTTCCAACACTCTAGTCAAGTTTGCGGACGATACGACCATAGTGGGTCTGATAACAAACAATGACGAGGTGGCATACAGGGAGGAGGTCAGTTCACTAGCTGCCTGGTGCAAGGACAATGATCTGAGCCTGAACACAAAAAAAACAAAGGAGATCATTATGGATTTCAGGAAGGAGAAACCCAGTCACAGCTGTCTGAGTATCGGGGGAGAGGAGGTTGAGAGGGTCTCCAGTTTTAAATTCCTCGGTGTGTACATCTCGGAGGACTCGACCTGGAGCCTCAATACCTCAAATCTGGTCAAAAAGGCCCAGAAACGCCTCTTCTTCTTGAGGAAACTGAAACGCAGTGGACTTCCACGGAACTTGCTCAGTAACTTTTATCATTCTACTATCGAGAGTATCTTGACCTATGCTTGCACAGTCTGGTACTCCAGCTGCACTGATGCAGAGAGGAAAGATCTGCAGCGGGTGACTAAGACGGCGCAGTGGATCATCGGCTCTCCACTTCCACGCCTCATCTGGGCTAGCATGTTGCATTGTGAACCGGGCTTAAGAAATCTGTTATACAATCCGGGATGAGGTGCGTGTGTGCGCGTGTGCGTGCGTGCATCCGGCAGTGGTAGGTCACGTCAGACAGTGGGTAGGTAGGAGTCTATGGCATCTCAGTGATGTCATGATGACTCAGACATGCAACAAATCGGTCATATATCTGCACAAAAAGGGGTAAATTGCCCCCATTGATTACGGAAGGGGACTTTAGAAATCTGAAGATACCCTGACACTTAAACCTTATGCTGTATGTTTACTGTTCAGAGAGAAAGCAATGGTGCACAGTCATTTAGATAATCATCTGGGGACCCCCTCCCCAAAATAATTCCCTGACCCAGAGGTTGAGAACCACTGCTTTAACTAACCTGAACAAAAAAATAAGCCATGTGCATAGATTACACAGATTATGAGTTCCATTTGGTTCCATTTGTATATAGTCACTAGTAAGACTACCCTAAGCATAAAGTAACACGTAGGATTTACTTTCACACATATTCACAGTATTTAAAGCCTTGCCTTGTACAGACTGCATACAAACAAACCAACTCAACTGCCAGTTTGCTGTTGACTGTGGGGGGAGGGGCAGCTTCTCACTCACACAGTTTTGAGTGAGTGCAGTGAGGGAGATGGGGGATGGGGGATGGGCAGGCAGCACAGGTGAATTTGATCAGTGGCTGATTGCATTGCAAGCTAGTAATCAGCAAGTGGGCTACAGCGGAAAGAATGAGTGAAAGGGTTTCCCTGCACAAGGTGAAAATGTATAGGCTATTATGTATAGTTTATCTTTGAAAAGAGTGGAGGAGAGCTTAAAGCTATACTGTGTAAGTTGCTCAACTAGTGGTCAGTAGCGTCAGTAGCGAGTGGGTGTTCTAAAACTTTAGCGATTTAAGAGTTAGGACAATTTTAAGATTTGTTTTATAAAAAAAGTTACATGGTATAACTTTAACTCAAATTGGTTAACAATCGGCAGACAAACAGGCAGGCAGGCAGATAGACAGACAGACAGACAGACAGACAGACAGACAGACAGACAGACAGACAGACAATGTTAATTTAACCTTGCATCATGAGACTTAGTGTTCGTTTGGTTCCATTTGTACTGTCAGAGCAGTGTAGATGTTGTTGACTAAAACTATGACGAAAAGTATTTGTCGATTGCATTTTTTTCACTGACAAAAACTAAATAAAAACTAAGCTGTGATGACTAAAACTAAGACTAAATATATTGACAATTTCGTCAACAAAATCAAAACTAGACTAAAACGTTAGGGAGGGACTAGTGGAGTAGAGAGTCATTTTATGTTTGGTTGCTCTCAAGTGTTGCGTGCTGAAAATAGCAGATCTACAAGCTCACAACGTGTCGCGCAACGCTCAAAATTTGTTGTCAAAAACAACAGAGTCCCTGGGCCTGAACAGTGACCACTGTGTGAACAGAATATGAACATTTTTACATAACAGCATGGTAGCAATATCAGAATAATGATAGTTAACATTAATATCCAAAGAAAACATTTGCCTTGTCATGGCATGTTCGGGGACATCATGAGCATTTAGCAATACAAAAGATTTGCATTCATTCAACCTTTATTTAATTTCTCGAAAAGATCAATTGAGGGAGATCCTCATTTACTACTTTATTGAAAATAGATGTTTTGATTTATGTAAATGTGGGGGTGTCTGGACTAACGCTGGTATTAAATATAATTCTGGAAAAAGTAGCCTATTTATACATTTGCAGGCAACTGAATAATGGGGATGCAGTAAAGCACTGTAGCTTATGAGATACTGCAAATCAATTATCAAATTATAATTGCCATAATTATTCCTTGCAGATACAAAAATGATGTCATACAACATGTAACTCAACATTAAAGTAGGGCTGGGTGATAAATCTCAGACCTGCACTTTCTTTTTTTTAAGATTAGTTTTTTGGGCTTTTTATGCCTTTATTTGTTAGGATAGTAGACTGACAGGAAATGGGGAGAGAGATGGGGAATGACATGTGGCAAAGGTCGTCCGGATCGGGAATCGAACCGGCGACCAGCATACCTAGACTTGTGGATCTGCTATATTTTAAAGATTCACTTAATTTTTCCTTCCTGTGCATTTACCCACTGGATAAAAACAATGTCATTGCTTAATTGCAGTGCACTTAAAACTGACCCAAAAACAACAAATGTATCGATAATTTATACAGTACATATGTTCCTAAAGACTAGCACTAGAGTGCTTTACAGATGCAGTGCCGTGACATTTCAAAAATTTGATCACCAGGTATTATGATTATACTGATTATTAGGAGGAAGATTTTTCAAAAAAGTGTACAGAAAGACCCACCAGTTCACAAGTATACCTGGTTTTCACCACTACAAGACCACCCACGTTTCCTAATCCCTCCTCACCCTCATGAAAGTATTGCCAATGGCTCTTCCCAGTTGTTTACAAAATGCTCTAGAACAGTGATTGTCAAACTGGGGTCTGGGGACCCCCAGGGGTCTTTGAGGGAGTTCCAAAGGGTCCACAGCAAAATTAGTTTAGTGTCAAAAGCAGTGTAACCAGTTGAAACCAAAATACATTTTGAAAATTTTGAAAATATCAGATCTACAAGCTCATGTTTTTTTTTCTTCAGGTGCTGCTTTCTGCATAACCAGGATAGATTGTTGGAACAGTGCATGGCTTCAATATTCTCGTTTTTGGACATCCTAAATGTACTTGTCTTGGGCTAAGTTAGTGAAGCAGTCATCAGTGAAATGTGAACTACATACACAAAGTCTGGGGGAGAGGGCTGAGGAAATCACCCTGTCTATGTAAATAAAATTAATCCATCGATCTCATTTGTCAGTGTCAACTGATAAAGTGTGAAATTACTGTTTGATAGCTGTCAGCCACATCTGGGCACAGACTAGACCAACCTGGCACTTCCCTGTTCGCACATGTTATGTTTGGGCCAGCTCCGCCCACAAAGGTTGTATTAATATAATGAAATGATGATGAGGGGAGGTGCGTGGGTGGGTGCGATTATATTGCGTCAGTTTATTTATTTTGGATTGGCACTTTTGACCCCCATGGTTGCAGCCTCCAGGAAGAAACCCTAACCCAAAGGGAATACATATTTGCTCATAACAACCACACCAGGGGGTCTGATGAAGTACTATCAACCTCATAGACACATGAAAATCAGAAAACTAACAAAATATGGCACCATGTAAAACAAAGCTGTCATATTTGCAACCAGTCATACAACAGTTAATTTGTAGCAGATTTGAGTTTATTGACAGGGGAGCGTTGGGAAGTGAATGTGGGGATGGAGGGTTAATGTGTTGGCTGTCCTCACAGCTTGTGGAAGGAAGTAGTCTCTCATCCTTTTGATTCTACAGCCAAAGTTCCCTGATGGCAGGAGAACTGTGAGGGGTGAGATTCCTTGTGGTTGTGAGTCGGATGGTGGGGGTCCTTAATGATGGCGGTGGCTACCATGTAATGTAATTTACTGTTATCTGGGACAGATACAGTATAGGCCTAACCATAGACATGCTGACATACATGAAGCAAGTATTGTTGTGAGGGTTGAATTGAAGCATCCATTCCTAAAGTGGTTAGTATAAGTAAGATTGAGGTAATGGAGACCAGAGGTTCCCAATCACCGGTTCACAAGAAGACTTCCGGGAATATATTAACATATATGCCAATAGATACCTTATGTGACATATGTCTCATGTATGTCGTAATTTTACATATGTCTCATATGGATATAGGCTATATGTAGACATATATGGAGGTGGCCAACTTCTAATATGTCACAGACTGTATATGATAAACATATGTTGCATAATATATGTCCTTTATGGCCAGAAATATTCAAGAACTGGCATATATGCCCTTTATGGTCAGACATATTCAAACTGGCAGCCAGTCCATGGTATAAGAAAGGTTGAGAAGCCCTGACGTGGACAACCCAAATAAATATAAGTAAAAAGCAATTGATAACTAGACATTTGCTGAATTACTCTGGATCTGGTATCTTTATAAAAACATCAACACCTTCCCTATAGTGTTTGTAGTTATTTTGTGTGTACTGTCCTTACATTTTTGTGTGTAATGTCCTTACAAACCCCATTAGTCCTCATAATACATGGTGTAGTTATTTTGTGTGTACTGTCCTTACAAACCGCATTAGTCCTCATAATACATGGGCGGAGCTTATGGATCTCATTAAAAGTGTCCTCATAATGTAGGATTTTGTATTTTCAGTTCTGTTGGGTGTATCTAGAATCTGAAGCCAGATTTGTGTTCTGTGGACTGAATTGAATTTTTGATACCATCCACTTGGCTATACAACCACAGGAAAGTGGTGTCCATACAAACCACCAAACCTCAGACTGTCCTCACAAACCAGGGGAAACCTGTATGTGTGTGTGTGTGTGTGTGTGTGTGTGTGTGTGTGTGTGTGTGTGTGTGTGTGTGTGTGTGTGTCTGTGTGTGTCTGTGTGTGTGTGTGTGTGTGTGTGTGTGTGTGTGTGTGTGTGTGTGTGTGTGTGTGTGTGTCTGTGTGTCTTTTACCCATGTATTTTAGCGAAGCCAGTCACCAGTGTGGTTCCGTAGCGAGCTTTAAACTCTTGGAATCGACTCCCGTCTGTCAGCCGGCTAACTACCTGGACGGACAGAAATAATAACACGTCATCATCACTGTACATGCATGTGGGGAGATGTTGAGAAGACGGCCACGGTACTCAAGTCATACACTCCCCAGAAACCTTGTATCTCTCCATAATAAAACGTTTAATGTTTTTTCCACCGTAAATGAATGCCCACATTGTGAGCTTGTAGATCTGCTATTCTAAGTGAAAGTGGTTAAGTCTGTCTGTGGGTTTTACAAATATTGAACCATTGAAATGTATTAACAACATTGGATCCATTGGCACACAGGTTCCTTTTTCCATTTTTTGAAAAGAGAACTGTTTTGGACATACATGTTTTCCACCCGACAGCAACGATATGCAACTACCTTTTTCACCAGCAAGACACATATTCATTCTCTGTCTGTGTAGTGTGTGTGTTATGTACCATTTTAACATCCATGCTATGGTTATAGTTTAGAGGAGCCAGTCCCAGCAGCTCTTCTGAACGATTAAGAGGCTCCTCCTCTCCTCTGCTCCTTACAGACTCCTCCTCCTCCTCGGGGAGTTCATAGTTGAGGGTGGATATGATGTTTCTGGTGTACTCATACGCCTCCTTCTCTTCCCAGGCAAAATGGTCCACACAGCCACTCACCCTGAACAGAGAGACAAGGCCATAGACAGACAGGGAGAGAAGTGGACACAGACAGACACACAGGTAGAGAAATGTTCATGTATTAGAGTGATACAGAGAGACAGAAGAGAGGGGGGCTCGATAAGTCACTTGATAAGGACACTAGCTCAAATTTACATTAACATTTTGTAGACAAGCTGAAAGACAGTTGAGAAAGTCAAACACAGGGCGCCAGCTGGCCAAGCAGTCCAAGCAGCCTTTTCAATTCTGTGACAGAGGACCAATCAAATGGGTGAACAGAGGCAGGTCTGTTTTGCCATTGCTATATGGACTCATTACACTTCCCTGGATGAATGTAAAACATTCTTGTGTCTTCTCAGTTCGTCATCTGACCAGGAGGGCCCTCTGGGTTCCTTAATCACGTTTAGCCTGCCGTCTCTATTTTGGGCAAGTCATTATCGGTAGAAGTTGTCCAAAATGGTCAATAAAAGCACAAATCTACAAGATCAACAAGCCTTGCGTGAGCTTGCAGTTTGACTGTTTTCACGTTATGTCGTACAACAAAGTATATAGGGGTAAAGTGGTTAAACAAGGCACACAATGTGAATGGTGGTCTGACACTTCCTCATAAAGCATGTTTTGTGTTCAAGCTAAAACTGAATGTTTGTTGTTCTATTTATTGAGCTACTTACTCAGCATGAAGCGTGGCTCCTCCAAGGTCCTCAGTTGTCACCTCTTCTCCGGTAGCAGCCTTGACGAGAGGTGGCCCGCCCAGGAATAGGGTCCCTATCCGGTGTACCATAACCGTCTCCTCAGCCATGGTGGGGAGGATAGCTCCACCAGCTGTACATGACCCGCACACTACTGACACCTGCAGGACACACACAGAATTGTCACTAGCAGTGACTGAGCTTTATTTGACATGTACACAAGCACTTTAGGGCTGTATTCACATATTGTAGTTGTCTGGTGGAAACTTTCTATGTCCAAAACCTTTTTTGTCGATTTAAAATTGTGAAACTACTTTTGTGGGACACTTTTGTATGATTTAATTTACGAGAAACAAAGTACAAATTATTTTACCTGAGGGATCTTCATAGCAGACATGATGGCCTCATTGTAGAACGTCCTCCCTCCCTGGTTCTTGTCTGGGAAGATCTCTGACTGGACACACAAGTTGAACATATTGCCAGTATGAATCAAACTCAACAGTAGATAACATGTACAGTATATCAATTGAACCATGAGAAAAAGAGTGGATATCTAAATGGAATTTAATGAGATGTGCACAGCAAATCCATATTTGTAACTCTGTTCGTGTGTGTGTGTGTGTGTGTGTGTGTGTGTGTGTGTGTGTGTGTGTGTGTGTGTGTGTGTGTGTGTGTGTGTGTGTGTGTGTGTGTGTGTGCGCGTGCGCGCGTGCACGTGTGCATGTGTGTATGTGCGTGTGCTTGTGCGTGTACCTGGAGTGGTAAGAAGGCCCCTCCAGAGTCAACCAGGTAGACACAGGGCAGTCGGTTCTGCATCGCCACTTCCTGTGCCCGCAGCTGCTTCTTCACTGTGATTGGATAGCCCGTGCCACCTGCCACTGTGGCATCATTGGCGATGAAGACACACCAGAGACCATTGATCCTGCCTATGCCTGGATAGACACGCACACGTACACACACACACACACACACACACACACACACACACACACACACACACACACACACACACACACACACACATACACACACACACACACACACACACACACACACACACACACACACACACACACACACACACACAGTCCATATATTTGACTACACACTCAAACTCGTAGCTCCCTTAACCCCATGGCTGGTTATGATTCCTATTCAAAGAAAAAAAGAACGCACATCCTCCGTTTCTTGGTGCTGAGTCAAACTGCAAAAACAGAATCACAAAAAACAAGACGGGGCTCGCAACTCACTTGCTAAAATAAATAAATAAATTTACTGCACACATGAGCCGATACAACAGGAGTTGCCCTGTCTTGTTTTTCATGGTTGTGATTCCCAAACACTGTGTTTTTGTTTTGCTTTTCGGTTGGTATCATCAGATCATCAGTGGGTTACTTGCCACCAGGGGTGTAACGATACGATACATGGATGATATTGGTTCTTTCTTGCCAATACGATGCGATTTAAAATCGATATAGTTACTATTTAGCAAAGAAATTAAATGTGTGTGAAACATGTCGATAGTGCAGTTTTTTTAAGGGAAAAATGTATTATTATGGATAGTAATAATAGAAGTAAACACAGTGATTCTCTGGCAAATACATGGACATTGTATTTCAAGACATATGGACAAACCTGCACCTTGACATGAATACAGAGATTACACACATTTATCAATTGACCAAGAGTAGCTATATGGAATGTAAAAGTACTTTTTCATTATTATTTTTTAAATGGCTAAATACAAGGCACAAATAGTTAGTTTCCATACAATCGATTATTTGCATTGCAAAGCGATTCAATACCGATTATTTGCAATGTAAAACGATACAATAGAAAGCCAAACAATACAATATTTTGATATTGTTTCAATATAGTAGATCTTTGCAAATTCAAATCAATTTTTTATGCAGTTACTATATTGTTACACCCCTACTCGCCACTGACCAGTCAGACAGCCAGCTGAAGGGATGTCTCCATAGGGCAGGCCCAGACCAGCGAATGGAGACAGCTCCAGGAAGTCTTCATCGTCCAACAGGAGGCGGAGGCGCTCCTTGACCAGCAGCTTCTTGTTCCTCTGAGTGTGTCTCACTATGGCCTTCTCCCCTCCTCCTTTCTGTATTTTCTCCCTCAACTCCACATACCTATGTGTGGGTATTTGTGAGAGAGACATGGAGGGAGGGAGAGCGAGCTTAATGGTAATTTATTGCCCTCCTGATTGGCTACGATTGCCTTCTAAAGTTTGTGTATGCGACCTGGCGGTCGCTTATCTCCCAATTAGGGAGTCTTACTGGTCCAAATAGTTACAGTGCACTCTAAGAGTTTAATCAATGCTGAAGATTTTACGATTTATAACAAAATGATAACAGTCATCATATTTCAAGGGCTTAACACTTGGCCTGTAACACTTGAAAGGATTCAAGCCAATTACTATACAGGAGTGCTCTCCTACTTACGTAGTTAATATTCATGTTTCCCAGTGTAGTAAACTACTCTACACTGTTGGCATAATATTCGGCTACGTTTGCACTGCTACGGTTATATCCATGGTTACTATTTGAACTAGGAAGTAAACTTAAGATACAGAATGTTAGCTTGGCACTGCCAGTTGGCACATGCCAAACCGCTCATCCCACAGGCTTCAGGCATGTGATTTTCTTTTGACAAACTGGGGCTTATGTCTACATCAGCATGTTTATAAAAAACTGAGTAGAAACAAATGAGAATAATATACAGCATAAAACAGAGCAGGAAAAAAACCATAACGTACTTGTTTTGGCAGGCAATACTGTTTCGGAGGTTAGCTTCATAGACATGTTGCTGTACAGGCTGGAGGGGTTGTTCCAGCACTGGGAAGGCACTGGGCAAAGCTCTCCTCCTCCTGGCTACAGAGCCCATAGAGCGAATCACACACTGGCCCCGCCCTTGACCTAACCTGGTTCATAGAGGGTCACAAAACAAACTATGTCACCACAGATGCAACAATATGTACTAAGCATAACTGGACCATAATTTAGAATCTGGAACTTAGTTTGTTTGATCTACTCTGGGGGGTGTGGTTTTGCAACTTATGATGCTCCAATGATTGCCAGAGGAACACAAACCAAACAGATCCTGCCACTGTCCAGATATGTTGTTTTCTTTCAGTGTATTTTACTCACTAACATTATTGCCATCACTCATCATAACAACAATTTCACCCTGGTCTGATTTTAACACCGAACACTAATATAACAGGCTTTCTCCACTGAGAATGAATGGTAAATGTCTATTGTATTTGTATCTGGATAAGAAGAGCTGGGCAGGGTGGGGACAGGTGGAGTGTATGTAATGCTTCTTGCTGATGTTTCCAGGGCTAATCTAAAACTTGCCACAAAAAGTTCGGAAATCTAACTTTGGTCGATTATATCTCCCCTTTAATAAACCCAAATGGTATTGTGTTTTATATCATTTTCATTGCTGATTTGTCACCTTAACAACGAGGTACAGCTTGTAAGCATCGGGCATTCGAGGCATGAGCTACACAGCCAAACGTGTGGGTTGCGCTGACCCAAAATTTGCCAACATTCGGTCCATTATATCCCCCCTTTATTTGTGCCAAATGGTATTGTGTTTGATATCATTGTTATCGTTGATTCGTCACCTTTACAATGAGGTACAGTTTGTAAGGATCTGGCATTCGTGGAATGAGAAACACAGCCAAACGTGTGGGTAGCGCTCCTCCAAAAATTGTCAAAATGGCCTGGCAGGCCTGCAATACTGTTCTTTTGGTCTTCACCTTTGTTACTTGGGGCATTGAATGATTGCACTCTCTCACAGTAATAAGGAAGAGAAAAAAACAACACATATTGGCAATTTTTACACTTTATTAATGTTAAGCTCAGTGTCAGGGAAGCCCAAAACGGGAGTAAATGCCAGCAGAACAGTATATTGCAAGCCATTTTGGCAAAATTCTGGTCGGCGCTACCCACACGTTTGGCTGTGTAGCTCATGCCTCGGCTCGAATGCCCGATGCTTACAAGCTGTACTTCGTTGTAAAGGTGACAAATCAACGATAAAAATGATATAAAAAACACAATAGGCCTACCATTTGGGTTTATTAAAGGGGAGATATAATCGACCAAAGTTAGATTTCCGAACTTTTTGTGTTTTTGTGGCAAGTTTTATTTCAACCTTGTTCACAGAAGAAACATACATGAAAGCCTCCTGCACGCACGCACACGCGTCTCTCTCACACACACACACACACACACACACACACACACACACACACACACACACACACACACACACTTACCAATTTTGCGTTTCGTCTGTGGTTATTATTTCCCTCCATGATAGAGGCTGACAGTAAGGTGATGATAGCAAGGCAGGACATACTCTCCCTCGACTGCATAGATTCCTGACAGGGAGAAGCATAGATGGGTGGTGGTTAAATGCATATCCTATCATAAATAAGGCTAAGTAAGTTTGTATGTGGTGTTACACGAATCAACAGCCATAAAAGAAAGTGGTGACCAAATCACAACACATGCAGAGGCAAGGCAGGGCAGGTCATGTGGGGTAACTGTTTTGCTCTGTCTTATACATAATATGAAAATGTTAAAATGAACAGATTATTAGAGTCCTATTGCAAACTAAATGCAAAAGCTGATGTTACACCTAATTTATACACCAACGTGTCTGCCTATAATTACAACCATGGGTCAAAAGCAGTAAAGTAAGTAAATCTATGCTATGCCAAAGGTCATGTTGATATTAACGACGATTGTACGTTCCAAATTCTTCCAATGAAATAAAAGCGAATAGATAAAATGCTGTAACATAAGTGTAGTAGTAGATCTTACCTTGATATGCAGCTGTACATGGCAGTAATGTTTACACTAACGAACTGCACACAAAATGAGAAATTCACAACACAAAATAACTAGCCTACATAATATGTAGGCTAGCAGCAACTTTCGGTTTCGACATGAATATGTAGTACATATTCATGTCGAAACCGAAAGTTGCTGGTATGGAAACAAGCGTGAGCGTAGAAGTTCCATCCACCGCAGAACTGTAGAGAGAGATCTTCGCCACTAGATGGAGGTGTTGTTCACTAATTAACAGGTCTGTCTTTTGTTCAGGAGTTGGTCGAGTTGACAGTTCAGGGGAAAATATCAATTTGCCAAGAAAAGGATCATTTCAGTCATTTTCCCCACCTTATCCATTCTGCAGAAACAAATGATGCAATTATGTATCTGAAAACACTGAAACTTTCAATTTACATTGGGAGACATTATGGGAGGCACTTGTGCTGAACATAAAATAGGCT